>NW_005187426.1:4343154-4352311 GCF_000239375.1 Pundamilia nyererei
CATATATATATGATATCTAAAACCTGCAACCTAAACTAGAACACTGGACACTAAGGAATAAACTAAGATTAACAAAAATAACCTGAAACATTAATCATAATGCAAAATCACAAAGACACAAACAACTCAAAATGCTGGGTCGAGAGACCCAGGATCCTGACATTAAATACATTTACAGAAGTGAAATGAATATAAATAATTGAATAAAAATACATTTTTCACAGCCTATAAACTAAAAATAAATGTCGAAAGGGGTGGTGTTAGGGGGTAGAAAATTTTTTGTTGTTGAGATGAGTCACTCACTAAACCAATAAAGATGTCAAGGTCAAGTTGGATTTGTTCTTTTGGTCTAACAGCAGCAAGTTAGTGACCAAGCACCATAATCGCCTTTCCAACCACCTACTAGAAGCAAAGGACAAAAGTTTCTCATTATGTATTATATGTAAATCAATCCATGAAACATTTGAAAGATAACAAGTAACATTCGGCTTCATTTTAGCTTTGCCTTCTTGACCCAGTACAAACTTTGATGCAGATTACCATAAAAGAGAAGCACTTATATTAGCAGTGATTTAACAATGTTTGATGCCATAGAATGTGAACGAATGATACTAGCTCATTGGAACTATTGTGTACTATAAAGATCGAAAAGGTCGGATAGTTGGCACTTTTAAAAATAGAAGGTATACCGAAAAAAAGGAAACTGTTCCTTCTTAACTTTTTATTTTTGCATGTGCTTTCTTAATCTAGGGATGCTCTCTTGACCAGCACTGTGAACTGCGTTACCAGTTTCTTCTCAGGGTTTGCCATCTTCTCTGTGCTCGGATATATGGCTAAAAAACATGGGGTGAAAGTAGAAAATGTGGCAACAGAGGGTAAGTTTTCACATAGCAGCAAAAGCATTCGTAAGACTGACATCACTCACTAACCTATGTTGCTCTAATGCATTTTATATGTGATTTTTAACTTTGGAACGATTGATACAGTATTCGATCATCTGTACTTAATACTGAATACACATAGATACATACAGTAACGCTGAACTGTTCATTGTATATACAGGTGCAGGTCTGGTGTTTATAATCTACCCTGAAGCAATTTCAACACTTCCGGGCTCAACATTTTGGGCCATTGTGTTCTTCATCATGTTGCTGACTTTAGGCATTGACAGTGCAGTAAGTACTACGGACTATTACAGCAGCTCCTTAAACTAAACTCATATCCTTACAACTGAAAGTGGACCGCTTATTTATAAACAGTTATTTTCCAATTATCTCTATATTTTATATATGAATATATAATTACTCACACACACTGTTGGGGAGTAACGGAATACATGTACCGCCATTACGTATTTAAAATACAAAATATGAGTAACTGTATTCTGTTACAGTTACCATTTAAAAAGGTGGTATTCATAATATAGTTACTTTGCTGAAATAAAGGGATTACATGGCGGTCTTTTCCTGTTTCATATGTTAGACTATGCCCTCTCTATTTTTGGTTTCAACGCCCAGACAAAACACGCATTAAGAGGCTCTATTGCCTGTGTCTCAATCTCATGGCCCATGTCACCTCTACTTGCGGCCCGCATAATGACGTGAAGAAATATTATTAAAAATTATTGTTCAAAAAATTATTTAATATGAAGGCAATAGGCAGAGTGTTTACAATCATAGCTCTAAAGAATGTAGCCTCATGGGCAGTGTAATGGTAAATGGTAAATGGCCTGTATTTATATAGCGCTTTACTAGTCCCTAAGGACCCCAAAGCGCTTTACATATCCAGTCATCCACCCATTCACACACACATTCACACACTGGTGATGGCAGCTACATTGTAGCCACAACCAGTAGGCAACGGGTGAAGTGTCTTGCCCAAGGACACAACAACCAAGACTGTCCAAGCCGGGGCTCGAACCGGCAACCTTCCGATTACAAGGCAAACTCCCAACTCTTGAGCCACGATCGCCCCGCCAGTGTAGTCCAGTTGTAAGTAAGCTATTAAGACTGGACTATACACTGTGTTCGTGTTTTCTTCCGAAACAATAAGTTCCTTTGGAGCAGCCTTTCAACGCTTCTCTCTGTCTCTCGTTAGCAAAGTTGACCCAGACAACAAAGTAAAACTAGTTTTCGGCTACGAGCCCGGCACGAACCCGATGTATTAGCCAGAGGTCCCTTTATTACGGTTCGGAGCCGCGGACCTGTTTTATATACGTGCGGAATAGTTTTCTATAGATCGCTGCAAAAAGTGCAGCCTTACCTAATGTCCACCCTACTGTTACTCATTTTATATTAAGATTTAAAAATCTAGTTGTTAAGTAATCCAAGGTATTCAGAATACTTTACTCTCATTGAGTAACGTAACGGAATACGTTACAAAATACATTTTGGGGCATGTATTCTGTAATCTGTAGTGGAATACATTTTTAAAGTAACCTTCCCAACACTGCTCACACATTATGCAAGTGGAAAATAAATATGTTAAGTTGTAAAAATATATAAAAGCCCAAAGACAAAAATAAGGCAGCAGTTGTGTGGTGAATGTTACAGCTGAAATACATTATTATGTATGCACAACAAGAAATAATTTTATTAAGAGAGAAAAAAGTGTAAATAATAATGTGCACTCCGAGAAAAATGTGTTACTGTGGTTCACAAATGATGCAACAAAAGTAGACACCTCCAAGCACAGTTGTAAATGCAGCAAAAAGAGACATTGAGGAGCAATAGAGCTCCACTCACACCATACTCAGAGGTCACATATGGCCAAGTTCCTTTAGCACTGTCTACACAAAAGTGTCCACAATGGTTTGACCTTAATGTGTACACAATTCTCTTTCAGTGTGACATGTCGTATGTTGCTTGGCAGTATTGTCGACTTGACAGTTAAGTTAACATTGTCAAGTTAAACTACAACAACAGGATAGATAAGATAGATAGATAAAAAATTAACTTATCGATCCAATCACTTATTGCATAGAACAGATTGGGGTGTGTAATAAAAATATTAAACAGTATAACGGTATTTATTTCATTAGACTCTTTATTGGCACAAAACATGAAAAATGTTGGTACATTTAAACAAAAGGAAACTAGCATAATGTATGTGTGGCTTCAGGTGTCATCAAATGATTAGCGAACAACATGCCAGTAAAAGAACAGAAATATAATAATAATAAAATGAATGAATAAAATAAACAGATAATTGACAACTACAAACATAAATATTAATAGAAATATTGTTACACTATAACCAAATGAATTTTTGCATGAAAAAGCTCTTATATCATAAGTCATCTAGACTGTCAGTCATGCCAAATACCTAAAGTTTGTATTTTGGATATTATTAACATATTTAAAGATGATCTGCATCCCTGTATCCCACTCTAATCTTAGGACAGAGTAATAACTATTTCACAATTATTATTATTTCACAAAATATTGTACAGATTTGAGGATTTCCAATTATTTTATAATATACCATATCTATCGCCATTTTGTGTGATATGTAGATATTTCACTAAGGTTTTTCTCCTCTGAAGCCACCTCTTGTAGCTAAAACACTGCCATAACAGTATTGACTGAAATTGCAAAGTTGCAGTTGTATGATTGCCATTGGAGTTCACTTATGGCTCAGATTCAGTTCTGAGTGTCTTGTGTCTTTTTGTGTGTCCCCTCCCAGATGGGTGGCATGGAGGCAGTCATCACAGGCCTGTCAGATGACTTTAAGATTCTCAAAAGAAACCGAAAGCTTTTCACCTTCGCTACAGCTTTTGGAACCTTCCTGTTTGCTCTGCTCTGCGTTACCAATGTCAGTATGACTGGATGTTTATCTGCTTATTTACTTATTCATGAATATCTAATTAGTAAATATTGTTTTAAATATTTTACTTTTGTAATATACTTTTGCTTTGTAAAACACAGCTGACATTTAAAATGCAAGGGACTCAGTCTCATGACTTGATGCCATCACGAAACAAACTCTTTCAAAGAAAAAGACCAGCTCTGATAACAAATCATAATTTAATCAAAGCCAATATTCAGTTTTCATTCACATGGTATCACCAGCAAGGTAAAATTCATGCTGACTGTGGAAATATAAACTTTGGAGACAGGATGAAATTGTGTTAGTGAATCACATGGTTTATTCCCTTTATCAGATCAGTAAAATTATTAGTAAAGTGAATGATGCCTTTCTTTTGGCGTATCCTTGAGAAAGGAAACAGACCAAATCAAAGATTTACTTACGTCAAATGTGCATGGCATATCATCCTGAGATGCCAACTCCACAAACTCAATTTTAAATAATCTTTTAGAACAAAATTTGTATATGACGTCTATTAGTTCGTTTACGTTGAGAGAGACTTGTTGGTTGATTTCACCAGCTGCGTTATCTTCAAAGTAAAACAGTTATATATGGCACACACACTAAATGATGGTTCTTTCCTGCTTTGTAGGGTGGAATGTATGTCCTGACCTTGTTAGATAGGCATGCAGCAGGGACTTCAATACTCTTTGGTGTGTTGATCGAGGCCATTGGAGTGTCGTGGTTTTATGGTAGGTATGCCCATGGTGTTCTTTATTATTTAATATTCTGTTAAGTTATTTATCTGTATATCTGTATATGTATCTATATTATACAGATAGGTATCCAATTAAAGTGAGAGAATGAACATTTATCCCATTAAAATCCTGTTAGGATTTTACTGGTATGGAATTGGTCCACTTGTCTCCTTTGAGGGAAAGATCTCTGCAAATCAGTGCAAAACTTAGTTGTTCTCTGTCCTGTGAACCTGAATTGGATTAGCAGAAGAAAATGGATAGATAAGACAGAAATTTAAATGGTGGAAAAAAGCAGACAGTCTGTGATAGGTTAAGCAAGGGAAGACCAACAAGCAGAAAATTAAGTTTAGTGATGAGTTTTGCCTTAGTGGAACACATATCCAGTTTGCATTTGTTTGTATTTTGCACTATTGCAGCACAGGGATGAACAAGATAACATACTTGACTTAAAAGTGTCATTAAGAGAGTTGTACAGAGGCAGAGAGAGAGAGAGAGAAAAGTGAATAAACCAAGTCCAAGACAGAATACTTTTTGGCACATCACACCTACCTAATCTTTTAAGTCATCTGTAGACAAGCAAAACTGGATAGATATAGATAGATTAAAATATCTAGGAGGCAGAAAAAAATGTTGATAACAACATGGTCATTTCTTTGAAATAATGATATGAATAAGATGCTTGATGGGTTATGTCAGGTTTAGATTATCTCAGGTCACTCATGAAAAATAATAGTGGACTATGAGGGTGTAAACCATGTTGCATTTTCTCCTTGTGTCCAGTGAGACTACATGCTTGGCACAAAGAGCTGGCTGAAGCCTACACTGATTAGTAACCTTCGCTGTTTAACTTTTTATGCTCGCCCCAGGTGTGGATCGCTTCAGTGAAGATATTGAGCGAATGATGGGCTTCAAGCCAGGACTCTACTGGAGGCTGTGCTGGAAATATGTCAGCCCTGCTTTTCTGTTGGTGAGAGCGGCAACAACAAGAAAGATTGTAGTCCGATACTCTGGGACAGGCATAGTATCTGAGCTCAGACCAAGACACAAACTCAGCAAGGCCAGATAAAACTAAAATGTTTCAAGAATCAGCGACTGGATTTCTTGGAATTATTATTTACTTTATGCATTTATTTATTTAATTTATTTGAATATCTTGCATTCTTAATGTTTGAAAGCTGCATTGAGGTCCAGTTCAATTCAATTTAATTAAATTCAGTTTTATTTATATAGATGGCCTGTATTTGTATAGCGCTTTTACTAGTCCCTAAGGACCCCAAAGCGCTTTACACAACCAGTCATCCACCCATTCACACACACATTCACACACTGGTGATGGCAAGCTACATTGTAGCTACAGCTGCCCTGGGGCGCACTGACAGAGGCGAGGCTGCCATATAGCACCAAAGCACAACAATAGCTACCTCAAGGTGCTTTATATTGCTAGGTAAAGACCCTACGATAATCCAGCAGGTCCATTTCATTCCAGCATTAAGTTTCCTTCTCAGTGATACAGTACTGGTTAGCTCATGCAAGATGTAACATGAGAAATAATAAAAAACAGAGAAAGAATAGAGAACTTAAAAAAAAAAAAAAACATTTACTACACCAGAGAGAGCACATATGCACATAAGCACAGAAGGAGGGTGGGATAAGGGAGAATTGTTTGAACCTTAGCGTGCCTCCTGGCGAGTTCCTCACTGGCAGGTGGATTTAGCAGTGTGCTATTCCACGTGCATTAGAGGAAGCGCATTGCTCGATTCACTGTTATGCAAAAGTGGATGTAGACAGCCATGTGCTTCCTTTAATATATATGCGTGGTGGTTTGCAGAAATTAGTAAAATTACATATTGTAATGAATAATAACAAGTTACCATTGTTTATGTATACATTTTCGTATACAGGGAATTCCCCGGGTTACATGCTTTTGTACACCAACAGAATACATATCCTTCCTGAAAACTAAAAAGTTTAATTTGTTAGTAAGCTAGGAGATAAGTAATATGGCAGCGATATGGCAGTGAATTCAGTGTTTACTTTTTAAGTTAGTGAATACACTTAAGTGTCCATGTGTTTCTCTGTGTGAAGTAATAATTTGTTCTGGACTATAACTTAGATTTACAGGCAAAAATGTCTTACAAGGCAACAAACTCTTGTGGCCATTAGAAGCATTGCTGTTTTTTTACAGCCAACTTCATTAAAGAATCTGAATGCATTCATTCATTCACAAGACTTGGGAAAATACTGTCTCAATGAATGCTGAAAGAATTTGGGATCAATCACATGCCTTCCTCTCATATATTAGTACACGAGAGATGGAGAACAGTTTATTGAAGCATAAACAGTTAAACAGATTAAATTAGTTTCATAAATATCATTTTTCAATCATGTTCTGCACATATTTTGCGGTGTGTGGTTTCATAGAAGTGTGTTGCTTGTTAGGGATAAGAATTGATAAGGAGTTAGTGATTCCAATTCTATTATCAATGTCTTATTGCTTTAATTCCTTACTGATTTTCTTTTTGTTTTTTATTGGCTCTGTTGGTGTCACCACCATCGCTAGGCAACATATCAAAGGCATTCCATTAATGCTAATTAATTGCCTATTGTGTGGGCAAATGTTTGTGCATGTGGGAGAACTTTACTGTTTTTACTGTAATCAGTATTGGGGTTGTTACTCAAATAAAGTTATGTAATGGTCTATTTTGCATAATTAATTTGAGAAGAAAGTAATTCATTATATTACTTGTTACATTACTTTTGCATTTCTCTGTAAAATAACCTGAAACACATTGTCTTAAATTACAATTTAACAATGTAAATCTATGGGCTATAGTCCCATACACCAACACAAATCTCTATCCTAATGACACATACAGTGTATGATCTTTATCGTAGTATTGAGATATGACCACAAACCCAACAACACAAAGCAAAGATGGACACAAAGAGACTTTAAAGTGATTGCTGCAGTGATGCTACTTTAGAAACATGGACAGGTATAAGTGGAGGCTGCAGCCTGATTGCTCATCTGTTTGCTACCTTTTGAAATTTTGGGTCTGGCTGCTGGGCTGCCAGCTTTGAGCACTCAGCTTTAACATCAGTCTGGGTTTTTGGCTAGCTTAGCATTAGCACAGTGTCTGTGCAGATGTTTGCAAAAAGCTAGGGTTAACAACATAATGCAGTTGTTTCTGTCCTGGTTTTCACTTTACCATCGTGCTCTCGTCCTTTTAAAAGTAATGGTCATATCCACACTCTACACTCCACAAGAAATGAAATCAGCTGATTGTAGCAGTGCAAGTGCTAAGTGGAAATGAAAAGGGGAATCAACAGGCAAACAATTTAACAATTTTGAAGAACTGATCAGATCAATTCTCAATTCCCATCCCTATTGGTGGCTGAGCTTTTATTTCACTCTTCTGTTTACATTCCTGCCTTTTATTCTTTTTTTTGCCTTTGTTGCCTGTTTTACAATTCTATGCATGTTTTATTTCAGACATTAAGACCATTATCACTCCAAATAGATCTTACCTTTATATTGTGTCTATTATTCTCTTTTTCTTCTCTTTTCTGTTCTATTTTCAACAGTTTGTGGTAATAGCCAGTCTGACATCATCAGACCTGAGCTATGATAACTACGTCTTCCCTGAATGGGCCAACCAAATCGGCTGGGGTGTGGCATTGTCCTCCATGCTGATGGTTCCTTCTTATGCGATGTATAAGTTCTGCAGTCTATCAGGAACCTTCCGAGAGGTTTGTATCAAGATATGTTCAGCACACAACATTTAAAAGTAACTGTATTAATTTCGTGACTCATCCAAGTGACTTCTTCAGTTTGTCTCTCCCACTGAAAACACAATTTCCAGATAAACAGGTTCAACTTTCTTGAATTTCCTTACCTGGATGATTAAGTGTGTATCAAGACATCTGTCACTGGAAAAAAAAAACATTCTTTCTGATCATTTGCTAGTCCAATATTTCACCATGGACCTCAATCTTGCACACAAAGCAAACATCATTTTTTGCTTAGATTAACCTGTTTTTGATTTGAAGGATCATCGCTCAGAATTATTATTTCTTTTTTAGTGCAAAGAGCAACTATAAGTATAAATAAGTAGTTGGTGAAAAAAGTATCACTCTTCATACGTATACAACACACATAAAATAGAGCATCAAACACAGTGAAAATTAATCTTACATAAGAGTAGCTAGATTCAGTCACTTCCATTGGTGTACACTAATGCTGTGTGAATTTGCTTTTGTTAAACTCTTGAGACCTATATTGAACACTTAGCAGTTAACTATTGTTAACGCCACTCCATTGTAACAATTCCTTCATCCTTCTGGCATTTCCCATTGATCCTCAGTGATAAATATTATTCTCAGGTTTCTCAGGGCATGTGCTGAAAACTATTATGATGCCTATTCATTTTTTTGGCTGAAGTTTCCTCATGATAAAGTATTTTGCAAGTTCTTTGTTTCCTCATGATAAAGTATTTTGCAAGTTCTTTAGAAGAACTCGTTCAAAAAATCTATCTATCTATCTATCTATCTATCTATCTATCTATCTATCTATCTATCTATCTATCTATCTA
>NW_005187426.1:4353997-4365106 GCF_000239375.1 Pundamilia nyererei
AAGCAGCAGGGAAATGTATGGAAGCAACTGATTCATGTCCAAAATCATTTGCAGTTTGTTCAGAGAGAGGAGAAATTGCTACTATGATGTGCACAAATGACTGAGTGTTGTGGAGATTGAACTAATAGTTATGAGAATTTCAATTCTGATCTGAGAAATGCACCAAAGCGACTGAGAAAAACTGTAAATATGAACTGGCTAAATGGCTGTAATTAATTTGGATTTGAACACAGGTGTGTCTACTAACTATTGACTGTTGTCTCAAAGTGTGCATGAGAGGCAAACAAAATGTATGGTAGACTTACAAATGTAATGTAATGTCATTTTACTGAACAGAGAACAATATCAAAATATAATAAGGTACTTTTAGCATGTTGATAAAACAGACCCTTGTGAGTAAGCAATGAAGTATGGATGAGTATATCTATTGTGTTACAGCTCAGACACTGGTTGGCCATCTGATCACAAATACAGTACCCAGAATACTATCATCCATCCTCACATCTGGTGTCTGAAGTTCCTGTGTGCCACCTGTGGTCAGACAGACAAGAAGAACAGTAGGCTCCAACCTCTCTCAGCAGCCTCCCTCTTCTCTCTGCATTTACCACCCAAGGCCTTTGTTGTCAACAGTGGCTTCAAGCATTTTGATTCAAGAGCCTGCCTGCTAACATTTGGAAATCATTCTACAGCTTCCACTACCAAGGGAGGATCACACTGTGGGAAAAATTTACAGTTATTTGCTCATGATTTTTATACACCTTAGTTTTCATTTTGTACACTTTGCATTATCTCTTGGAAGGTATAAATCCTAAAACAGAAGCAATCCCATTTCCCTGTATACTACTAAACAGGGGACTAAAAATGTTATAACTTTGAAACTTGTTTTAAAGATTCTTTATTATTGCGTTGTTATTGGAAGAAAGTCTTCATTCTTACCATTCTGTGTGCACAGTGACTTATCTATGTCAGTGCCTTATCAAGCAAGACACTCTATGTTTCTTACAGTTCACAGACAAAGAAATAAAATACACTGTGTCGACTCAGGAACCCACTACAATCCAACCGCTTTGTGGATGGCAATCTCCTAGTCCTTTGACACAAATTTCAAAGAGCTGGGAGTAAACAGTGCATCAAGGTCAAGCTCTTTATCAAATGAAAAACCAAGAAGAAACAATCCTTTTGTGTCACACTGTGTTATAGTAAAGGGAATAATGCATGTATTACTCCAAAGCTTCAAAGAACAGTGGCAGGCTTCGTTCAGCTCTTACGCTTTCAGGAGCATAAGAAAAACTTATAATTAAATCTTAGCCTCAAAGAATGGCTAATTTATAACCTGGTTAGTCTCTGGCTGCTCACTTAAGGTGCAGGGGAAAAAATTCACCAAAACAAATGGCGTAACTGTTACAAACAGCTTTGTATTTGTGTTGTGGGACTTTTATCTTCCATTTTTTTGTCTGTTTAGTGCTTCTAAAGAATCTCTGTGGCTTTTCCTTCAAGGAGACAATGAGAGAAAGGACAGTGAGAGCATGTGTGTGTGTGTGTGTGAGGGTGTGTGTGTGTGAGTTGTGTATTGGGATTATGTTGCAAACCATGCTATATGCTGTTAGCGCACATTACACAGAATACAACAATCAAATGCCTCGCTTTCTTGTGCTGTATATTAATGATTATGTTATTTGATTATAACACTTATATTTTCATTTGAAACACGACTTGTAGTGTTCCTGTTTTCATCATCATAGAAGTGCCAACAATTTGTATTAGTGATATTTTTTATCTTCTCCTGTTTTTTTTTTTTTGGTTTTGTTTTTTTTATTGGGATGAAGTTGAAGGAGTCTAACCTTGAATCATAACAGAAAAAGGAATAAAGCCACAAAGAAAAAAACAAATATATGTGGAATATATAAGAAGATATAGAAATATATGAATATATTCTTTTGTTATATCTAATATTGTATTTATCAACTTGTTTATAGCAAACCGTGAATGTAAAGTATTTTAAACGTAACTGTCCATAGTCATAATATAGTGTTTGATGTATAGCTAAGAAAAAAAATTATATTCCATGTAACCTTGGGCTACTTTGTCACATATGAATGTGAAAAAAAACCCACCCTGGCTTTACTGGACTACGTTTAGAGTAATGCTATGTACAACACCAATGTCCTATTGATCGTGAGTGACAAATGTCTATGAAGAATTCTGAAGTATCAACACGATGATAATAAAGAATTTCTTCTATACAGTTTAACATTGCTTTTTCTTTCTTTATTTCCTTTTGTTTTAGTTTTTAAGCATTCAGCTATTGCTAACTTTATCTGTTTGTCATAGACATTATGAACACAGTTAGTTTTACTGTTGGATAAGCACTTCTAATACTGGTTCACTGTGCCTTTATACTCATGCTACTAACTCTGTTTTTTAGTTAATGCTTACTAAAGTTCAGTATCCTTAAGGTGGTATCATTTTCATGTTCATCAGTTACTCTAAAAGAAACTCTGAAACTATAATACAAAGTTAGTGAATTACAGTGATAATCTGCAATACACACCAGTTTTTTTTCCCCAACATGATGAGTTTAAAAAGAACACTTCCTTCTGCTATCTCTGTGGTTTCATTGAAAAAAAGATACTTCTAAATACTATTTTAGAATGGATCAGGCATCGCTTTCTAGGCTTCCTGAGCACTGCCCAGGATGATTATGAGTGGTTTAAGTAAAATCAACCAGAGTATTTAAAGGATAATATTACATCCAGCAGTACGACAGTACTCTAGAGGTTTGTTTCCAATACTAGCACAATCATACTGCAAATGACAAGGTCTACATTTAACCTTATTTAATTTGATGGAAAGGTGATGCAAAATTTTCCAAAGCTTAAGAAAGATTCCAGAGAGTAAGCAAGCCATCACTTCCATAACTACTATTTTCAGTATTTCATTGCCCACCAAACATACACCATGTATGAATAAGGATGCTCTAATGAGTCTGATACTGGTCTAATTGTGTCTGCACAGGAGGTATCAGGTCAGTAATCTTTTTCAGGTCACTAAAAATACCTGAATAAATAATAGTACATAGTACACAGAGGTACATGGAGGTAAATTAAAAAAAAACCCTCTTTGGCCATTGTGTCACACACATAACTGGGCTGAATAGTACATACCCTTTCAATCAGCTGCACAAGATAATTAGCAGAAATACATGGCTGATTTTTTTATTTTTATTTGTAGACATGAATAAGGCACAGTTACCTTTACCTTTACTCGTGTGTTTGGACTGCAACGCCATAGAGTCCATAGCTATAATTGGTTCTGTCTATACATTAACCCTGTGACTGGCACCCACTTGTTCAAAAGTTGATATGGAAACAGGCATAAAGATACCCTACTTTTAAGGAACTCCTTAACTTGACCAGTTTCAATTCATAGGTAAAAGCATGGCTGGAGGACATCCAGCACCCTTGCCCTATTATCTTGCAGGCCACTAAGATAATTCACAGGCTCAGTAGCACATAGGTTAATGAGAATCACGGTGAAACAGAAGGTTCTAATATTGTTTAGCTCTTAATTGCTGTATAGAGCTTGGGGGGCAGCATGTATTGGCAGATACGGTAATAGTCGCCTTTTTTTGTCTTAAGGAGTACTATTTGAATGTCACATGAGGTCTCCAAACAATTTAGAATCAACCAAAAGGACCTGGGTGATAGGCCTGGGGTGATGTAAGGAGAGTCTACATGATTTAGTCAGTCACAGTGATTCATAGCCAGATGGATGGAAGAATCGTATATATTTTCATGTGAATCCATTCAGGCTTATAAATCTTTATGCATATACTATATATATATATATATAATGTAGCGTGTCAGGCTACATTTCACTGTGTGTTATACTTGTATAACTATGCATGTGACAAATAGAGAACTTTGAACCTTTAAGGAACATGTTTTACATCCCCTAACATGAAATATGCAAAGAAAAACTAATGTTATTATTATATAGACAATAAACAAATATTAAATTAAATAAATGGTTAAATAAATGGAGTGGTTATTTTGTTATTAATTTATGAATATCCAACATCAGCTCTGACTTGACAGGAATGCTATCAGTCATAACATTATATGTAAATGAAGCAGACAAAATGAATGAAAACACTTTTATTTAAAGAATGTATGCAATGTGCCAAGAGGCAGTAATCTAGAGTCGGACCTAGTCTCAAGGTGCAAGGTTCACATATTGCAGCAAAGCTAAAGGAAACTGCAGTTCATTACTTAAAGAAGCTACCACCTACATGTGCAGGGCCAATCACAAAGAACCAAAGTATACCAAACAAACGATTGCCAATTTTACAAACACAAGACTTGTTACAAACTATTAACAACACTGATAAGTAAACGCAGAACAAATAGAAACAGTGCTAAGTGTTCAATATCTGACAAAATAACCACTATGTGTTTATAGCAGGTACAGTGATGGCATCTGGATTAGTTTTTCTCTGTTTTCTATATTGCAGGGTCTTTACCTTACAATATAAATAGCCTTGAAGCAACTGTTGCGGTGATTTGGCACTATAAATATAAAAATGATCTGAATTAAATTTAAGTTTAATTGAACTGGATCACAGCACTGGGGTGCCACAGTTCCAACTAGTCATGGAGGCAGGTGGCAAATGTAGGTACCGTCCTAAATAGTGCATTTTCAATAAAAGCAAAGAAACCAAAATCTTCAAAGGGCAATTTATGATCCCAAATTAATATCCATTACATAATATCCATGGTGAGTTTGTTTATATTGTTTGGTTTGATTTGTGTGGTATCAAGAGAAAAGATGATACTAACCTCACTCTCCATTTTGAAGTGACTGTTATTCATCAAACAGTGATTCATCTTTTCACTAGCTTGAATATATTGCTCTTCAGGAGATCATCAGCTACATTGAGATTTTAAAAGGCGTAGCTTCATTGTGTGAATGAGTTGTGTAAAAAGTGCTCATAGAAAAGTTCTAGTAGAATGCAGATTTTTAAAATAAAAATTTGAACTTTTTTTTTTCTTTAAGTATTATTTTAAACAAGCGACACAGCACTGTGCGTAAGCTGGAACTCATAACCATTAACATCAGGCTGAAAAGCAGTCTTTCACTGATCTCTCTGGCTAAGAACTGCAAGAGTCTGTTCTACCTTCCATTTGCATGAAGTCTGAATGCAACCCATCTGTTGTCTGCACAGCGTACTGACATGCCCTGGGATACATTTCTATATTTCCATAACCAGACGAGACATTAAACATCTAGAATAAAAAGATTAAAGGAACATCAAAAGGTTAAAATGGAGTTGCAAAATATTTTATTTCATTTGATGGATCTTTAAAGTCCTTAATGCTTTTCTTTGACATGCTGTCTGATTATATGTTATAAAGGCCTTTTCAGTAACAAAACTATGCAAAAGCTGCTTTGGCTCGGTCACAGAGAAAAGATCACTGCTTTGTTTTCTTATTATTATTTCAATGACATGAAAAAAAATGGAAAGGACATTTTTTAATAGATGAATGAATTTGGGGGTGTAGTAAAAAAAAAAACAACCCCCTCCCCCAACAAGAACAACAACAAAAGGCTAACTTTTGCATACTTAGGCTAACAGTGATAATTCAATAAATGGCATCAACAGTATGGCAATGTTTATGTTAACAAAAATTACTTCACAAACACATTTAGAAGGTGCATACAATTTCTGGATTTGTTTGACTGTAGTGATGAATGGAAAACATACTTGCAAAATGGAAATTACATAATTTCACTGACTAAGAAAATACTGTTTTCTGCTTCAGAATGACATAATTTAATGATTAACATTTTATAATTGATCATTTTTTGAAGATGGGCTTGAATAGTTTTAGTTCTACCTTAATGCAGCAAAAAGGTCAAAACCACAAACTTTCATCAAATTTGTTAAGCTAATAAAAGTCAGGCCAGACCAACATAGACTGCTTCTTAATTGTCAGCTGTGTACAGCACTAATAGGATTTGAGCAAAGGAGGGTCATTTTTTAATCCAGCTCTTCAAACAGAGGACTTGTTCTATCTTGTTCTATGTTCACAATCCAATTGTCTTGAAATAATCCATATGACTGAGCAGTAAAATCCTTTTTTGGTTGGAGGGAAAGTGTTCTGTTTCCTGAAGACAACTCAAAAAAGGAGACACAAGTAGAGCATTGACTGTGCTGCTACAAAAACACTATAAGATCATCGGTTCAGATTAGAAAACCTTTGTTTTCTACAGCTAAGAAGTGCTAATATTAAATTAATGATAGTGTTAATAATGTCAACCCTTTTTTGTGTCACATTAGCTTGGCAATCATGCAGAAACCTATTTAAAGTTAAGAGTTCTTCTTTGTTCACACATGTTTGATGCATACAGTTTGAAGAAAACCTTATTTGTGTTGACGGATAAAGTCTTAGGTTAACAGTTACTGTGGACGTTGAAGGTTAAACAGAATGCCAGACATCAGTTCCTCCCCTTAGTGCAGCAAAAATGCCTTGTTTTTCTTGGAAATATAAAGGAAACTCACCAAGCAATGAACTTTTCCATCATGACCTCCAGCTGTGAGAAAAATAATCTTTTACTGTTTGAGCTTTAACAACATTTCCCGGTTCTTTAGCGTGTGGCTTTTTTTTTTTTTAATGAAAAGAATGCCCCATTAGGTATTTTCCATTATTGGGTGCCAAATTTGATTATTACATTAATTTAAACCTTTTTTGTTTTTTTAGTTCTGTCCAACACTTGTAATATTGTGTCTGTAACAAAAATGACAGACAGTAATAGTCACTTAAGTGCTTGGAAGTCTTTAATCACACAGCTGAATTGGAGATTCAGAAATCACAGAGCAAGCATGGGCATAGCACAATGGACAGCATACCTCAGGAAACTCCTCTCCTCCCAAGGGCACACTTCTCTGGATGATGTATTTCCTGTTTATTTCTTGGGGCCCCCCATCAGCTTTGTACCAAAAAAAACCCCAAAACCCTGGACTATATCGAAATTGCTTTCCAAAGAATAAGATAACTCTAAAATTTATGTGACCCTCTCCTCCACTTTTGTAGTTTAAGCCCATCCATTTTTATTATTCTTAGAAGCAACATTTTCCATTAAAATGAGTAGTGCCTGTTTCCTGTCTTCCAAGAAAAAGGAGACATAAATCTAATAGACATCAAAATCTGATTCCCACTTAAGATATGGTTACATATAGTTACTTTTCAAAATTCCTGGTACAGTAAACATTTCTGATAGTCCAGGTTTAAAACCAACAAAAGAGTAAATGTTCAATAGAATATATATTCTATCTAAATAGAATGTTAATTCATAACTGATCTGTGGCCTTCCGGCTGTGTGATAAACCAGTTATCAAATAGAAGACAAATAGCTTTCAACTTAAAATTAGGTTTTTGGGTTGTTTTGCCTTGGGTTAAGTAGCTCTTAAAGTCATCCGTACTTTCTGTATACCTTGAGAACAAGAAATTAGTTTTCTTAATTTCTTTACTTTCTTAAGTATATGTCTTGTTTTAATTTTAAAAAAATCTCAAGAGCAAAGAAACATACACATACTGTACACAAGCAGACAAGCATGTGCACATACTTCCAGACATGCAGACCATAAAAATCTGATATAAATCCTTCTGGGAGTTCATGTTTAAAAATAGGCACAGTGTTGGTCTACACATGAAGCAACTTTTGAACATAAGCTGGAAAATCACTTAAACTGAGGTACACTGGTCTGCACCTATGGGACAGGACAACAATTCTTTCCATTCGGTATATTTCTATGTCTGTATTTTATGACATTTACATGCAATTTAGCCAACATTTGTTCTTTGTTTGTTCTTAAATTTTCACCAAAGGTGTGTGCACTCCTATCACTGTTCCTAAATTCACATTAATGTTATAGACATACAGAAAACATAGTGAGCAAAGTGAGTTTGAAGTCTGAGCTCAGTAATACTGAGCTCAAATGTCAGTTTATATTCTTACTACATTCACACTGATGCTATGAGTATTTCACAAAGTATCTGCATTCGCTTTACAAAGAAATGTAAGTGAATCAAACCAGGAACAAAAGACCAGAGAGGAGGCCTTTTACAAGACTGATGAAGTAACTCAAAATGTATTAATGATCCAAACAGCAAAGATTAGGCCAAGGCATTTCCTGCAACCATGTGGTGGTTTTAAGGCCTGGACCTTATTTGACATCTGGCACATCTATTTGGCACAAACAAGTTACATCACCTCATGTGTCCTGATATGTGGAATGTGGTTGCAAAAATCTCATATTTCAGCTTCACTGAATTCAGTGATTTGTAAGCCTGACTTGATGTAAATTCATGATGTTCATGATTTTCAAAGCAGCATCAAAATCAATTAAGACCGTCCTTAACAAATTTTAGATGGCTATGGTCAATCAGCCTGCACATGCTCATCAGGTAATAATATTGGGATTGAGATGTGTTCAGATATGAACGAATATCAAAACATTCAAGCCTAAAATATCATGGCTAAATAAAGAAAACATGGAAACATAGGAAACCTAAGCTTTGCAATTTAACATCAACAAGATTTTTGGCAAAGACTCCTCACACATGACATTGATTTAAATCCAAAACTGAATCAAATGATGTCTCAAGATGAAATTCTTCGACTCAGGTTGGACTGGGTTTAGGACATGGCTTCAAGAGGCTCTTTTGTCTTGTCTTGAAATTTAACTGGGCGTATCTAATTTCACATATGAGCCAGAAACATAGAAGTGGGGCAAGACCCATAAAATGTTTCTCCCACTTGAGTTTTTCATGATTTTGCCTTTGAAAAGATTAACTGGTGTAAATAATAATAAAAGGAGTGATTCCAATATACCCTTTGCATGTGACTTATAATATAGTATGAGGTTCTCCTCAAGGGGTAACAGTGCAGCTCTGTTTGTTTGTATGCATATTTACGTTGGATGTAAATGTGGCAGGAGTGTACACAAATGGATTCATTCAGGCATGTGAGTGTGTAAGTATGTTTGTACAATATAGTTTACATTTGCTAAGGACTTTTACACCAGTGACTGGCATTTTATGCCAATCTAAACTCGACTAGCCCCAGATGTGTTTTTTTTAAAGGAACCGAATTAACACTGAAAGCAAGTTATAAACTTAAACAGACATATTTCGGGTAAAGTTACATTTACTTATCTTTGCAGCATTATGTATGTTGTGTAAGTAACTGCATGTGAATTGGTCTAGGACCACTACACTGAAAACTTAACGTTTTCAGCAAATTTCTGCAATACTTAATATTTCAGAACCTTAGTAAATCCACAAAACACTCTGTAAGATAGAGATAGAAAGTACTTAAGAAAGTATTTAAGTAACTTAAGTAATACTTAAGTAACTGATGGACTGGTGTTCTTTGTAACACATGAATGCCATGATGCTCTTCTGTATCTTAGTTAACCAGCTAAGATCCTTCCAGGATTCCCTGATCTTGTTGTTTAGGCTTCTTTTCTGTGGTGGCCTTCTTCTGCATGCATCCTTGAAATTATACCCAAGTGATTCTAGTATTACTGTGGTAGTGTTGTATATGCACTCACTGAATTCAGCGATACGGGTTGTGGGGATTGTGCACAGAGCAGTGTTCACATTTGCAAGCATCTTCGCTGATGGGACTTTGTCAGTGAGCTGAGGGAGTTTTGTTAGAATCTCCATCATCAGCTCAGTAGATGCATCTGTGATTGGAGGTGGCTGAGCATGATCTAGTTCAGTTACATTGCTCTTTTCTACCAGGGTTGGGTCATTATGTCCATACTTTTCAGTATTGTTCCCACGATGCTGTAGCCTCTGGATCTCCAGCTTCGATAGTAGCTGTCTTCTATTAAAGTTATTGTAATACGCTACCAGGTGCCTCTTGGTCAGGGTAGATGTTGGCTTTCTGCTCATTCACAATTCCCACATGTGTTCCATAATTCTCTCCTTGGGTTGGGTTGGTCAGGACAGTACTATTCCATCAATTGTTAGTCCTTGTCTATGTATAGCTTGCTCCATTAGGTTATTTCTCATTAGTATATCCTGGTTCCCTACACTTGACATGGACCTTGTTAAGCCAGCTGGTGTAGATTTGGTTATCCAAAAGTCTTACTGTACTTAAGTAGTCAAAAATAGCTCAATTGCTATCAAAAAACTGATATCTGGCTTAATACTTACTGGAAAATTAAATGTTGCAAAGACATAGTAAGTTACCTAGGGAAGGCTGCATCTAATGGAGTGGTAAATTGTTATGTAATTTGCCAAGAGTTAAACTCTTCAAAGCAGAACAAAGTGTAACAATGTGTATTCGTGGAAAGGAATGCTGTGTAAATAGATGGAAGGGTAATTTGGTAAAAATAAGTGCATGAAAGAAGAAGAAGAAGGAGAAGAATTCCAAACCTACAAGCAGCTTGAGAAGCTCTGGCAGCCTTTGCTGCTCAATGTTCTTTATCATTACACAGTGTTAAGCAGTTCAGAAACTGGATGACGTGCAAAGGATATGTACTATGACAAAGCAGAAAAGAAGAGGACAAACAAAAACGTCCTGTTGTGATTGAGAACAGAATGTTTGTTTTCACCTAACCCTGGCTTAATGTCTCTATCACTCCAGATCTCCAGTCCATGGCTCTTTTTCAGTTTTCTTTCTCTCTCTCTTCTACATTCTATTTTCTGCTTCTTTATGTTCTCCATTTTATCTCTCCTCCTCACTGTGTCTCCTTTATTCTCTCATTTGAAATCCTGTTTGAGTTGATTCCTAGTCTGCAATCTGTCAAAGAAGGAATATGGTCCTCATGTTATCATACCCATCAGCAATACATTTCCTGGGAGGATGGTGTGTGTTATGGTGTATGTGTGGGTGTGTATCTGTCCTGGACAAAAATTTAAGCGTTAAGCCCCAATCTTTCGTAAGATACGTAAACTATATAAACTAAACAGAATTATCATGTAAAACAAGAATAACAAGCTGTTAAAACACCCCGTATGCATGGATACAACTGTTAACTTTTTTAAAAGGTGAAAAGTACATTTATTTCTACTCACAGTGGCTTGCAAAAGTATT
>NW_005187426.1:4366685-4377852 GCF_000239375.1 Pundamilia nyererei
TTTGTGGCTGTAATGTGACAAAATGTGGAAAAGTTCACAAATACTTTTGCGAGCCACTGTATATGAAACTTTTGCAATAACTTATATCTGGCACTAAAATCTCCTTTACAAATTTGATTGGGCACTGTCTATAATATATCAGTGTGTGGTATCCTGCTTTGCCACCCTTCCTTGCGATAAGACTAAGCATGTGCATGTGTGAGATGAGACATTTGACTAAATTATCTGAGATGTTTTCTCATCAGACACATTTGTAGTCTCATCCAGGGCATGTGGAAGATGCAATCCACAGAAATTACAAAGAAACAAGGTGGCACATAAAGGGAAATACAAATATCCTGGAACATATAAAGGTGTTTAAAATGTGTATATGACTCGGGGGAAGGGAACACTGGTTCTTTCCCCTATTTTCTTTGTGTCCTCTGACCTCTTCATCACTCTATCAGGAATGTGGCTGGAGCTCTTTTCCAGGTACTCCAGCAATCTTGAAACCAATATTCAGATAGAACTAGTGTCATGTCACTGAGACAGTTATTCTAATTTTGTGTCGTATCACCCCATAGTGAAATTGTAAAAAAGTGTAGACTTTACTTCAAGTGGTATTTAAAAAAAAAAAAAAGCATTGCAATAACTGTTCTGGAATGAAAGACATTTATATTGCCTCATTTCAGAGGCTCAAAAGGTACAAACGAACAAATTTAAATAAAAGGATTATAATTTTTGAAACTCCATTTGAAAATTATTTTCAGTCATTGATTCCCATGCTTGTTTGAGGGTTTTTCTGCAAGCTGTTTTGCATTTAACAACTGAAAGCATGTTCTGTTTTGTTGAGATCAGGTGAAAATGAAGAACATTCAGTTTATTTGTCTTGAGAAACTCCTGGTTTGCTTTTGCAATATGCTTTGAATCATTATACACCGGCACTGGGGAGCACTGCCAGATCATTTTTGTAACCAGTATTTTGCAGCTTGTTATATAATCTGTGTATTTAAATTCATACGGGTGCCTCTAGATTGTAGATGTTAACAATGCTACCTGACTGAGAGTGTTCATGAAGTGCATAGCTGTTTTTTTTTTTGTTTGTTTTGTTTTGTTTTTGTTTTGGGGTTTTTTTGTTTTGTTTTGTTTTTCCTCAACACTTAACACTTTACATGATCATTCACCAACAGGGATTCTTTGCTCCCCTTATTGAGAGCACCAATGAAGAGCTTCCATATGTTATTTTAATGCTCAAAGTCAACTAAGAGATTTTCTGCTTGACTTGTCCTTAGACAGGGCATGAAACTGCTTATCAACAGTCTAGCTATGTTTGAGCTTGAATACAGAGGGTGTTTAAAAATGGCTGTAATTTCTAAACATTTAATGTGGACTTGCATTTAATGCCATATTATGTGTTACGGAAGTAACATTATATGGTAGTTTTGCTCTGTGTCATCTAATAAACATTTGAATTGTTTAATATGAACATTTAATTCCTACATAATTGACCAGAAACTGTATATGATAACTGAACCAGACAAAGAAGTGTCAGTGTCATACTAATGGAAATGAGTGTTTGATACCAGGAGGCAGAGCGGGTTGTCTACCAAGGTTTGGGAATCAGGCCCCTGCTCCTCCACTCTGTATGTCAAAGTGTCATTAAGCATAATGCTGAACTTGTGATAGATGGAAAACAGAATAAAAGTGCTGTACAGATATGTATATGTATATGATTGTGGCTGTAGCCAAAACAAACAAAAAAAATAGTTGATTGTTTTTTACATGTTTGTTTTTGTAACAGACAAACTTGCTCTTTTAGTAATAATCCCCCAGAATTGTGCTGTTGGGAATTCTTCACTTCATTGAACAGACAAAAAAGCAACAACAACAAAAATAGCCCACATCATGCTCATACAGTAGTAACCAATCAAAAGCAGTCACATTGTAAAACATACCAATTGTTATGCTCTTTTTGACTCCATATGACCCCGTCATTCATAAAAAATAGAATGTTGTATTAAACAAGAATGAATATTGACAATTTAAAAGAATAATACATGTTGCAAGCCTAATATGACAATTACAATGGCAATTTTTGTGCATATTTCATTACATAAAAACTCAATGTGCTTAACACAAAACATAGAAATATAACAACACATGTTTGTACAAAATGCCTTAAGTCTGTGAAGGTTCTCAGGTTTGAAAGAGGAGTGAAAGAAGCCATCTATGTCCACTGTGAGCGACCATCGTTGAACAGAGGCGGGGGTTTACGACACCAACTCTCTGCCATCTATAATCCAGTTTTGAGATCCCTTCCCAGACGCCTTAACGCCCACTCACATCCTGGGCCATCTGACCTCAGGAATTCGCATGATAAGGTGGGGCCAGGTTTCACAATGAACACACCCGAAACTCTGACTGATTGGGACCCACACCCAGTTTCACACCTTGGCTCAGGCGATTAGAGGATCATCAGGGGGTCCTTTTGTCCCTCTGTGGGGGGAAACTCCCACTAGGTTTATATCTGGGACTCTCCACCATTTGACCTTAGAACTGAAGAAGCTTCTTGGATGAGAGGTGAAACGTCTTCAAGCAACTTAAAGAAGTCCAGACGCTTTTCTTTGCAAGCTCCTTTGACTAAAATGCCTTAAGGCAATAGCAATTTAAACAATTATAATATTAAAGTAATGGCATCATATTATATCAAAATATTACAAAACAACAAAATAAAACAATAATAAACACCTAGTGTAGACTTGAGTACAAAAGGTTTTGAGTCTATTTTTAGCAGGCAGCTAAATGCATGGTGTTCCTGACCAAGTTACTTGTACTTATATTATTATTATCACTATTATTATTGTTGTTGTTGTTGTTGTAGGCATTTCCCCTTTCATATGAAAAGAAAACAAGCTGTGATTCGATGGGTGGCTTCTCCTCCTCTAAACCCAGTGAGTTTTGAACCAAATACTTTACTTTTGTTATTTTGTTGTTGTTTTTTTTTTGTTACAATCTTATTTCCACATAAGAGCAGGATCTTCTGCAGAGCCAAACTGACTGAAATCATCACAAATTGCTGTCAATTAGAAGACAGGCATATGTGCTTTGAAGATTATGCCAGTATTTAGTCACAATCCCAGCCAGGCCTCATGACATTCATTGTCCGCAGATCCAGATTTTCAGTGCTGGAGACAAAGTGGAAGGACCCTGCAGCCACGTCAAGCTAATCATGGCAGCCAAAGGTAATTGGATTGACTTAAGTCCCAACAGGCCCAGTATTAGAAAATTGTAATCAGTGTCATTGGTAGAAAGACAAGGGGTGCTTTGCTTTCAAAATCAATTACAGTTAGCCAGTAAAGAGTCATTTGTTAAAAATGCAGAGAAATCACTTTGTTCAGACATTTGGCTTTAAAATGCTCTCTTTTTCTCAAGAAATGTTGGAAGGTAGAATCATGGGAACAACTGGCTGTGATAAAACCTGACAAGTAAACCTAAAGGTTTCCAATATTTGACATCATTCCTGAACCTTTTGCATGACTGATTCCTGCATCGCTGAGAAAAAGGATTTAATACTAATATTCCAGTAGAGACTGTTACACCAATTGTTCTGTAATTTAAAATCCCCGACATAATTTGCATGTTTGGACTACTCTTAGGTTTCTAGAACGTATTACTCTCACAATGTAAACAAAAAGGTAACTCCAACACTATATTTCAAAATAATCAGTACTTGCTGTCATTTTTCTCTGTTGTATGGATTATTGAATTGAGTTGAGACTGTGTTTCTTATTGTGTCGGTTTTGCTTTTTTATCCCATCTCTTGGAAAGATAAATGCTGAGAGACAATCTTGAAATAAATATAAATTGATGTGTATTAAATGTATGACAGCTATAGGTTAACCATTTACATTTAGATCTGTGCTATAGCCTGAAAAGACCAGAATGAATAAGTGTTCAAACGCTGCCATCTAGCGGATGATAACCATAATCACAACTTAGTTAATGTACGTACATGTACTGCAACAGGAAGAAAGGTCAAAAGATGGAGTGTGAGTTATGATCATATCATTCTGGTAATATATAACTTAACATCATATGGTATCACACATGCTCATGTACAAAGCTGTTGCATTATAGGAGAAAGGGTGTTAGGAAACAGAAGTTAATTCTACTTTGCAAACTGATTGTCGAAGTACACTTGATATTAAGGATATTTAAGCAAAGTTATCTACATACCTCTCCTAATTCTGACCTCAGCAAAGCATTGTTCCTTCAAGGATGAGATACTGTACTGGACAGACTCAGTACACTGAATCTACTGGTATGCCTTAGGGCAGTGAAAAATATAATAAATTATATTTTAGAAAGTTTTGTCACTGTACTTTCAGTTGCAGTAACTCACAGTACCAATTCCCAAGTTATCTTCTATGCTGTAAACAAGCTGGCTCTCACGTTTCATGGAACCTAGCAATCCTGCTAAGACATCTTTCCACAAGAATGAGTAATCATTCTTGTGTCAGTGCCCATTGCTCACTGACCTTTACTTGTACACAGCACTGCATGAGTTAGGAAATAACCTTATATGGACAAAGTCTTGTGTGTATTACTTTTTCAAGCCAGAAAACTGGTCAGGAAGAAGAAGAAGAAGAAGAAGAAGAAGAAGAAGAAGAAGAAGAAGAAGGAGAAGAAGAAGAAGAAGAAGAAGAAGAAGAAGAAGAAGAAGAAGAAGAAGAAGAAGCTATAAACAATTACTACTATGGGCTGAGGAGAAATTTGATCTCATATAAAATTTGGGGGTTGATGATGTGCATAAGATGACTAACAAACCTTCTTATAGGAGTATGATATTGATTGCAAAGTATTGCTTGCAAGGTGAAGCACTATGTGTTCCCAGGTTGATTTTAATGTAAATCAGATATATTGAAAACATCTTTAAAGGAGGTCATCTTCAGTATTCTTATAATCATGACAGTTACGTCATATGAGCTAAGAGGTATAGATTCAGATGAGATTTTTTTTAATACACTTTCATATTCTAAACCTTTATATTAATTGATTTGGAGTTACATTAATTGAGATACAATGTATGGCATGTGGGAACTGACTGCTCCTAATTAAACTATAAACCTTTTTTAAAAAAGATTTTTTTTGCAGTATATCATAAAGCATTATATTTACTGTATACTCTATTTTTAGTTTCAAAAAATAGACACTATAGTCTTGACAAGGGTTAAGTAATGTACATCTTTTGCACTGGGTCAGATGCCTTTTACGTCATATAAACAATGCCATTGAACGAAAACTTGTGTCTAACTGTACAGTACACAAATCCATAGATGCAATAAATATTTTCCCCTTTTGTATGAGGTATGTGATTGTCATTCATCAAAACTTTAGCTCATTTGCATAAAATTGTCTTATAATCTTTAATAGTTTTTATAACAAAGAAAATGAAAAGTATGAGAGAAAAGAAATAACAAAGCTTCAGCAATCAAAGCCTGTGCTGCAGTAGCAGCAAGATGTGGAAAAAAAGTCATCTTAAAAAGGAACTCTAATAACAACCTTTCTAGAGTGTCTTTGATCTCTCGGTTTTTATGGTTTTATAGTTGCAGACTAGCTTCTATTCCTGGAAAGAGGAGGGTAAACTTTACTTCTCGTTCTGATGCTACTGCAGTTCATTGCAGAGGCTACCCACGCAGCTTCAACAGCTGCTGACCATCATATTCCATTAACATACAATTAATTTCACTCAGTTAATAATTATTTCACTCAGTTAATTGGTTATTTTACAAATGTTAGTCTTAAAAACATTTCCCTTAAATCTTAAAAAAGCTCTAGCTTCAAATCCTAAAATAACATCTAACTGTCCCCCTGTTTACCATGGGGCCCTAGAGTAAGTTTTTTTTTCTTCCATCTTACACTGATAAATGCTTTTTTCCCACTCCTTCGTCTTTTTAGGCCTGTGGTTCCACTTCACCAACGTTGATTATTTTCCAAACTGCCACGCTGCTCTCTGTGTGTTTTAGGAAAAGCTTGCCTACACAGAGGACTGCCTGTCTGAACCTTGAACAGACAAGGACCACTCTGTTAGATGTCATTATGATAGCTACACGGAGACCAGAAGGG
This sequence comes from Pundamilia nyererei, assembly GCF_000239375.1. Classification (NCBI taxonomy): domain Eukaryota; kingdom Metazoa; phylum Chordata; class Actinopteri; order Cichliformes; family Cichlidae; genus Pundamilia; species Pundamilia nyererei. Next base: position 4,372,791 of record NW_005187426.1, read on the forward strand.
GGGGGACCCTGCACTCTCTCACGCTATGTATGACTCGGTAACTCTTTAACAATAGCTGTGCCCAACAGATTATTACTTTTATTTGGAGTTTGGGCATATGGGTGAGTGTCACACCCCTTACAGCTTACAGTGAACCTTACAGTTCACACCAAAACCAAAGAAGAAGAAGAAGAAAAATCAGCGAAGGCTGGCCTGTGGGCGGAGAGTATGATAATACCCTTCAGAGGAAGTGAGCGCAGTGTAGTGGAATGTAGCTGCCATTAGTGGGAGTTGAGCTGAAGCTGCCCAACTGCTAGCCCTCTAAGTTGTGTTTGAGCAAGAGACACCGAAAAGAGTGATGAAAATATGCCTCACTTCACGGTCGTACCAGTGAAAGATCAAGTTCAGGCTAGCTACGACAGCTTAGAGGGGATTAACTGGGTTGATTACAGGGATACTGGACAGGACTACCCTGATCATCAAGATACTGTCAGCTCTGATGGTAAGTCTAATAACTTTTACGCAATTCTCAACTTTTGAACAAAGGGACTTTTTAAGTTCTATAGTTCAAAGAAGTGTGTCCCTAAAGTGATAATTCATTAGCTGGACACGATATTTGTTGAGATTTGTTTCCTCCCGAGAGAGCCTTCTGAACAGCTGGTTGAATGGTTACCATGGCAATTCTCCATTGCCAGAAAGCAGTATTCCTGCAGTCTGTTTTTGATATTAGGGTAAAATTAGAGAAACATTTATCACATTGGAGCTGCTTTTTCCCTCCATCAGCAAGTCTTTTAACATAAACTCAGGGACAGATGAGTAACAAAGGGAAACAATGAAAGGGGTGAGGACTGTGGTGGGAAGAAACAAAAGGGATGGTGGTGTGTGAGTGGGGCCTGTACTCCGGCAACAAGAAAGGCCTCAAGTGCTTCCTCGCACAAAAGATGGAGCTCTTTTTGTACCAGAGGAGTATTTTCTTTCATAGATCGGCTGCTAAACAAAACACAAGCAGATTCCTCCCTCCCCACTTTTCAGTCTAAGCTGTTTTCTGCACTGGATCATGATAGAAAGAGTGGAACCATACTATGAAAGAAAAGACAGGGAGAAGCTCTGAGTTTGTAGCCTTTGGGTAGGATTATGTGAGAGCATTGCCAGTTTGCATTGCCAGTTTGCATTGCCAGTTACGAGCAGGAACTTATTTGTTTTAAATAAAAGAGACACATGGGGTGTGGCCTTCAAAGGGGCACCCTGCCTTTACTAAAAGCCCAGAAGGCTGCACAAACCACAAGCAGCACTGTACATTTCTTACTATGTGACTGTGTTAGTTTATTTATTCTAGTGCAGCCACTGTTTAGTTTTTTTAAAAAATATGTTCGGCTGTGTTTGTCCAAAAATGTGGGAGTGCATGTGTGAGTAAAACATTTTCCATGATGCAGATGAGATTACACATGCTTCAGTGAGCCAAAGTCTCCAGTTGACTGATATTTGAAGCAAAACAATAAGAAATCTCAGCACATGTTGATGCAGCTCCTGGCTCGTATACTTCTGGAATATATGGAAGCCACCCATTAGAGTTGAAAAAATGGCACAAGTTGTCTTGAAATAACTCTGAAGTTTTTTTTGTATTTCCCACAAGGCTTTTGCTGTTTAACCTTGTCTTCCTGCTGTCATAATTCTCTCTAACCCACAAAAGAAGCTTCCTGAAGTGCGAAAAAAAAGCAACAACCATTAAAAATTTCAGAAGGCAGCATGGATGATGCCAAACATGATGAGAAGGAGGAGAAGGATGTGAAACTACTAAATGATCAGAACAGCAAAATGTCCTATTGTTTTTCAGTTAATCAGATGTAGAAATTAAACTCTCTTTAGCTACTCAAGTTGACTGAGGTTTTATAGCATTGCTTTTCTTTAACATGTATGTTTTTAAAGCATCATACCATACTTAAGTATTTATGAAAATGATAATCAAAAGAAATGTGTTTTAGTAATTAAGATTGGAATATGTATAATATGAAGTAATTCTAGCTACATACATATTAATTTCTTCTCCATATTATCTTTCCATTCATCCATATTTAGACAGAAGAAAAAACTGGAAAGTAGTCTGTGGTAAACAGTTTAAGAAATGGGTGCATGATCTGGATGATTTCATCCTGGGAGTGGTGTGCCTGGCAGTGTTACATGCTGTATATGTCTGCTACAGTATGACGAATGCAGCATGGAGGAAGTGACACAGTGCAAAGTCTGTTTAAGGCTCTGAATTCAGCTCTGTTCAGCTTACAGGACAAACTGTGCAGTCATTATGTTGCTGTAGTTGAGACCCTGAAATAACAGAATTCTTCTGCTGTGGGTTTACATTCTATGATTCTTTGCCCACTGAGCTTTAAAATATTGCTTTAGGTCATTGTAGTTTGTGTAAGTTTGTTTACGTACACCTCTCTTAAGGCCCAGTCACAGTATTGTAATCAAGCTAAAGTCTGGACTTTGACTGGGGCATTGCAACACCTAAATGCTTTTGTTTTTTCCAACAATTCTGTTGTCAATATGCTGATGTGCTTGAGATAATTGTCCTGCTGCATGATCTAATATGGACCAAAGCGCTAGACAAATACAGGCCATTTACCAAGCATTAGTCACTGGAAAGGTAGACTGTCCAAAGGAAAGTCGTTTCATTCAGTTGAAGAAGAGCACCAAAACTGCTAACATGTACTTTTTTTTGTTTTTGGAAACTATTCCAAACAAGTCTTTCAGTTCAGTCTTTTTTTGATTGCACTGCCTTGAACATTGACATTTAGCCTGTAGCCTCTGAGATGTAGTCCCTGGATTGTTGGGGAATTGAGCATTCCATGGTTTGAACTTTGAGTGAGTTTAATAGGATGTCCACTCCTGGGAAGATTGTGGCATTGTTAAGCCACACCTGAATGCTACAGGTCAGCATACTGTCAAAATGTTGCCTTTTAAAGAGGTGCTCATCATTGCAGCATACTTTTTAGCATTCTAGGGAGATTGTGCGACCTTTCACACTAAACAAGCATTCACAAGTATTCACTCTACTTACAGAAAACACAACTTTAAACCACTTCGTAAAGACACAGCAGATGTTTTCCCTGTGCTCACTACATTTTACAGTTAATTTGTTTATCAAATACTTCAGACACACTGGCATGCCCATTTATTTTATTGGTGTGTTTTTGGAAATCCATTGTATGATAAACCTTTTACGACCCCCTGAGGTAATCAGACTGAGCAACCACCCTTTTCTCATCATTAGCACACATCAGAGTTAATATGTTTGGCTGTAAGTCTCAGCAGGTTAACATTCCTCTGCTCTGGTCAGATTGTACTCGCCATGAAATACTGTCATTACAACAAACCTTGCTGTAATAGCATTGCTTTGCTTACATGATTTCTTGCCAAAGGCTAAGACAATGAGGAAAGTGGAATTTCCGACACCGTGCAGTAGGGTCCTTGATACCAGAGGCTCAGTGATGTGCAAAAGGCTGGCCTGTGTCATTTGATTGCATAGAAGAACTACTGTTGCATAGATAAAAATGGTCTAGATCTAGTTAATAACTACCTACAATGGGCACATTTGGACCAGAACTGGTTGGCTGAGTTACCATATCTTTCAAACTCTCAGGGGAGCTTGCATTGCTTATTTTGGAAAATGATGGTAGCAAGACACTATAACAAGAAGAAAGCTGACTAAAAATGTTCTGCTGAAAAGTCTTGTGTCCTTGAGTTTATGGTTGATATTACTTTGAGTTTAAGCACTTATGTAGACCATGTAGACCTGTTGTTTTTCTCTTGTATTGCCTCTAATGAAGTAATGGTTAACACATTCACAAGTAAAAGGTTGCTAGTTTGATTCCAGCTGGAGATACAAATGCCCTTTGGGGTTGTCAGGGAATCTGTAAAACTCTGCCAATTCAAACATGTGAATCTAACCGCTATGGGGACCTCTTGTGGCAAGTGAGCAGCCAAAAGTGACTTCTTGCACCAGTGTGGAAGACTTGTGCAGTACACATGCCCTACGTGCATGTGTAGTGAGAGAGCATACTGAGTGCACAACATAGAACAAGTTTACCTTTTAACTATTTGTATTGCTGCCACGCAGCATTTGTATCCTCTTTGCACAACCCTGTAGAATAGACACTATTTGCTTTGTATAAATTTGTTATATAAAAGCAAACACACTCACACACGCACATACACACAGAGGGGGAAAGAGTGAGCTGTTTGCAGATGGTGTATTCAGTTGTCATTAGTACAATATCATTGCCAACTTACTTCATGGACTAAGCTAGGACTTAAGTCTCTCGCCCAGTGTTAAGTCTTAAATATTTATTAAAGAGGAAGTTTAGCAAAGAGGCTTTTTCAAATCCTAAGAAGCTAATAGACCACAATATTGTTTTCCATGTCTAATCAGCTTTACAAAGTAGATAAACGTTGCTAGACACACACACACACACACACTCACTCACTCACTCACTCACTCACTCACTCACTCACTCACTCACTCACTCACTCACTCTTAGCCTTTCGCCCTGTATTTTAACTTGTCAATGTAAAACTAACCCTGAGGAATATTAGTAATGCCATACTCATGTTTGTTATTATTTATTTTGTTTTTATTTAATGGAATAAGTTCATTTTATATATTACTATCACTATATCATAGTAATAGTGTTAGTAAAAATAATAATAATAAAAATATCATAATAACACTGATGGATTTTAATATTTTGTGAGATATCTCAAACATGTTTTTTGAGATTTGATGAGTGTATAACATCATAAAAAAACTTGAACTTTGGTTTTGTTTAGAACTTTGAAATGCTAATACACAACAGACAGATTTTATTGCATGTTGTGTGTAGAAAACCCCTGTGATTTGTGTATATAGACTGTTCCACGGACCCCCTCTAACCACTGCTAAGATGGTACATTCCTCCCATCCTTTGTTTGTGTTGGCGCTGGTTCACCGTGATAGCGCTGGTGGAGCTGGGCTGTTGTACTGAACATGTGTCGTGCGTGTGCGTGAATGATAAGTAAGTGCCTTGTATTTGTTTGTTCTATGGTTGTA
>NW_005187426.1:4400455-4423623 GCF_000239375.1 Pundamilia nyererei
AAAAAAAAAGATAAAACCAAGAGGTCTCTTTCAGACATCTTCTGAATTTTTAATTAATCGATTAACGTATGTACAGGAGTTTGCATTTTAATTATAGCAAAAATGAGGTTAGACATTAAAGTCATTAAATTCCTCCTAATCTCCACTGATGTGCAGCACTGTGACACTCCTTTCTGTGTACTCCTTTCTATACAACTTCAAAAGAATGATACGGCTGAACTGAGATTGTTAATATTCATTCAATCAAAAATATTCTGGAAAGCACCAGAACTGTGGCAAGGATTAACAGACCAGGTAATCCACCTTCTGATCCAGAGGACTGATCTGAGGGCAGGCTTCTTGGGTCTGGACGTCTAAGGACTAGCCTGCATGGGTTGTGTGCCTCTTCAAATGGAATCTGGACCTCACTTGGTAGATTTGAACTCAACTGATCACGGACCTTGGTGAAAATAAAGGAAGGAAATAAGAGTATGCCAACATATAAAATACTTAAACTCATGAATCTTTCACCACCTATTCTCGTCATATAAATGTATTCTCTCGCTCACCCTCTCAACCTGTTCAAACACACGCAAGAAGTTATGTCGAAGGACACCAGCCAGCTCATTCTCAGTCCAGTTTCTTCTCAGCAGTTCCTGGATTAGGGCTGGGTATTTTGAGACATCCTCTAACCCATGAGGGAAGCTTTTAACCAAAATGAAAACAAAATTACTCTCAAATTATTGTTTTTAGGCGAACCATTGTAGAAACAGATCCCTCATTCTGAAAATTATGGTGTTGCTAAATACATTTAGTTTCATACCTTTGACACGTGGAATTACAAAAGTAAACACAGAAACATGATTTGTTTTATTCTCAGTTCTAATAAGATTTTGGGCTGAAGAATTCTGCAAGAAGAGCCTTGGCATCGACTCTCCAAGTCAATGGGTCAGGAAGAATTTTAACCTTTATTATATTCCTTTATTTAAAGTTTGCTGTAACAGGCTGAAACAAAAGCTCCAAAAGGCAATGAAGAAATTTGGTCACTGTTAAAGACATGGGGTATGATTCATGGCATTTTTATATTAATTGCAGTATTCAATAATGAGCTTTGTTTTCTTTTTTTCTTTTGTTTCATCACAAAACTACCTGATACTGATTGTTTAAGACAATTCCGTTTAAGAGGACTTTGCGCACTTTGCACCCAGCAGCACAACAGAGTCACTGCATCCTCTCACTGTAGGGGTTAAAAGTTCTGATTCTGATTTTCCTTAAATTTGTCACCCCTCTGTATGCATAGCAATAACCTAATATCCACCATCTTGCAGAAAATCTACCACAGCATAGCAGCCTCCATTTATGCCTATTAGAGGTATAAAGTTATTGATTTTTAACCCACTTCAGTCTGTTGACAACTGGACAGCTAAATTGCTGATATGACAAGCAAACAAAAACCACACAATTGATTTGGCTCAACAACGGCCTTTGAAATAATCTGTCTGGAGAGTGCCTCAGACAAGCGTGTTGCCTATTACTATTAGCTTTGTTTTGTCTCAAAAGCTTTTCATTCATCATGACTATAGAATATAAAGAAGATTTAAGGTAACTTGCATGGATTTTCTGTTTGCAACATTTACCACAACAATTACAAACAAACAATTACCTGTTTAGCTAATAATTTGTGTTATCTGGTTATTGCAAATTGATTTCTTACCTTGTAGCACCTTCATAATCCCCTCCAATTCCTATCGATTCAGCTCCAATCAATTTCTTAATGTAATCAAAATGGTCTGTAAAAATAAGTGGAATAATGTATAAACTGAGATATAAGAAATACAAACACATCCATTCCAGATGGACAGCTCACCAGCCACATGAGAGATGTTAGCCTCATCTCTGCAGGAAACAAATGTGTTGTGGAGATTCACCATGATCAACCCTTGGTTCTTTTTCTGAAACAAAAACACACAGGGCCATTACCAGGCGTGGAGAAAAGGGTTAAATGCCACCAAACAGACTAAAATAATCTATGCATGTGTACACTCTACAGAAAAGTTCTTGTTTAATCATTTCATTTGCATATAGTGTAAATTATTATGTCTGGCATATCGAGATGCCACTCAGATCCCAAAAAGAAAAACAATAAGACTAGAAGTCAAGAGGGTTTTAGAACTGTTTTATCTAGTTCTTCCTGTTCAAATGATGATTTACTGAGCTTATGTGTATGAGTAATCACACAGAAAAAAAAAACATGTGGAAATATCAAATTCGTGGCTATGATAAAATGTAAGTATTGATACTATTTATTTTTCAACTTGATTAATAAATAGAAAGAAGAAAAGAATATTCTCAGTTTATAAAAAGAGCCTGAAACTACCCCGACACTGTTGACAGTAGGCTTACACACAGCTTGAATTCTTGATCATCAGCCTGTCATTAATCAGTATAAGCATTTTTTTTTTAAAGTAGAGGGAGGAAAATGACTATCATTGTTAGGGTAAACAATCTGATATTCTCATTAATAGGTCCTCACTATAGTACTTTTATTTCATCCTGTGAGATCACGTTCTGGTGCCTGTCTGTGTATGCAAGTAAAGGGGAAATGGCAAGAGCTAAAGATGGCTGAGGAAATCATGGAGAACACAGAACGACATAAAGACAGAAGAAATGCATTAAGTTGATTGTGCAAATAAAGCCTTAGGATTGAAATCAATAACTCTTAGTGGGTGAAAACTGAATAATTTCTAATGGTGGAAATCTGTTCATAAATGTTTTAGGCTGTTGATACACAAAAAGTCTAACCATTACAAAAATTGTCTGACAGTTTTTCTTCTTTACATATACACATAAAGAGACACAATTAAAACGAGCCAGTCATCAATGTGACTGATCAGACAGTTGTTTAATCAAGCGGTTAAGAAGGCAAGCAATTACTTTTAAGGTTGTATTTCTCACCAGTTCAAGTAGCAGACTGTCAGGAACATTGCGGCTGTGGTTACATATGGAGTAGGAAGAGGAATGGCTAAAAATAACCGGAGCCTTAGAGTGACTCAGAACAGCAAAGGATGTGTTCCACGAGGTGTGGGAGAGGTCCACTATCATTCCGAGTCTGTTCATCTCCTCGACTACGACCTCAAAAACACAATTAAGAACATTTTGGTGGCATCAGGAAGGAAGTCATTTATTCAGAGGAGAGGATGTTGTTACATGTAAACTATTAGAAAACACTCATGCAGATAACAATCAAGAGTGTCCCTGCACTTTGCTGTTGAGACGGAGATCTGAATGGGAAAGGAGTAATAAAGATGTTTTCTATGTTTAAATAAGCTGCCTATAATATATTACCATATTCCAGTAATACACAAGGAGTTATTAAATGAGAAAAGTCCAGTTTGGGTTAACAGAGATTCTCTTTCCACAGCTTCCTATAAGGAGAAGATTTAGTATGCACAGTATTCCCAAATTCTAATAGTAAAGAGGTTCATTTTATTTAGAAGGTTCTCAAGTTACAATAACTATACAATCTCTATTAATGCAAACATAACAACAACAATAATGCATAGTAGTTTTATAATAGTTATAATAGTTACTTAGTTAATACAGTTTTATGTCAACAACTGAATTTCTCTTATTTCTTCAATACAGTATGGAAGGACTGATATGTTTTATGCTTTCTGAAAAAGGGTCAGGCAAAACTGGCATGCACGCTGACATACTACTCTGTGGAATGTGAGATAATGAAATACAGCTGTGGCTAATGTTACTGAAACTCAGAATTACCTTCCCAAAGGATGTCAGGCTGTTATTCTCCCTCTTATATACAGGGTAAAAAGTTGAGGATGATTCAGCCCTGCATAGAAACAATATATGTATTTTAATGTCACAAGTGCTGCAAATTATTCTTCTCCTGTTTGTAATTACTTAAAATTACTTTGGGTATCTGAAGGGAACTGCTTCAGATACCCACAGCTATAGTCAATGTGAGATATCTGAGAGAGGACATATATAGGTTAATTTGCATAAAAGAAAAGGATGTCGAGGTGAAAATGTAAATATGTTTCACCTTTCTATCTTTCCTATTCTATAAACAAATACTTCTTAGATTAAATGTAGCTCAGTAGTTCCTGCTTTAAAGTTGCTATGTAGCAATAGACCATTACAGAGCCAATGCTACGTATTTGATAAAATAGAAATTCTATTCAAAACCCAATTTATTGCTTAAATGATCATTTAAGAAAAGATCGAGATATGACTTTTTAAATACAAAGTACTAGATATACTGTAAAATATATGCTGTATAAAGTCTTTTCCTATTACCAGGGTGTATTACAAGAATGCGTGAGACCCATGGAGCGGACTCCAAGCTGGTAAAACATCCGCAGGGCGGGAAGGCTGCTGTCAATAGAGTGGCCTCCTTCGATACTTATTAAACAGGCTATCTTACCCTTGTCCTTAGAATCTTTTAGCTCTGCAATGACAGGCCCACATACAAAGCACATAAACACATAATTGGACATCATTACCTTCAGTTATCAGTTCTACTTTTCATCTGGTTACAGAAATGCAAGCTAACGTAACCACCATATTTTAGAAAAACAAACAAACAAACAAGATACATTTCAAAACAGTAATCTAGTAACCTAAAAACATTAAGGAAATGACTAGCTCCAAATTACCTCTAGTTTCAAAATTTCTTGAGAAAGTAGTTAGTAGGAAGTTCTTATCTGATTTATTCCAATCTGGCTTTAGAAAAACATCACATTACAGAAATCACTTTATGACATTTTAATGAGTGTGGACCCTGGAAATTTTACAGTTCATATTACCTCATCCTTCTCTTCAACATACTCAGAAATGAGCTTGGGTTAGGTGGAACTGCACCCAAATAGTTCTAATCCAATCAAACAGAGTATTTAGAATCACTGTGGTTAATTTTAGCTCATCGAGTTTCTCCTACGACTCAGTCCAAGGGCCTATTTTATTTAGTTTACATTTGTTACCACTTGACTAAGTAATTTGTAATTATACACAAGCATCTGACCATTGTTATGTCAATGGCTGCCAGTTAGAATGAGTCATTTAATCCTGGAGAACACAAAAATCTAGACTTCATTCATTCCTATTTTACTGGCATTAAGGATGGGATAAAATTAAAGTTCTTGTTCTTCTTATTGGTCCTGATGATTATTCTTATAGTCGCCCTGCTGACCTTGAACAATGACTCACTGACCTAAAATCATCTGCTGGAGGTTTAGGGGAGTATTTCTGATCAACAACTTAATTTCAAACAGCATATCAAAAGTCCAGACTAGTCTTGTGTTGTGAAATATTTGTTGCATAACTCAGACCAGTACTTATGAATAATATAACGGCATACCTTATATCTGCACCCTCATTTCCCCCTGATTAGATTACTGCAACTCACTGTTTACATGCCTAAAAGTTTGGAGGAGTGAACCATCTATAAAACACAGCAGCAGTACTACTCACCAACACTTGGTGAGATGAACATGCCATTCCAGTCCTTGCAGATTTACACTAGCTTCACTACAGAGTTCAATTTAAGATTTCCACTGATTACTTTTAAATCACTTCACAGTGAAGCTGCACTTTCTATTTTAGAAGTCCTAACGTCTAATAGATCAGAGAATCGATTACTTCTACATGTTCCACAGTCCAAGCTTAAAACCAAGGGGTTTTCATGCATTTTGAATAGTTTTTAAACCAATGTTTTGTGTAAATACTGCGAAACACCTTATAACTTTGGTTTAGAAATGTGCCATAGAAATATAGTTAATTATTATTATTAAGAAAGTGTACAATACCCTGGAGAGATGTGACCAGTTCAAACTCCTGGTACTCAGTGCACATACGTCTCACCACATCTATTTGTTCCAGAGTAAGCCTCACAGCATCCTTCTGCTGAGCACCACACAGTACGTAGACAGCAAACATCTGATACAACATATCACAGAACATTAGACACATTTTACTAACCAATAAATCTCAGATGTAGATGGATTTTTTTCCAGATTGCGCTGTGAACACTTGTGAAATTGCAATACCTGTGTCTGCACATGCCCTGCTTTGAAACGGGATATGTCTGTGGATACTTTGGAGAGGTTACGAAGGTCAACTTGGCTTAGGTAGTTGTTGTGACGAATCCTCAACTGGAGAGCGAGGTCATTGTGACTGACAGAGAGACGGGATAGTGGGTGATACAAAATTGAGGGACATTTTAATTTATGATAATTTATGTATCTTGTATGTATGAAGCACACTTTACCCATCAATCAGTGGATATGTGGACATCAATTCATCTACGTCAGAGCATCCACATATTTTGGCACACAGAGAGAAAACCACCAGAGCTTCGATAAACTGCATCCAGAAGCTGTGTGAAGCATGTTTTTCACTTTTCCAAGAAGGCATATCTGAACACAGAACACGCATCAACGCGTTACAGTTATCTGATAAGGCAAAGAAGAATAACATGTGAATGATCAACACGTGCACACAAAGAATATTTTGGATCTGTAATTTATTTTGAAAGGATCACAGCGCAGCTTGGATTGTTACAGAAATATTATAGCGGCACTTTTAAATATCGTCGCAATAAACTTCCTGCTTTTTATCGAATGTATGAGTTCTGGAATACATTAAACTGCAACTCCGATAAATATAATAAGTATTTTGGGATCGTCTGTTTTTTTTTTTTTTTAAATTGAAACTTAAGTCCACATTAAAATAGCATATAAAAACAACGTACCATTTAAGCGTGCTTGAAAATGGAATAATGAAAAAGGTCATTGCTCGAGATAATTAGTGCATGCTCATAATGAACCATTTGTAACTATAGACAGCGCGGAACAGCAAAATTTAAACAATATACTTACCAGCCAGGTCGCTGAAAAATGAGCCGTATGGCCACTTTGTTTAGCAACTGTGCACACACTGTACCAACTTTCCAGCTCTCCGCCCCACACAAACGTAGAGCAAACCTTTACAAAACTGGAGAGCTGCCTGTGTGGTGCATTCACGTGCTATCGGGAAAATTGCAAATTCATATAAATTATTTCTCGCTTGATGTTGTAGAAGAACTGCATTTTGCAGGACCGGGTTCTACAAGGACCATAATCATGCTTTTCTTCGTTCTGTCGCTTCTCTTTTGACTTATAGCAGCTTCCAAATTTGGTAGTGGTATAGCCTGCTATCAACGGGTAAGCAAAACAAACAAATAAATGAAGATGTGAGGGAAAAACTACAAAAACTGTATTTCTCATTTTTTACGTATTCTATACTGTTGTATCTGTAGGTTCCATAACTAGTATGTGGCGTTTTAAGTATACATTTATTTGCTAAACTGCGTCGCCTTATTTGGAAATACAAATTGACGACTGCGAATTGAAAGCATGATAAAACCTGAACATTTGAAGTTGCCATCTGCTGGCCAGATAGTAAATCACATTGTTAATGACCCATGTGTTTGATTTGGCAAAGAATTTACGTTGGTTGGAGAGGGTAGTCGACTTTTTGACCAGATTGTTTAACACAATCCAGGTCAGTAAGAAACTTAAGGAAGGCAAAAGAAGTGTACCGTGTATGTGCAGAGCTGTAGTAACCACAGAGGGATAAAGTTGAATTAAGCTGCATTAAGAAGAGAGGTGACAATTAGCGAACAGTTTAGTTTCATGCCGAGAGACTGCCAGTTGCGATGATTGCTTTGAGGGTGTTGATGGAGAAGTATTGAGAAGGTCAGAAGGAGCTGCAGTGTGTATTTTGAGGATGTGACGAAACAGATCATAGAGTGCCAAGAAACTAACGTGAGGGTGGTGCAAGACATGCATGAGGACAGCGAGACAGTGGTGAGGTGTGCGATAGGAGACTGATGGATTACAACGGGGATCGGCTCTGAATTCGTTGTTCTTTGCAATGATGATAAGTAGGATGGCAGATGATGATGCTGTCAGGCAGGAGTCTCTGTGGACTATGATGTTTGATCACAACATTGTGATCTGTAGTGACATTAGGTAGCAGATGAAAGAGAACCTGGAGAGGTGGAGGTATACTCTTTAGAAAAGAAGAAAACAGTCAGTACAAGTAAAGCAACATACCACGTGTGCAAATGAAAGGGGAACAGGTGTAACAGTGAAGATGCAAAGTGTAGAGATAGTGAATGTGGACAAGCCAAAGCGATGGACAGTACACATGAGTGATGAAGAAGAGAGTGCACACAGGTTGGAGCAGGTGAGTATCAGGGGTGAAAGGAATAGCACATAGTGAGGCCTGCTGTTATGTATGGATTGGAGATGGTGGAACTGAAGAAAAGAGTTGGAGGTTTGGAAAAGTTGAAGTTTAGGTTTTTGCCGGGGGTGACCAGGACGGACAGAATTAGAAATTAGTTTATCAGATGGAGAACTCAGGCTGTTTAAGATGGTTTGAACACGTGCAGAGGAGGGATAGCAGATATACTGGACTGGAATATGTAGATGTCAGGCAAGAGGAAATGAGGAAGATCGCAGAGAAGATTCGTGGATATAGTGAAAGAGGACATGCAGACAGAGGAGGATGCTAGAGATGGGATGAGATGGAGACAAATGTGCTAAACCCTAATGGAAGCAGCCAGAAGAAGATCTGTTGTTGAGACAAGCCTGTTGCTAGGAGAGGGGAAAAGAACAAAAACCTGACCCCATGGTCACCATCGAGTTTAGCTAAGTTACGGCAGTAGTGGTTAAAAGTTACATCGTTTCTGATCAGCTGACAAAATATTTTAGTAAGTGAATTTAAAAGATTTGTTTAAAAAAAAGGGGGGGGGGGTTTGGTGGTAAATAAAACTAAAAGTACTTCATTTGGTGACAAGAGGATATTAGTAACAGGCCTATTTCATAACAGACATCCTCACAATTGTAGAAGGAAAATGACAGCATCTTTAATCACATTACCTGTGGTGAGTGAGGCATCATCAAGACTGAAAACTAAAACTTAAAACACCAAGACTGAAATGAGTCTTGGTGTTTTAAATAAAAATAATAAAATAATTCATTTTATTATTTGGGCCTACAGATGCTCACATTTTCTACTGTGGCTTGTGATTTGTAAATTTGTAAGAAGTTTCAGGCTTTGCAGTGTTACGACAACTGATACCAAATTGTGCTTTCAGGAAGCTGGATGATTTTTCACGCTCACAGAGAGACAGTGACTATTTGCAACACAAATTTGCAGTTTTGCATTAAAGCACCACCACAAAAATTCAAAGTAAGAACCCATTTATATAAAACAGTAATCATATATTTACTATTGATACAATAATGAGGGTCCTGGGATGATATTCAGGGCCTGAACCGATTGTAGAAGTTTGGCTCTTTACTTTTGAGAGGAAAACTCATTTTAGAGTAGTCTAGTGGAGAAATTGTGATACATTTTCAGTTTACTTTTTTTACATTAACTTGGTTTACTCTGGAGATATGACACCTCTTCCTGTTTTGTACCAGTGGTGTGCATACTTTGTGTGCTACTGATACAGAGCTATGTAGATTGTGAGTTATGTGGCGCAAGTATGTGTCACACACAGATAAATAGATAATGCTTGACATTTAATCTATTTCTATGCAGTTGTTTTATTAAAATTGTAATTTCTGAATTAGTTCAACCATAAATGAAAACACTAAAGTAAACTTTAAAGTTGCTCAAATTTGTGCAGTTGCAGTGAACTTACGACCTAAACTCAGTGGATGGCCTACTCTTCTTCACATTTGAATAAGAAGATATCCAGGGGAAATTTCTGTTTTGCTTTCATTATTATTATTACTATTATTATTGTTATTTTTTTATTCCTTCTCTAATTTAACATATCCAAACATATATCTAATTGAAAAGCTCTCTGAGCTCTGCTTCATTATTGTTAACAGGCACCAGAATAAGGAAAAGGAAGGCGATAACACAATGTGTGTGTGTGTGTATGTGTGTGTGTGTGTGTGCGTGTGTGTGTGCGTGTGTGTGCGTGTGTGTGTGTGTGAAAACTTCCATTATAATATCACTGAAACATGAAAAAACACTGGCTGCTTTTTCTACATTTAGTGAAAATTATAATGAAGCTGTTTTGGCTACATTTCATTTTCTGTAAGGTACAATGTCTCCTTTTGAAACTGTTCTACATACATGTACTTACACTTTTCTGTATTAAATGTCTGATTACTGAAGAAAGAAAAAGTAAAAACAGCCTGGTCATCAAAACCAGCTGGCTGGGGACCATCAAACATTTGTGCCCAGGTCTGTCTACATGGTATGTTTTCATCTGTAAACATGAAAGCTCAATTTGTGCTTAGGAGTCTTTGTCTTGATGCTTTAGGCATGTGTGCAAGACATCACTTTTTAAAACTATGAGCTGTTTACCAATTTATATACAAATTATGATTTAAAAAATACTAATAAAAATTAATAATAATAATGATTATTATTATTATTATATTTTGTAAGTTTATCTATTTATGCTAAAAAACACTGCATAATGTACAGTTGTAATGCCATACAATCTGAACCTCACCATAAAAGGTGAAGTTCAGATTACAAGCCCTGCTTTGTAATGCTTTTTTACTTGGAATGTGCTTGCACTTAATGAACCTGAGTTGAATTGTGCAAATGTGAATTAGTCTGGTGTTGATGAGGAGCATCAGGGCACCACAAATGAATTTCAATTAATTTCAGTGGGAACATGCAAAGCCTGATTTTGTGGTCCACCCACTGATATTTGGCCTTGTAGTCTGTAATGAGTAGAGCGATTCGGCTCTGATTGGAGCACCCCACTGTTGCAATGGAGTAATCACAACCGTGTTGATATTACTCTACCAATCCTCCCACTGCGCAGAGTGGACCCCCAGCTGACACTGTTTGAATTCAAATAACCAAATCATTTAGTCATATTGTCAACCTTGCTGTGGAATGTGATTGGCAAAATAACTGATGAAATCCTGTTAAAACCTTATAGTGTGTGTTCACAGTTTGATGACGGAGCTTAAGCCAAATCCTTTTAATTAGCATGCCGGATTCCTGCATGTGTTTTAGTTTATGACATTGAAAGCATGAGTGCAAGGGTTGGGCTACATTTAGGTTAGTCATGTCAGAAAATAGATTTTCTGAATAATTATACTCATCTTCTGTGGAGATGGAGTCACGGAAAAACATTTTGATCTTGAGGGAAAAAATGTATAGTGACAAAATGACAGTTATGTGTCATTTTTATATTTATATATCTCTGATCACCACAAATATATGTTGTGAACCCTCTTTTGCTATTGATTTCTCACATTTCTGAAAGGCAATTCTGTGTGTCAAATGCAATCTTTAAAAAAAAAAAGCTTCTGAAAGTCATGTAACAAGGTGATCACTCTTTTAATTTATGTAGAAATGTATTGAAAATCATTATTGAGGCATTTGTTTTATTCCTGCATTATTCATTTGACTGGTTAGACTTGAGTTTTATAGCAGACATGTTAAATGTTTTTCTGGGTTGTGGTTCACTTTAATTCAATTTATGTTTATTTATATACATCCAAATTACAACAACAGTTGCTTCATAGTGTTTTATACAGTAAGGTAAAGGCCCTACTGTAATGTGGAGAAAATTCATTAACGTCACTAATCAAATTATTTCCTATGAGAAAGACTTTACAAAGGTAGGAAAGAAGAATCCTTAGGCTGCCCCTCCCTGAACCATTCTCTTGGAATAACAGCCATCTGCCATGATGAGTTGAGGGGTGATAAGAGCAGTTTCCATCAATTCCAAAGAAAAAATAAACGAAATAAAACAGAAACATACAAAACAAAGAATACTAACTAAAATTGTGTGAAATGCAACGTAGTATGTACTCAGTAAGCTGTGCAGTCACTGTAATATCATGTCATGTTGTGATATTAGAAATCAATGGCAGTGCAAGTTAAATTGGTGTCAAACAGCGATTCCAACAACCAAAATATTTTCAGCCAAACACAGAGGAAAAAAGCCATCTAAGGATTTGTGTTGAATTTCATTATTCCTCTGTGAATTAAAAAAAAAAAAGATGTTGAAAAAGACACCGTAGCAGTCTAATTATACTACATTTTCACTTTATTTTGTGCCCGCATTATCCTGGTCTTTTCTTTTTCCTTTTTGGTCTTTTAAGAAAATGTCTTCTTTTCTCACACAGGAAATCATGATTTAGTTTCACAGTTAAATGCAGCCAGACAGTGCTAAGAATTATGAATTGTATGTTTTCATCTCTACACATAGGCAGTATTTTTGAGCAGTTCATTCGCAATATTAACTGCAGTCCTGCATCTTCAACAGATTGCACATGTGCACAGTTGAGATCAAAAGGTGAAGCCTGGAAAAATTTAAAGGGTCTTACTGTTTCCAGCTTACCATTAGGGTTTATTTCCTTCTTCTATCTTCTTCTGAGCATTACTGGAAAAGTACAAAGCTAATGTTGTTAGTTTTTTCCCCCTGTAATTCACAGATATCGGTCCCTGAGCCTAGCCTCTTTGTTCCTCATCAAGGCCTTTCAGAAAAGATACGGGGCATAATGTGTTACCATGAAACCTCATTTATTCAAATTCTTTAATCTAATTGAGTCCTCTCATTATCGCATAGAGGAAGAAATGAGGATAAAAGGGTGAAATGTTGTTGTCTCTGAGAAAAGGCAAGACTTTAACATACCAGCCTTGAGATTGCCATTAAATGATCCAAAAAATAGCATAGCCCAGAGCTCCCATTTGCTTGTTGTAAATGCTTTGTTATATTCTTAAAACTGTATTATAGATAATAAGCTCGTCAGATAATGGTGTTGTATTCTGTGGCCATTTAGCTTTGTTGTGGAAATCATCTAGTGCACTGGGCCAGTTATGTCTGTCAGATACATCAATAATAGTGCTCTTGAGCAAGTTGTTTTTCTGCGGTTGACTTGAAACTTACTTCTCCACTAGAGGGCAGCAGCCATTAGTTGATTTTTTTTTTCATATTTCTAAACCTATCTCTCATATAGGAAAATTATTTGAATACCAGTGTAATGTATATCACTTACAGCTGCATGTTAGTTATGGAATACAGCAAAAAGAGCTCCAGAAAATCCTCAATTTTCCCAGATTTTCAAACTTAAAATCTTAGACTTTGTCAAATTTTCCTGTAACAAAGTCTAAAAGCAAACTCTGAGTGATTGTTTTAGTTGTCGTGTATTTAAAAAAAAAAAAAAAATCCGTTTAAATACATTTAAATACACCAAGCCTTCATCTTCAGTCGCAGCTTTTGAAAAAATGTTGAAGACGTCTTGGTCTTCAAACTTCTCATTTCTTTTGCCCTGGATTCTGGCAGCCCTGTAGTCAGTGTTCATTATCTGCTCTTACAGCTTTGACTTCAGCACAGCAATTACATCCTCAGCTGCACTGATTAATCCAACATGGAGGCATTTCACAAAATGGTTTTGAAAAGACATTTCCAGACACTTACCAGGGAGTAGCTGTGGCACAGCTTGTTTATGCAGATAGACCACAGCCAGTCAATTGGCAATAAGATGTTTTCAATGACTGCTTAAGTGTTCTCTTAACCTCTAGTGTACACTGTGCAGAAAACAATAGACTGTCTGGAAAATGATTAATTTAATCTGCTTTAGCCCTGACATATAGTTGAGGTGCCTGATGTCATTTTTGGGTAATGTATGTTTCTCTATTGTTCAACATATTCCCTCTTTGGCCATTCATTAATATGTCTCCAGCGCTCTCTGCTTAACTGCTTAACCTTCCATTCTTTCCTAGCAATCACATAATCAATCACTGGCCCATTACTTGACAAGGCAGACAAAGAGAGTGTATGAGTGAGAAAAACCTTTTGGCCTGTCTCAACAAGCAAGAGGAATGTCGACTTCAGAGGGCTAACACAAGCAGAAAACATAGGCCCAGTAAATATTCAATTTAAAGGATTCCCAGATAAGGCAAGTTGAAAAATTGAGGCAGCACCCATTCTTCTAGATAAGAGAAGACGGAGCCATCTGGAGGCTGGGAGATAGCGAACTCCCACGCCATCCCAGAGACCTCACTCTCATCTGCTGCAGCGGCAGAGAAGGGGAAAAAAATGGAGTGCCAACACTTTCATTATGTTAACTTCAAAATGAATTTATTCACATTCAGTGCATGTAGTCATTGGCTTTGGCAAGAAGGAGGTTACTGTTGTGTCCACCATAACAGAAAACTGTAATCAGCCTTAAAGTAATGCTTTCCTTTGTCATTTATGATTGAAGTATGTAGTGAGTATTTAATGAATTGTTCACAGAAGAACATTCTGACCTTCAGAAAAAACGAGAATGCAATATATATACGTAACAATATATATGTATGAGGTGCGTGTGCATCCGTGTATGATGTGTGTGTGTGTGGCGCATTAACTAAACGAACAGAATTTAAGCCTAGGCCTGTATTTCCTCCAAATTCACCTTGACTGCATGCTTGAAAACCACCAGCTAAACATTACTGGCAAAACAGACTCTCAGCTTGTGAATAACCTTGTCCACATTCCTGTAATGCACTTTGTTGACTCCTTCACCATACTATTTCATGCCAGCCTCATTGGATTTAGCGCTGGGATGATGCTTTTGTCAGGATGTTTTATCTGTTCTCTCAGTCAGGTACGCTTTGCCATTATCCCTAATTACCCCCACTGCATTTCACACTTGGCCCAGAATTCTTAGTGCTTAATAACAGATGCGGGTCGATTTGAAATGTACTTATAGTGGCATTATCTGTTCAACCTGGATCGTAGACTGACTGTCCCATAGGCTCTTGGATGAAAGCTGTTAACTCTGTGATAACAATGACCTGGAATGATAACCTTCCTGCAGTCTTGAGGACACACAGTTTGCTACATATGTCCTGTATTGCAGTCACAGCATTTTGTATTCAACCTTGGGTGCTCTGCTGTGCTCTGATTCATTTAATGGGATCGAGAGGGAGGTTAATCACTATGTCCGTCATAGACTGTTAAAGTGCTATATGAAATACTAGCATTTTTCTTTCTTTGTCCAGTGAGTTCGAAAGCAAATGCCGTAGACCTGACTATACCTTTTTTTCTCCTCCTAAAATCTGCTAACAATGCCCCCCTCCAATTAGGAGTCACTTTGATTAATCTACTTTAGGGGGTCGACATTTGCATTTGCAGATTTTCATTAAGATCGGCATTAAGACAAGGTTCCACTTATCTAAGTTATTATGCGTGGAACATATGGGTGATTAAATGGAAAAGGTCTTAAGTATTTGGATTGATTAATTCACCGGAAGGTTTATTTTGTTTGTGTTGCTCAGAACAACTTTTAAAGAAATTTTTAATCCATAAAATTCATTACATATGCCCTCAGTTGTTGTTTTTTCCTACTACTGTGGAGTCTGCAGAGGGTAGAATTTTGATCCAAGCACCAAAAGCGTCTGCAGCATCCAGTTAAGCTTTTGCAATTACTTAGAGGTACTGCTTTTGCAACTAAAATGGTATCTAAATGGCGTGAAAATGCAGGGAGGCAATGCATTTAAAAAATGGAAAAAGTATACAGCCATTTTATTTGCTGTCTGTCAACTCCAAGTGCATAGCGTTACTTTGAAAGCTTAGCTCCTTTTATACCATATTTTATAGCATATTATTTTGCTTATGAAATGTAAGAATATACCCGAAGAGCTAGACTACAATTGATATAGTGGGTGGCTAGGCCTATAGGCTGAAACAGGAAGGAGAGCAGCTAGTTGGTTTGATTTAATATTTTGCAGGAACAGTGTAGTGTGAAGCTCTGTCAAACCTAGTTTTAATCCTTTTCTCCACTGTGTTGTGTGATGTTATATTGCTATCTTAATGATAATCTGTGCCTGTATTTCTGCCCTAGGCATTTCTGTCAGGCTGGGTTGGTTTAGGACTGCGCCTTATCAACAGCTTTGTCATTAAATCAGCTTTTTCTACAGACAAATTTCACTGCTGTTATTCTTATCAAAAGAACAGCGCACTGTGATTTTCTGTTCAATCGCAGCTTTGCAAATTCAATGATGTTTGAGTAAGAAAGATGAAATACAAATGAAAAATCCCACTGAAAAAAAGCATTTATTTAATTTTGTTTTCATGAGATTTAATACTCAGACAAATAAAATGTGTATGCTGTGCATTTGTCATGTCACCAGTGGCTTTGGTTGTGTGTGTGTGTGTGTGTGTGTGTGTGTGTATGTGTGCACATGTGCGTTTGCGTACGTGTGTGTGTCTACTCGGATCTACGTTTTATATTCCGAAAGGTTAAATTTAAAAGCATGGGGAAAATGGTTGCCGAGATGACTGTAGCATAAGGCAAACAAATGATTTTATCCACAGGTTGTTAATAGTTTACTGAAAGCAGTAACCTAGAACCTATGAAATTCATGGCTTTTGTTAGTGTGAAATAGGATGTAATATTTTTTTCTAGATGTCATATATTAGCATGGTAGCACACATCATCAAAGTTTTCTGGATGTGAGAGACCATGTTGGACGTACCACAAAAGACGTCCTGTAAATGCTGTATGTCCAGAGGCAGCCTGTTAGGTCCCAGTCAAACTGACCTCTGGAGGATGGAATTGGTAGTCAGTTCTTCTGAGAAAGCACTGTTCTGTCTGAGTGGATGTTCTGATTGTCTCAGCATTGTGCTTGAGTGGAGTGCAGTGCCAAATGAACGCCTCTGATTCAATCCTCTCCACTGTGACACCAGTTGGGCCAGTCAGTGAGGAGGAAGGACTGAGGCTCCTTCCCCTAAACACACTCTCTTACAGTCAGGGAAACTGGTGTATTGCAAAGGTCCAAGGGATCTCTTGGATGCTGTCGCAGGTTCGGTACCCTCTCTTTCTTCCCACAATGCACTGAGAGTCTCTGGAGGCTGGTAGCCTGGTTCCTGGGGATCCAGAGGATCTTTGGAAAGAAGGATGCTGATGGAGGGCACAGTCCTGTGCACTGTCATCTCGGATGTCCCTCCTTCAGTACTCTCCCACACTTCTTTTACAACCTTATACCGGAGTTTGGTCAGCTGGTGCAAACAGCCCACTTTTCGTTTCATGATCTCGGCACAGGTGATGGTCTTTGTGACGGCACGACCTGACCCGGTAAAAACCACTTGTCTGAGCCCACCACCACTTGAATTTACCCCACTTACTCCCTTCTCTCCTTGCATCCGTGCCATGGCAAATCCCATTAAATTGCGAATCTTGCTTCCTTCCTTAACGCGCATCTCCAACACCCCAGAAGATAGCCCTGGGAAGGGACAGGGACTGTCCTCCTCAGTTCGGCACACTTTTTTGAATCCTTCTTGCCCTAATTTGAGTGCAGGAGGAGGGACTGGGAGTGGTGCTGGTTTCACTGGCCTAGAAACATTATTAACCCCACCTGGCTGTCCAGCATTGTTATAGGCTTGGCTTTGATAAACAGGGCACATGCTTGAAGTTACCCCATTCTCCATTTGGATTGGTCTGTTCAACTCCAGTCCTGGGTGGGGCTTCACGCCATCTCTGCTCAGGTACTGGTTCTGGCCACTGACCACTCCACACGCCGTAAACATTTGTGCAGTCCTCAGTGATCCACCGTAATGTTAGTCCAGGCACACACTTTTCCCACAGCTTAACATAATTTTCTTATGCACGTGGCACTTCTCTTTCTCTCTCCAGTGAACAGCTGTAAAGTTTCAAGACTTCATATTACCTCCTCCTCAAGAGCGCTATCAAAAAATTATTTAATGCTCTCCAAGACAGAGCTGCAGAAACAAGATAAATGTGTTGCTGGTAAATTAAGAGCAGTGCTGGGACCTTTAAAGATGTTCTTTAAAGAGCATCTAAATTTCATACCACAGACTGTTTGGAAAGTGCTCTGAAGATGAATAAAAAATCAATATATAAAGCTAAGTTATACACTTTCTTTAATTTGTAAGTATTTTATACGGTGGGTTATTTTCTTCTTGAATAGCAGTAAAAAATAAAATAGAGTTCTCTGTTGATTCTTCAGCAAAACTTTTCTAAAGAGAACCTGAAAGCTCAAATTAGGACTCCACCTTTTCTTTAGCGATCCAATCCAGCGCTGTTAATTTTGATGTGCTGGTCGTGTCACGTTCAACTCAAAATTGACATCTGGGGATGTCCATCTCTTAAGTTCCACGTCCTGTTTTGGACCTCTGGATGTTTTACTCCAGCTTGAGTAGGTCTGTGTCTCCTCTCCGTGTTCTCATTTTGACATCCACTGTAGATGAGGCCAGGGTTACACAGATGTCTGCAACTGGGGTGTCGTCCCTAGAGTTCTGTCTTGTCTTCAGTGATGCTCTGGGAAGTGTGTTCTGTTCCCCACAAAGAGACATAAGGGACAGAAGCTGCCTCACAAATGCTCACAGGAGGAGTGTCTGTGTGGCTGAGGGGGAGCATGAGGGAAAGGGGAGACAGCCCTCTTAAAGGCACAGGTCTTTTCATCTTTTAGACGAACACCCTCCCCTCCACAACTGAAGCCTGCCATCTGAGGAAAAAGAGAAGGGAGACGGCTACTGTGTCCCTTTAAAACCTAGAATGCAGATCCCCGGCAACTTTGTCAATCTCTTTAGAGGACGTTCCAGTGTTCAATGTACATGACTGATTAAACCTGAGTTCTGAAATAGAGACTCAGTCAACCTTTAAAAATGCATTTTCAGCTTTGAAACAATGAATTAAATTAGCGCTGTTATAATTGAAAACATCCTTCAAAGAGCTACTGAAAGTCAGCAGCATTAAATTGCACTGTACTTAGCCTTTATCCTATTAGATGTTTGTGACCATTACTATTTACATAATGCACCATTAATGGCTTCATTGCCGAGGCAATCAGGTCGTGCGGTAAGAATGCCCGTCTCTTAACGCATGGATTGTTATATTGTCGCAACCCTGGATAATCCTTGCGATCAAGGACACAAAGATCGCAAAATGCATAGAAGCATGACTTTTATCTTCAGAGTGCTGTATTAATGATAACTGTCTTCATTACTCTCTACTATATGTCGAGGTGAGGTGATGGACCCGACAGGTGAGGAAATAAGCATCTTAATGGGCTTTTTATCACCAGTGGAGGGCGCTGGCCTGCTCGCTTCCACTAAGTCAAGCCCAGACATCTGTAGTATAGCCCTGTTCAGCCCAGTCTACCGGTCGACAGGTGGATTTGTTTTCGTGTGTGACTGACAGATGAAAAAATAGGTGAAGACAGCCCACTGAGGCTGAACCTATGAGGCAGAGAGAGAGCCAGACAAGTCCTAACTACTTTCAGCTCAGTGTATTCCATGGTGCACAGTAGTACACAGGCAGTATAAACTCACTGCGACTCACACAGGCTTTATGGTGAGGCTAATTCACAATGGCATGTGTATTATATTAGATCCCTATGGTAATCAAGGAAAAAATAAGGAACAACCAACCCCCACCCCCTCACCACCACCTCCACTACCACCACCACACCCCCCAATCCAACTTCAAAGTATCTTCTATTACATGGATATGAATCGTCACTGAAGTATCAATAGTTTGATTGTATCCATGGAATTAGATTATTGACTTTAAAAAATCCCACAAGGTGGTAGAGCTGTTTATCTTTGTAACCATTCCAGACAATGCAGGAGGCACAGTAGCAAATATCTTTCTTGCCTTTTTTGTAACCTAAAAAAAAAAAAAAGATGGGAGAAAGGGAAGACAGAGGGAGGAGGGAGGGTCTGTAGCGCTCACCACCAAAGTGATCATTCTGTTGTTTGGGAGAAATTACCCTCATCAGTCATACAGAGATGCACAGCTGCCTAAGGGGATCTGGTAATGTTACTGCATAATAAACTGTGTTTGTGTGTGCGCGCACATGTCCATGTTCAGTGAAAATGAGACGAGGCACGAAAGAAATGCAAGAGGGCATGGGGTAAAAGAAGTCTGATTTAACCACAGAGAGGTTAAAATTGATGATAAAAGCAGCTCTATAATCATCCCTCCTTACTACACGTTGTTGGCATATCATTTATTGCTTCTCAGTTTAGCTATAGGAACCCATTTTATGGTGGGAATGTGATAGATTAAGCAACTCAGCTTCTGAGTAAAAAGGTAGGGTTCTGAGTAGTGTCTTCAGACACATATTAAAAACATTTTCGTCTCCATCGAAGAAAAAAAACCCCTCTTCTCTGGATGCCTAAATAAAACCATCAGAGCTTTGCAAAAGTGTTGTGTATTGACCTTTTTGAGCAGAGCATTTTTCCTTTAAGTGGCTTCATTTAATGATGGGTAGAGGCGATGTTCATGCTTGGTCACTCACTCCTTCACACCTCCTCCACAGAGCTGGCCTCTGCCCCTGTAGCTCTCCAAGCACTTACTCCTCACTTTATGTGACCTTGGCTGGCATCTGTGACAGTCCAGGAATTCTCCCCTGCACTCTATCCTCCCTGTCTTCGTTTGAACAACCACCCTCAGCTTTTTCTCCTGACCAACAGAATTTAAGTAAAGATAAACAAAGACTGTGACAAATGGTAGTGATTCTCCCACTTTCTATGTACTTCAGGTGTCGAAGTCGGTTGCTGTTACAAATTGTAGGGCTGTCTCTTTGTTGTTTGTTACAGCACTGCAGAGTCTAGTTGTAGAGAAGCTTGTTGTGCTGTTGTCAGGGCTGCACATAAGCGCAGTGTCTCGCTGTGACAGCCGGTCGCTCACTTTACGTTAACCGCAAGTGTTTTCACGGTCATCAACCAATGGTGGCCTGGAGGCTGTCATTTCACTCTGTGTGGAGCTCGCCCGCGGCTTGGTTCTGCCCCACAAACTCACAGCCAGCCCTGGTGGGGGGACAGAGCAACACACACTCATGCATATGTACACACTTAAAGACAGACACACACCCACTGGATAGACACACACACACGCACACACATACACACACACAAAAACTATATGCTCAGCATAAGGCAGGCTGCTGGAGCAATTACAGAAACATGGCAGAACACGATGAAGCAGGCCCCACTATCAGAAGGGAAATAGAGTGAGTAGAGGAAAAATGATGATGCCATTAATAATAGGGAGGCACAGAGGCTCACAGGGAGGTGGGGGTGGATGACCCCGTCTGTGATTTCCCTATGACAGCACTTTGAGATGCAAATGGTTGTGTTTGTATTAGATTTTGGATGTTTAAATGGGAATGTTTTTGTGTCAAAGAAAAAAAAAGAAGAGAAAAAAGTAAACTGGGATACTAAATGATGTTTGAAGTGATATTTTCCTTTCACTCATGCATCCAATATTTTTGTAAATGACAGATCACGCTTCCTTATTCTCTCTTTTTTCCTCTTTACACCTTGGTCTAAAGCTATTCATATGTACATTTCTTCTACTCCAGCCATCGCTTTCCCCTTGGTACTGCAATGCAGATGTGTCTCACACAGTGGCAGAAAACTTCCACTGAAGACAGTTATGAAAGAGGAACATGAGAGACTGGAGGGAAGACCATGAAAAAGATAGAAACAGCGGTGGAAGGAACAGAAGTTTACATATATATATACTTATTGTCAAGTTTAGAAGCAAAGCATTAAAATATGAACATTTTAATGGAACTGGGTGGAGCTGAACCCTATTGCTCTATGCTTTTAGGTGTACTGTTGTTAGGGAAAAAGCAGGCATGGCAACATTTGATTTATGAGGCCTGTCTACAAAAAAGGGGTGTCTTCAGCTTCATCAACTAAACAGCATTGCAAAGCTATCATGTCACCAAATAAATGCAATTTAGATGCTTTTGAAATACCACCATGATATAAACAGCTGCCTTTTCCCCCCAACATTTAATGGAACTGGGTGGAGCTGAACCCTATTGCTCTATGCTTTTAGGTGTACTGTTGCCCACAGTTTGATTAACAGCATTGTCTCCAATTTAAATTGGCAACAGCAGTTGAAAATAGCATTTGTGTTTGGTACTTCTGTTTTGTGTGGCCTCCGGGTAAAAATTAATGGATTTCATGGAAAAAAAAAGATCAATTACATCAAGAATTAATTGGCCATTTTGAAACAAATGCAAAACCCAAACAGATGCCTCAGAGGAAGTAGATTTTAATTTAGGATTCTTGTGCTGCTTACTGTATATATGTATACAAAACATTTGGAATGGGCGATGTATGAAGAATGGCACCTGAGTCGTCAACATCAGTACCAAAGATTGCTTGGGTTGATGATGTGTGGTGGTGTTTCTTTTTTGTCTAAAAATATGAACCGAAATGTTTCAACATGTGTACAAATTGTAATGTTTTCAGATTCATATAACCCCATATTAGTATCTATAGAATGTACAACAGTACAGCTGTAACTCAAGGTAAGTGAAAGATGCCTGTCCATGCTTGTATAACTCCTGTGCACGTATGTTAAAGTTTGTCTTTGAAAAGTAAAGTGAACATTTTCTAATCCTGATGGATTCAGTGAAAGAGCAGCCCAAAGGATTTAAGCCGACTGATGATAATTAATGGCCTGCTATAAGACCAAATGCTCCTTATCCATTAAAATCAAGACTCGCCAAATTTTATTTAATCAGTCGTATGTAGTATATTTATTGAAACTGCACTAGGATCTGTACATTTATTTATTTTATTAATTTACTTATTTTTATTATACAATTTTTTTGTGTATTTCATGTTTTTTTTAGTGGTTTAGTGTTGAGGATATATTAAAGTTGAAGAGGACAGGCGTGAGTTTTTGAAATTATAACGGCAGTAGAAAGTGTCTGTGGGTCTTGTAGTAGTAGTAGTTTTGAAAAGACCAAATTCCAGTGTTGGCTATCAAAAGCATCATATTTCAAACTGTTGTTGAAGGACACAATAGCTGCTGAGATTTAAATCTGCTGGCTAGTTTCATTTATTATCCATTTTGAATTTCTCTTAGTGTCTCTGGCTTCTTTTAGTTAAATACAACTTCAAAAAAAAGAAATTATAATTCTAACCAACACATAACAGCACAGTGGTCTGTACAACAGTGTCATTGACAATCAAATAACTGCAAAGTTCGGACATAACCTTGATTAAACAGTGTTACTGAATGGTATAAAAGATCTCCATGGGATGAATGTGTTGTGTTCAAAGGAGCTTGCAAAGAAAAGCGTCTGGACTTCTTTAAGTTGCTTGAAGACGTTTCACCTCTCATCCGAGAAGCTTCTTCAGTTCTAAGGTCAAATGG
>NW_005187426.1:4424466-4436812 GCF_000239375.1 Pundamilia nyererei
GAGGTGAAACGTCTTCAAGCAACTTAAAGAAGTCCAGACGCTTTTCTTTGCAAGCTCCTTTGACTACGATGACCTGGATGACTGAGAACCTTCACAGACAATGTGTTGTGTTATTACCATTGATGACCAAGGTAGCCAAATTAAAATTACTTTTAAAAAGGACTTCATATTCTCATTTCTAGCTCTGTACTAGAATAGCGTCGTGAGATTCACCGAAAAAATAAAAAATAAACAGGCAAAGCATGTTTTTCTTAAACTGGTCCTTAAGGCCCCCTCTCTAAAAACTTGCTTCCTTCTGACTGGCTGCCCC
The DNA here is from genome assembly GCF_000239375.1 of Pundamilia nyererei. Classification (NCBI taxonomy): domain Eukaryota; kingdom Metazoa; phylum Chordata; class Actinopteri; order Cichliformes; family Cichlidae; genus Pundamilia; species Pundamilia nyererei. The sequence goes on from NW_005187426.1 coordinate 4,424,777, forward strand.
TCAGTTGGCTCAGTTGGGTTTTAAATAAGCACACCTAGCTTCTCTGTCAGAAGAGTCAAGCCAGTGCCAAGTGCCTGAAAACCTACATTCTGCCTGAAGGCCACCAGATGGCAATGGCTATGGTTGCAAAAAATACTTGTATTTATGGTGTTATAGAAGTCTATAGGAGAAACGCTTACTGTCTTGGCCTGTGTAAACATTTTCCTGCTGAGTTTATGGGCTCCGTCATTCAGTTCTGGTCATATTGAATGAAAACTGAAGTTTAGTTTTCAAATGTTGGTCATACCAAGTTTGAAAATTGAGGTATAAAACTGTGCACTCATTGGCTAATACGTTATCAGTAACTGACCATGGAGTCACTGGCTAATAAGTGTGCAGTTGCACATTCAAACCCGCCCTTCCTCATCACATTAAGGTTTTGCAACCAAGATGGCAATGGCAGAAAAGCACAACTGCCTTCAGAAATTTGACTTTAGGAACCACTGGGTCCAAGTTTTCCAATAAGTTTTAAACATATTGGAAAGAAGAATGTACACATGTACATTTTATTCATTATTTCTGAATATTCACCCAGTTGTCTTTGGAAATCAGTTTTATTTGTTGTAAAAACTCCCTGAAAGGCCTTCAGTTGATCCAAAATGGTGCAGCACGAGTACTGACCGAGCCTAGAAAGAGAGAGCATATTTCTCCTATACTGGCTGGTCTTCATTGGTTCCCTGTTAAATCCTGTTCCTCACATACAATTTCTTGAATAATCAGGCTAATCATAAAGACCTTTTAGTACCATATCACCCCATTAGGGCTCTTTGCTCTCACACTGCAGGCTTACTTGTTGTTCCTAGAGTATTTAAAAGTAGAATGGGAGGGCGAGCCTCCAGTTTTCAGGCCACTCTTCATTATGTCTTTGTCCTGTCTTCATCCACTCACCCCCAACCGGTCACGGCAGATGCCGCGCCTCCCTGAGACTTCCCGGAGATTTCTTCCTGTTAAAAGGGAAGTTTTTCTTCCCACTGTTGGCGAAGTGCTTGCTCATAGGGGGTCATATGATTGTTAGGGTTTTCTCTGTTTTCTTTGTATTATAGTAGGGTCTTTACGTGACAACATAAAGCGCTTTGAGGCAACTGTTATTGTGATTTGGCACCACATAAATAAGACTGAATTGAATTGAATAAAATTTTGTGCTGTCTTGCATGTAGATCACATTTGCGATCTCCCGGAGATTTTTAAAGCTGTTCAATTTAGGGAAACATTGAACTTATTATTTGTAATTCTTGAAGTATTTCATGATGTGTTATTGCCAGTAGCAACAGTAATCATGGTTTCATGTATTTCTGGACACATCTAATGTGGTTGGAACTACCACAAAGGCAGATTTAAGTACCTTGGCAGGTTTGCATATGTCTACTTGTCTATGGTGACACTGTACTAGTGAACTAGCATAATAACAAAATGCACTCAGTAGACATCAAAATGAAGGTAGTGTTTGATTTTGGTTGCAGTCTGAAGTCTCTTTAGTGTTGAGGCTGGTGTGAGACACGCTCCACCCTGGTTGAGTAGGTGTTCTTTCCTTATTCCTGCTTCTCATATTTGGTCATAATGACAAAAATTAATTTAAAAGAAAAATCAAGACTCTTATCGTTTGTAGTCTGTAGATAATGATTTTTGTGATGAAGTTCTGGAAGGGCATCACTTTTTCAGCTCCTTTGGAATCATATGGATTTTCAATTTTTGCAGAAGACTGAGTGAAATGGGAGAAATAAGACAAAATTTTTGGGTTTTAATGAGCATGTTAAAATTTGATGTATCAAAAGGGGTATGCATCAGATTAAATGGACTGGTTTCCCCACTATTATGGGACTTGAGTACAGTCCTTAAGATGATTTTCAAATCTCATGAGAAAAATAAATGATGATAAACTTTGATAAAGTTTAAAGATAAAGATAAAACTCTACAGATAATTTTAATGACTTCTTATGGAAGTTGAAAACTATGCTTATTACTTTAAGTGCAGCCAAACCCTTTGGAAGCAAAAATCTCATAAAAGTCCTATAACAAATGATCAACAAGGTATTTCTTCAGCTACTCCTAACCACCACTGGTATGACTTATAGAACCACAAACAGGCTACTGCCACAGTTCTTAAGCATATAAATTAAGAATGGGCTGAAATGAAAGCTGTCATGCTAGCTTAACATGCGTTCTGTCTTCAGACTTGCATGACTCTCTAAACTTAGCACCACTTGTAATCTAGCTGAGATTGAAACCACCCACTCTCTCTCTCTGGCAGCAAAACCGAGCTGTAAATCCACATCAGCAGCAGAGGTAGTGGAGTGTAGGATGAGATAACTGATAGCGAGTGATGTCTGTGTTCATCGTTCTTCTTAAACTTCACTCAGTTGTTTCATGCCAGCACATAGAAAAAATCCTGGATTCAGATATGTTGTTAATATTTAAACTTCAGATTTGTTTCGTCATTAAGATCATATTATTATTACTTAAACAGTGTTTTTGCACATTGCAGACTTTTGTCATTTCACACACATTCAATTTTAACTAAAACATTTTCTTGGTGATGCAGATCTTCTGTTAATTTTCTAGAGTTGTTTTTAACTGCCATCACCAAAAGACATTTCAGATTACAGAAACTGTAATCAGGCTTCTATTATACATGCATTTTCTTCTTTTCTTTTTCAAAACTTTTTGATTTAATCAGATGTACAAAATAACTTAATGCGCCACAGGTTTTTATGTTTAAATACATTTTCTGTTTACAAATAATCTGAGAAGTGCTGCTTGGAAACCGTTTAGAAAATTGCAGGAAAACAAAAAGTCAGCTTATCAAATCAAACAAATCATCTGTCTGTTGCAGCTCAACTTTAAGTACTCATATCATAGTACAGCAACATTTTAAGTGCCGAAGAGGGAAAACAAGCTCTGAAAGTGCATAACCAATGTAGCTAGCTAGGTACATGGAATTTTAATAGATGATTATTAAAGTGCTTAAAAGTAGTATTGTTTGTAGTCACTTTCAAACAATACTTGGCAGCAACTGGATAAATCAATCATAGTATTTGGTATTGATTTTGACTTACCTGTACACTCTGTTGGTCATTGCATTAAAAATCAGGAATTAAAACTATGGGAGGGATTTGAATTCTGGGATCATATTCAACCCTAAGTAGTCCTATTGCTTCTAACTGGGAACATTTTAATAGTATGAAGGTTTAAAAAAAAGTATTTGAAACGAGGTGAGAATCTTTTTTGACAGATTTTTGTGGACAAACCAGCTATGACTTTATTACTGACTGGCCCAAACTGAAAGTGACACAGCTTGAAGCCTGGCAAGGTGGATTTTTTCATGATCACAATCGTGTAAATACTGTTTCACAAGAATCCAGAGGCCTTGTGAGTGTTTGATAATTATCAAACACTTGTATATAAATGTAGCTCCGTGAAGGTTATAATGGTCTGTGTTCTAGAGGAAAACCGTATTAGTCTTCAGTGGTGTTGATGTGTTGTATGGAGGGTTGCTTTTGTTTTTTCCTGCGCTGACATCCTAGTATTTACAGCTTTGCCTATTTCTTAAATGACACTAACCATTTTATTGAAGAGTTTTATATCGTCTTCTTTAGAGTCCCAAGCCAGCCTTTAAACAACCCTCCAGTGGCTCAGTGGCATCTGTACAACAAAATGAGACAAAGTAGACTGTGGATCCTTGTTCCCCCTAGTCTCTCATAAACACCTTCCTGTCACTGAGTTTCCAGATGGCCACGCTTCTTTGTATCTCACAGTTCATAGCGCTAAACTTCCTAGTGCAGACATTTGCATCGGGTCACTGCTCACTCTGACACACTAGAGGAAGAAAAGCACTATTCCTACCAGCATGCCTCCCTGGAAATGCCTTCATGGCACATGGTTGTTTTTTGTTATTTTTATTTTTGGCTTGTTGCAACCATGTGCATTCCTTAAGGGTATTGTTACACATATGGGGTTGGTGATCAAGAGGTATAGCTTTTTGGACAAGTGACCTCCTTAACAGACTTGGTTTAGATTTCGTGGCTGGTGGCTGGCTGTTAGGAAACAGAGCAGTGAACTTTAAAAAATCTGTTCACAGGTCTACACCAGCTTTATTCTGTATTTAATTGCGTCGCAGAGCAATCACTCTCTGCCCTACAAATCCTTGGTAAAGCTGTGCTTTACAATAGAGCCATAATTGCAGGAGTTTAATTGCCTGCCAATGTTCTGCTCCCACTGCCTGCTTACATTGAAGAGCCCAATAATTAGAAACAGGGAGAAATTAGGTGGCAATTTTGTCTTGGCAATTATCATAATGCAAAAGAAGTGCCATTAGTATTGTTAGCCCCACAGTACATAATCCTTTGACACTGTCAAGTCCCTCTCTTAGCTGCTGGGTACAACAACTCTTGATTTCCCCGTAGCCTTTGCACTTCCTCAGTCACTACTTTAGTCATCAGCTATCCAGGCCAGGCAGTCAGTCTAGCAGACTGAACACATCCACGCCTGGAGTGCTGGGGGGGGATTAGAAGCTACAGCATTAGCAGTCTGTTTCCTTTAAAGGTATATAAATTGGATGTTAATCCTCTTCCACCATGTCAACCATAAAATTGTGTTTTATGTAACAGAAAAATTAACACAGTTGACATTTGTACCAAACTGACATTTCGTTTTGTTTCACTTGATTTTTTCACTTGAAGTTCTGCACCTGATAGTTTTAGCAAACGGGCAATAGCAAGGGAATATAAGACGTGAATAATAGCTCCTCTAAAATCAAAACTCAGATTATTTTTTAAGATTTGCATAAGAACTATGATTTTATGTTTCTTTGAAATTTATTTGAACAATTCACTATAATATAGTAAAATAGAACACATTTCAAAATAAAGGTGGACTAATAACATTTAGTTATTAGTCCCCCCACCCCCCATGAATTTTCAAAAGTCATTTTGAAAACTTTACTTGATATTGTAAAACCAAAGCAGTAAAAAAAATGAACTTACTCTAATGCAATTACTTTCTTTTCTGTGTGGCATGCACTAGAGTTTGATTAAGACATTGGCCCAAAGCCCCAACTATGTTGTACTAAATAAAAGAGGGGTTTATTAGTGTCATGGAAAGGACAGTACACCTGCACAGATGAAGGAAGAATGGAGGTACTGATCTCTTTGCCAGCAATTATATATAATATATACATATACAAATATATATTATATTTTATAATATATATTATATATTATATATTATATACAAATGCAGCTTTGGAACACCCTTGTACTACTTCTACATGTCTGGTACTGAAAGAACTTCGTTCCAAAAGTTATTCCTTGTTTGTTGTCGTAATGATGGTGGTAGAGAGCATTATGTTTGTGTTTTCACACTCACTTCAAGTGATCTTTCCAACTAAAGAGCAAGTCAGTTGAATTATTGTTTATTTTATTTACTTTGCACATTTAATGAGTCAATTTCGTTACATCAAGGCTTATTTTTCCACATCATGAGTTTTATTTTTCTACTATGGAAGTAACAAATTAAAATCATCCTCAAAATCATTCTTAAATTATATTTTCTTAATTGGACCCTTGTTGGTGTTGAATATATATTTGGTGTCACAAAGAAGCAAGCAGCAAGGCAAGGTGGAGAGGATCGGAAAGACGTGAGCCAAATTTACAGGGACTCTAGTAAAATAGTCCTTTAAATACCACTTGATGTGTCTTGGAGTCAGTGGAGGTATAAATAAATAAATAAACAAAAATAGTGTCTCATGATTTCTTTTAAAAATCATTACAGCTCTCTATAAACCGGATGGGGTAAAACACACAAGGAGCCTTTGGCTCATTGTCCACTTCCTGCTGTGACAAAACAAATTTCCCACGTGTGGGACTAATAAAGGTTATCTTATCTTATCTTATTTACAGTAACCACTATGTTTGTAATTGAGTAGGCAACACATTGAAACATGTAATAATTAGAATCAGTGTTCATAATGCAATAGCAGCAATAAAATGTGCCAGAGATGCAAAATTAGGGCTTTCAAAGCAAACTGTTTCCCTGTGACTGGATATATTTGGCTAGCTTCTCCTGTCTAGCAATAGCATCTGTGTACTAAGATGTACAGTCTTATTGAAACTTTTTTTTAAAAAATCTATCCTTTCTCTAGGCCAGAAAATGATTTTCGGAAATCAAATCAAATAATGTCAAATATTGACAAAGTGAATAATTAAACATCATCATTTGTTATATAAAAAATATGTGATAACAACAAGAACCTTCCATTAAATTTTGACATAAAAATTCAGCCTAAATTTGAACCCAACATTATATTTGTGTCGTTGGGTGTCTTCTGCGATAACTGTGTTGTATGAGGCAGTTTAGTAGCAGGGTGTTATCGCTGCGTGGAAAACAAGAGGTACTAATACACGCCTGAATAATGAAGAGAAAATTACTTTGGGAATCAGGAAGTCCTTCACCATTAATGTTGAACAACTCTCAGTGGCTCTCAAGCAATCAAGCAATGGGATTTACAAAAGATTTTAATTTGGATGCATTATCCAAACTCCTTACAGACCAAAAGGCAGGCAATTGCTTTGACAAAAGATATGCATTGATAAGTTTGAAGGTCAACAAGCTGCTGCGGTGGAGATATCAGCAGCTGGTCTGTACAACTCGCAGTCAGTTGCTGTAAAATGCAATACACACTTAACGTATATGCACACATTAGAGGGTGACCAGGTGGTTAAACACCACTAAAGAGTATACAATTAGCCTTCTTCAGTTCTCATCAAAGTTTACGATGAGTGAAATGCTGCTTTTTCATCACATATCTGAAACTCACATGAAGCACAGCTTACAATATCCAAATGCTGGAAAGGAGAGCAGCTAATGAGTCCCCATGTAGAGAATAAAAGGGGGATTAATGAACAACGCAGTTTGGTGTGAAGAGACTAGGCACCCCTCACCCAAACCCTTTACAGTGTATGCATATACTAGGTGAGAATATTCCGAGGCTTTCACACGTTGCTTCAGTATTGAATGGTCTGTGCCTCGCTTGGAGGAGCATTCTGCTGATGGAATCAAAACCCCTTTCACAGATTCAAATGAGGTGCACTCAGCTGTGATTGGTATTGGAAAAGCATTTGTCGGAACAGAGGCTCACAGAAGGCTTCTTAAATACAAGGCAATCACAGTGTCTAACGCAGAGACGAGGCGAGAGGTGTGCCCGGACTGCAGAGTGGAAAACAGGACAAAGGATTATGATGGTAATAAGCAGTAAACCAAAACAAAGTCATCCCCTGATCCCTAATTCTCTCTCCCTGTCGCTCCCTGTCTGTCTATCTCCCTCACACCTAAATCCGCTAACATACTCTCTCCCTTCTTCTTTCCCTGCCTCGCACTCACCACATATTGACAAGGCCCATTTTTTTCACTGTGTCTGAGCTACAATTTAAAACTCATTTCTCATTATTTGCGGTGAATCCCTACACACACACAATTTCTAATCTGTCGAGGCCGTGATGGCTGTGCGCAGAAGCAGAGGCTCTTTTGCAGATGCCTGACTGTACACCTATACGCGATGTCAACTCTTGCACACCCGGCTGGGCCTTATTTCATTACAGGCGTCAGCAAATATGCATGCCGTCAACTGTGAACTTTTGTGCTAATGTCTTTTTTTGCCCTGCTTTAGCTGAGCTCGTGGTGTACACATTGAAGGCATCTTTAAATCCCAGTGACAATGTGCAAGTGCAAATTAGAAACTATTTCTTGCTCGCAAGTTTTAAAAGATGTGACAGAGCAGTGATCTAGAATCTGAAAGCCTGGGACACAAAGGATAAAAAAGAGGTGGATGAGTTCGGGTAGCTGGGTTGGAAGAGGTTTTACAAACCTCTAATTTGGCCTTGTTAATGAAAGGTTGTCAGGGCTATACTGTATCCCAAAGTGGCTCCCCTCCTGCTTTTCTTCATACCTTTGACGGACATTGGAAGGTTGCGTGTGTGTGTGTGTTTTGTGTGTACGTGCATGAAGACGAAACTGAGAGAGGCAGGGGATAGAAGGAGCCATTATTATGCCTGCAACAACAGGGGCTGGCAGCAGAGAAAAGAGAAGAAAAGAGAGGAGAAGATTGTGTTTGGAATTGTCCAAGTGTGGCAGTAGTGGTCCTCAGTCACTTTATCAGTGCCACAGCAGCACGTTTTCCTCCCATCTCTCTGCTCAGCGACTACTCTTCCACCCTCTTAGAGCAGGAAAAACACTCGCTCTCTCACCACGGATAGTGCAGCACAATAACCAACCTTTTCTTCCCCCACCTACCCTGCTCACGCTATCTCTTCACTCAACATCGCTCTTTGTCTAAATGCTTTTTTTTCTTTTTCCATTGCTCAGCCCCATCATATTTGTAGAAGTGCAGAGTACTGAAAAATTGCCACACTTCACTTCGTCTGCACATTCTATTTCTATCTGTTCACTTAACATCAGGGTTAGGGTGTAAATACCGCACCATGTCTGGTTACTTGGAGGATTTCTTAAAAAGGGTTTAGGGATTTTACACACAATATAAAACTCTAGAATTTTATCTGGAAAACAGATTACGGTTTTGGGATGCTGCATCTGTCAAAAACTAAATTGTCTGACCAGCAGCGTTCTTCATCGTAACACGTCTTGATGTATGCTCAATCATCCAGGTAAGTAAATCTCCAAAAGTTGATTCTATTCATCTGGACGCAGCATTTTCAGTGGGAGAAACGTTTCGTCACTCATCCAAGTGACTTCTTCAGTCTCAGCTGACTGCAGGTTTCCCCAATCTTATAAACAGAACATTTGCATAAAGACTGAAACCAGCCCACTGAAGGAACTGGCCTGGGAGGTTCATCGTAACACGTTTGACTAATTGCTTTGCCTAAGAAGTTGTTGTTTTCTGTCAGTCTTTTCCTATCTGGACCTACTTGCCAACAAACAAGACAGCAACTGCAAACCAACTTCCTTCAGCACGATGCCTTTTCTGTATTAGTTCTATATTTATTGAATTAGTTTAGCTGTTAATGATCATTTAAGTCACCACTGCCATGTGCTAATGTTTTTGATAAATTCAGAAAACCTCAATATCAACACCAGCTTTGTAGGGCAAAGTCAGTAAAGAATGAAATCCTAGTTTCTAATGTGTAGAAAATATGCTTAGCTTATCCACAAAAGAACAGAAGTGTAATGCTTGGGAACGCACATCAGATTATTAGAAAAAAGGGGCTCACTTTTGATATTCGCTCTTCAATTAAGTGGTTTACTGTTAGATCAAATGAACCTTATAATCATATCAACACTGCATGTCTTAGGCATCTTTTAATTCAGACACCTCATTGTCACTTCATGTTTTTATGCTATAGCAGTGCTTGCATTATTATATATTGTGAGTAAATACTACTAACAGAAAAACATCAACATGCATATATAAATAAATGAATAAAGACCTCTGTATACACAGAATTTAAGAAGCTAAAGAGATTTTCAGTGCCAATCAGCATTCAACAGTTCAGTCATAAATTATTGAATTTGTAGTACTATTTTTTTAGTACTATTAAGACTAAATACCAAATATCAAACAATTTTAACCAAGAAGCAGCCTGGTGGAGTCCATAATCACTATGATGCACCAATCCCACACTTAAATAGGATTTTAATCCTGTGATTCTTCATTGCTGTGAAATTCTTTTATAATATTACAGCCTTTGTGCTGGAATGAAACAGCAGAGCAATCTGCAGTTTTTGAGGGTTAAAGTTATACATCTTGCAGGGGATGCGAATGTAACGGTTCAAATATCTTGGATATTTGTGCTGACGTGTGGGTACGTGTAAGGTTTATAAGGTTGTGACTGTTTCCACAATCAAGTCTTCATTTTCCTGGGAGGTTTCATAACCCCAGGAAAATGAAGACTTGATTGAATGGTGTTGATGGTGTCATTATTCTATAGCCACTACACTGTGAAGTCAGCGTTTTCTTCGTCATAAATTCAAGTGAGAAAAAAAATGCATGTTGGCAGAAACAAGTGAGAAATATTATTTTTAAAACTTGTATTTATGATTAAATTGCAGTTATTGGCATAATGATTATGTTTAGAGGCATACTTTGCCTAGTCAAAGACCTATTTTGGCAAGATAAGAAACAAACAACCTGGTGGGAGGAAAAAAAAGGAAGTGACAGGTTTTTTTCCCCAACATGCCATAGATGTTTGGACAAACACAAACAAATTATTCTCTAATCTCTGGATCACACATGAAAAGATGGGTGCTCTTTCTTTGTACTTTCTGAACACTGAAATACTCAAGAAACTTCAGAGTCTGAAGAATGATTTTATGGCCGTCATCAAAAGGTCACTTTAGAAAAAGAGAGACCAGCATACAGAACAGATAGGTGTGCTCATGTTATGGGAAAACGAGGACAAAGTCATTGCTGGCCAGAGAAAATATTCATCTTTGTTGGTTAGTATTGTGGTGCTGCTACTGCAGACATCTGCTAGTTTAGGTCATATAGAAATGTAGTGTATTTGTTAGCTTCAGATTTTTCTCCAAACCGTTTCAATGATATTTACTCATTAGCCAATCACCAATTCATACGAATTCACAAAGCAGAATGACTTTGAAAAGTGTGCAGTTTGACACATTATTCCAAAGATGTGTTGTTGGCCTAAAAGTGAGATTTGATCCCACCATATATATTTGTTTAATATGAAGTAGCAGCTATAGGAGTAGGCGATAGCAGCTGATTTGTATTGATAGTGCGATAAGCTATGTACCTTTTAGTATGGAATCAGATTTCTTTGTATATTTGTTTTTGTATGAAACAATTAAATCTAAAATATCTGTTTTCCTCTGTTTCCAGTGTCCCTGCTAAGCTAACCTGCTAGTCACTGTAGCTTTGTATTGAAACAACAGCTATGAGAATGTAGTCAATTATATTAAAAGACCAGTTTAGTTAAAAATGTTCACAATAGGTATCCTTTGGGTTGTTTCTGCAAACATGTAGCACTTTTAACACTGCAAACGCTTAAATGCAAATGCAGGTAAGTTGCGGGTTTGAAAGTGTAAACGTGCAGAACTACTTGTAAAAATCTACCAAGCCACAGTAACTAGTTTGTCATTATTGCACACAGAGGCACACCAAAACAAACTAAACTGAGAGTGTGATAAGCTTCAGTGGATAATTGATCAGGTTGAAATTACTAATGGATTTCTGCAGAACTTTCCCCAGAAAATCTATTGTGCTTCAGGTCATCTATTGGGAATCATAGAGGTATGTAATACAGTGAAATGGCCACAGAACACAGCGCTAATAATTTGTTTACACTTCAACCCCATTCTTTCGATTTTCATTCACGGCACGAACCACCTGACAAGTACCACCTTCAGGGACTTTAGTTAGTTTAAAAAGCAGCACAGACACTACAAAAGGAACAATAAAACAAAACTTGTTATACTATTATATATTATACTTCATGTTAATGTGTACTGCATTTATTGATGGTTGTTTGTTTTATTGTTAGTATATAGTTTAAATGTAAATCTGAAATTTACTGTGCATGCATATACATATACCTTTACATCTGTTTTAGGGTCTACATATATCCACGATTTCATGTTTTTTGCATGAGTATCAGTAGTTGCAGTAGTAATGGAATGCTAATAATAAAAGTAGCAAGATAAAATAAGTATCCTTTATTTATCCTATCCTGGCAAGGAAGGGTTAGCAGGTGTGCGTGTGTGCATGCATTACTATCATATAATGATGTCACAAAAAAATGCTGTTTTTCAAATTAATACTTTGATCCTTCTTAGCACTGAGCAATGTATATTTGTAACATATGAAAAATATATCCTCTTTATAACTGAAAATAATGATTTGTGCATTTGTATTTGTTTTTAAACCAGTGAGGTGCGCAAAAAATGTTTTAGTAAGAAACAAACAAAGCATTAGTTTTGAAAGCAGCAAAATACACTGCTGTGGCCAACTATGTATATATATATATATATATATAT
>NW_005187426.1:4438477-4445943 GCF_000239375.1 Pundamilia nyererei
CACACACACACACACATATGTATGTATGTATTTTATAAAAACATGAAGGTACAGTCATCTGCTAATTTTTATATGTTAAATTATACACAGTAGTCAATCTTTTTTTTTTTCTTTGATAAAGCCATCCCACCAATTATAATTAATTCACAATAAACTTGACGTTGAACTCTGTGTGTGTTTGTGTGTCTGTCACAGGCAAATTTTATATCTCTGCACACTTTACCTTCTTAGGTTCACCTACACCTTCTTTCATCCACAAGCAAGCCGGTGTGTATTTGTGTGCTTGTGTGTGTGTGTGTGTGTGTGTGTATCTCAATGCAGCTCTGTCTGTCTGCCTTTAAAGAGGCTGTGAATGATCTTATTTAGTGTGTACTGATTGCTGCTTTAACCTGGCGGCCACGCTGGCTGCTGCTGCATTAATAATCACGGGGAGCCAGGAGAGCTGGCGAGGCCCGCACCTTGTTCACCGCTCGCTCTCTTGCTATCTCCACGGTACCAAGGAAAAAGCCAGCAAACAGCAGGGGAAGTGTGGCGGAAAATTACAGTCTTCACATGCCAGCCAGGAAGGCTGCTGCTACTGCTCGGTGGGGGCCAGTGCTGTGTGAAGAAGACAGAGGAATTGGGAGGACGTTTTAGTCTATAATGCCTGTGTGGAGGCAGAGGGTTGGTTTGTGTGTGTCTGTGTGTGTGATTGTGTGTTCCTATACTTTTGTCTGCGCTTGAAGAACTTTTAGCATCTCATCTCGAGGGGACTGGTTTAGAATCATGTCTTTTCTTTCTGGTTTGAATTAAAATATGGATTCAAAATTTAGCAAGTGCATATGAGCATATGCATTTTCCAGCACATTATTATGTCTCTTCCATATTTATAAATTGATTTTATATGCTCTACTTTCTTCCAGCAATACAGAGATGTGCATGTTAGATGAACTGAAAACTGAAAATTGGCTGATGGTGTGAATGTGAGCATTTCTCAAAGACAGGTCCAGGATTGCTTATTCATGTTCTGGGACGAGCTCCAAATGACACAACCCTGTCCAGGGTAAACTCGGGAAAAGCACAGGTGAATGTTTTAATTGTTGGTTTGTGTTCGCGCTATTCAATATGTGGTGTTTGAAAGTGAGCAAGCAGGAAAGAAACACAGAAAAGCAGAGCATGGGAACACAACAGTCGACCATCAGATCTCCTTTATGTCAATATTAACTGAATGGGTTGAAACTGCTGCCCTTTTTATGTGTGGCCAACAAATTTCTCTTTCAGTCCAGTCCAGACGACATTTTGATTGGTTGTGTGAAGATTAAAGCTTCGCACTCTCTGCCAGGGAGAACAGTATAATTGATATTTCAGCTCTGGGCAAACTTGCTCTCGCAGGCCAGTGGCTGTTTCAGCAGAAAATTAATGTTAGCACAGCTCGGCGGCAGAACCGTCGGCATGTTTCAGGAAATATACTCTGAGTTGGGTCTCTCTGGTCCACTGGTTTCTGCTGCAAGTCTCAGTGCAAGTGTATAAAATGAACATCCTGTGCTAGGAAAGTGGGTGTTGGCTTTGCACACACCGACACACACACTCGCACACATAGACACGCACAAGATTATTGCAAACTAAAGATTTGTGCTAATGGTAACACTATGGGGGTTGGATACTATATTTCTTGTAGTGTGCAAGTAATTTTTTTATAATGACAGTTAAACATCTAGAAATGCTTCTTTCATGAGACTCACTTTCGCCCTTGATATTATGATGCCAAAATGTTGCCATAAATTTCAAGAAGTCAAGCACACTTCAGAAAAAAGTGCTGCGAGAGCGTGAGTACAGTTTGATCGGTCCTAGTGCTTCTCAATGCTATCAACATGCTCAACAATGAGGAGAATCTCTTGTCTACTTCATTAGCACATGTATCATTCCGCTGGTGTGAAGAACATAAAAATTGACCTAGCATGAAACAACGCTGGAGTCATTGTACCGATAGCACCCGCATGGTGCACTTGTCCTGAATGGGCCATTTAAGTGGACACAGGGGATTAGGCAGATGATGGCAGCCAAGGTCCTCATACTGGTGCAGTGTGACTCGGACCACATTAGCACAACATTAGTCTCATTTCCATTCTGATGGCGTGTGCTTCCACACAACAGTGGAGAGTGCGACCAAAATCATTGTGACCCTCACGCTCCAGCCTTTCATTTCCTGTCGCCATTCAAACCATCCTTATCTCTCTCTCTCTCTCTCTCTCTTTCTGTTCTCTCGCTTTCATTTTTGCCCTTTCTTTGCTGTTTCCTTTTTTTCTGTCCTTGCCCCTGCACACCCCAGTCTCTCCCCTCCATTTCCTCTTTTTCTTTCTTTCCTTCTTGTTCCACATCAGCGCCTGGGTGAAGCTTCTCCTCGTCACGCTTGGCCGCACTCCCCTTAATTACCATGTATTCTTCTTTAGCTAATAAAAAACGCTGATGAAACTGATTACATGGCAGCAGGGCTTTGTGTGGTGTTGGATTTAGTCACGAATGGAGAGTGAGAGGAAGAATAGAGCAGGAAAAATATATTAAAGGACAGAAACACAAGGGTAAAGAAAATTCTAGACAAAGGAGTTTAGTGAGATGCGGAGAGAAGGATGACTAAAGAAGGAGAAATAGGACTGGCGGATGAAAAAAAGAAAAAAAAATAGCAACGGTTTGGGCAGTAACCCGTTTGTTGTCTTTGTTGTTGTTTGGGTCAGAGATGCTTTAAGCCCTAAGGGAACTTCCTCATCTTATCACAGAGAGCAGACGGCTGGCACATCTTTCTCATTACTAGCCTCTCAGTTATAGATTACTCCTGCCTTACTCCTCTCCCCAGCCACAGGCAGTCTCTGTTACAGTCTACAGAGCCATGCTTGCACCAAGCGTAGTTTGAACTCCTGAATATAGACTTTGCCTTTTTCATTTCCCTTTCATGAGAATTAAGTCACTCTCTCTGTCCATGTAATTGTAGTTTGAACTAAAACCAACTGTGGCATGGAGAAGAAAATGAATTAGGGATTCTTGTTTGATTGAAAAGCCTTCTAAGAGGAGTTGAGTAGCTGGGATATGATACACTCTTTCTGTTTGCTTTATATTGCATTCCTGCTCAGCTGGATGGAGTAGTGCTTGTTGAGTTTCACACTCAGTGTGTTAACACTTGATTGTAAGACTTTTAGTTATAGAAGTAAAACTGATGTGAACATTTTGTTTGCCATGTCAGTTAAGATACAGAGAATTTGGTAGATATCATTTATGAGCATGAAAACCTTTGTTTTACACATTTAAAGAGTTGTGTTTCAATATTGTGAGGCTGACTGTTACAGTAAATTTATCTCTTATGTTAAAAATGAATGCAAACATATAGACACTTCCTGGGAAACTTCTGAGAAGTACATTATTCTGAGTGAATGGTAATAGGTGACTTTTTGTAATTATCTTTGTGAGAGAGAAAAACTCGGATTTTCCTAGTCAACAAGTTAGAACGTAAACTAAGACCTCTGTGCCTACCAAAAGTGCAATTTTCTGTATTACTATCTATGCCCATTAGCAACAGAATAGTGCTACACAACAGCTGTTGATGCACACAGATGCTTCGGAACAAGCTGTGCCATTACTGGTTTGTTGTCCTATTTCATGACCCCTTTTCAATAAATACGGAAGCCTGGTGAGCCATTCTCCACATTTACATGTTAATGTTTGCAATTTGTAAACATAAATTGAAAATGTCAGAAGCTCAATAGCTAAATGGAGATAAGTAAACACATTATTTAAACACTGTGGCCACTTAAAGTCGGACACCCATTCCATACAAAAGGAAAAAAAATTATCGGGAGAAAAGGGATGAGGAGGAGGAGGTGGAAGAAGACAAAGAGGAATAAGAAAGCGAAAAAGAGGGCAGGGGTGCTTTAATTCGCACAGCACGTACTTGCCGAGGGGGTGAGACGATTAGGTTTGTGATGAGAGGCAGCAGTGTGACGGAGAGGGCATGGGGGGTGTCAGGATGAGCGAGGATGAGGGAGATGAGAAAGAGAGAACTACTATCTCGCCGTGCTTTTAAAATCCCACACACACATTTACACAAGTACACATTTATATGTAATAAGTGATACGTACACAGGCAGTTACATCTACTTCTGCACTTATAATGTACCCATATGCACATAATGTCAGCCCTGTTTATCAGTTTCTGTGTCTCCCTTTCACAAACACACATACATGCACAAAGACAGTGGAGTGAGAGAGTCAGTGCAGTCAGCCCTGGTTCTCCTCACTGCACACACATTCATCACTCAGTCGCAGTCCTGACAGAACCCTCTGCCCCACAGGCCACGGGTCCACACATACACACAAGCATACACACACCTTTACACCTACATACAATCACAGACAAAAGAGGTAGAATGAAGAGACACCAGTGGTACCATGAAGTCCTAAAACTGCCCACAGGCTTGACTTGCTTATAAACATGCTTACTGTGTTCTGCTCCTTTGGTACAGTGCAGTAGTGCTGTCACCTCGGTGAATGTACGGTATGACAAACTTTTGTAACTATCAAATAGAGGTGCTGAAAAGTTTGTGCTTATTGACATTTTGCTGAAGTGGTTAGGCACATAATTACACTAAGGTATAGTGGGTGCAGTATAGTATTTAGAGGTATGGTTCTGTTCATTTGATTAGTGTGACTCACTTTCCTCATTTGGAATTTTACTTTTAGTGACATCCACAATTTCCCAAACAATTTTCCAGTTTGTCTACAGCTGCCCATTCATAACTGTATCACCTTGGGGGGGGGTGTCACTTTTTAGTATTAAGCTTATGGATGTCAAATATGGTCTATTAAAAGGGGCTGTTCTGTGTTTGTTATTGTGTGTTTTGATAATAGTTGTGTTCTGTTAACCTTAATCTTTAGTGAAGTTGTGATGTGAGAAACATGGATTGCTATTTCTCATACAATTCTGAATGGATTAAAAAATGTGAGATATATATATATATATATATATATATATATATAGTCAATTTTGTTGTTATGTTACGCAAACAAAAAACATGCAAAAAATTAACATTAACAGCACTAACAGCAATAACTGGCTGACAAAAAAGGGCACTTTGCAAAACCGCTGGTGCATTCCATTTGTACGTCCACAATCTACTTCATTACAGTGGCTTTCATTGGTAACATTAAAGAAGAGAGACTGTTCTCTGCTACAACATTAATAATAACACAGCAGTGTCATTTCCATATAGACAATGGACTGTAACATGATTTTGACTTAATGCTTTCGCAATTTTCCTTTTTGGTTAGAGTCACTAGGAAACTTTGTGGCCTTTGGTTTATTCAACTGAGAATAGATTCTGATTTAATAATTCGTTTTCTCATCTCCTCTTAGCAAGGAAAGGAGAAAGGGTAGTTTCTAAATTTTTAAATTACTCTTTTAGCTAGGATGTAAAGACTCGGATATAAAGGCAGAATACATGAATGCACTAAACTAAGCAATTAGCAGTAAAACAAAAAAGAAGAGTCTTAGCATTGTAGCAATACACAAAAGTTTGGTTTTCAATATACGTGAAAATGGCAGTGACCAGGGAATAACCATGACAGCAGATGTAATGTCTTTATTGTGCTGCACCAAACAACTAGGCACAGAGGTTTTTTGTGTGAAAGTGGCTGCAGACACTCAGCAGTCATCACAGGAGGCAAATGTCATTTCACAACAGAGAAAAGACAAGTTGTTATTACTCTGAAGACTGGAAGATTGTCTTATAGAGAAAAACTGTCAAAAAACAATATCGCTGCGCCTTGCACCATCAAAGGCCATCCAGAAAAAGGCAAGAAGTTTTACTTGAAAACATTTTTTTCGTTAAAGATATTATTATCTAATATTAATATAAATATATGACAATGTGCATATTTTGAGTAATTGCAAAAACTAAATTGTAGTCATGGTAAAAAAAAAAAAAGTGCACCATGTTTTCAATTCTCAGGTTTTACATAGACATACAGTAAACTTGGCAAATATAACCTTAAATTAACAGATGACCTATTACGCTATGTCAGTGTGGAGTAATTTTGGCCCATTCTTATTTACAGTGTTACAGTTGAGGACTCGATTGAAAGACTTTGATTGTGCCATTTCAGCATCTTGATTCCCTTCTCTTTTTCACTTATTCTGTTACAAATTTGCTGGTGTGCAGATGGCTTCACATTTAACTCTAGAATATCTTTGTAAACAGAGGATATCATGGTCAATTCAGTCCAAGGTGCAAGGTGTCAAGCTTTCATGGCTGCAAAACAAGCCCTAAACAAGGCATATTTGTTCAGTCTTTTTTTCTGTTTGTACTATCACCCCTAGTGGGGGACTATAGCAAAACATACAGGAATATCTGATATCTGAAGAGGTGGAATGCATTCATGAACCTAAAGAAGAAGTTCAGCTGCTTTCAACTCAAGTGCTAAAGACAGCCATGACTGAGAAGCTGCACAGACATTAGCAAACCTGGAGGGGCATAAGTAAGAGGAATGGCTTACCTAATTTGAATTCAAGTGGTGATTGCTTATTGGACTTCTGTTTGAGTGTGTATGTCACCTGGGTGAAAAGATGATCTTACCTATCCACAACTTCATCAGCTCGCAGAAGAGGATGCTGGTTAGCTCTGGTGCACCCCAAACTCATGGAGAATCTTGAGGAGGTACAACACATCTTCAGCTATCTGACAGAACTTGAGGGAAGCTAGGAAAATCGAGTTCCATCAGTCCTTGTCCCATATCACTATTGCAGAAGTGACTCTATTCTGCAAGTCTACAGCTGTTGCCATAAGGTTGTTGGTGAAACATCCAACTGTGGCCATTACAGGTAAAGGGAGCTATCTAAATGTAGGGGGAGATGTATTAAGCTGATTAGCTTGTGGGATTCTGGAGGCAGCTGATATATATTGAAAGGTCCAGCAAAGTGTAGTTGTAGCAGTGGCTGAAGCAAAGGACAGGTGTGAGAAGAGTTAGAAAAATCTTCTAAATCTCAATACTATGTCTTCGATCACTAAGGCCTATCCTCCCCAGTGGCCCTGGGCTACCCAAGGCTTGGAGTGTTGGCTCAATTTGTCTGGATTGGACATCTGGGTGATGGTCACCATTTTTAAGAAGAGAAAGCTGAGGTTATATCCCCCTACTTCAGAGATATCATACTCCTCAACCTCCTTTTTGCCAGTGGTTTGGAGACGAGAGATGGCTTCTTAGTTGGATTCAGGAGGAAAAATGTGGTTTTCATTCTAGTTTTGATCCTAGTTCTCAGACAGCTGACCTTGGCCTTTACACTCTTGATGACACTTGAGGGAGCGTAGGAGTCTACATTCACTGTGGGTTATGAACTATTCCAACACAACCCTATCTATCTATCTATCTATCTATCTATCTATCTATCTATCTATCTATCTATCTATCTATCTATCTATCTATCTATCTATCTATCTATCTATCTA
>NW_005187426.1:4445963-4448725 GCF_000239375.1 Pundamilia nyererei
CAGTAAACTGTAAATTATTCATAGTATGATAGGTGCAGTGTACAAGCAAATTCCTATTATTACACACTGCATTAGAATTGTTTACTATAAGGACATTTCTATGTAGAACAAATTCAAATTGTGTCACACTCTTATTATGCTGTATGTGCTAAAAGAAAATTAGTCTCCCTTTCATCATATTTTAGACCTTTTCTCAAAGAGCAACTTCAGAAAACTGGAAAATATATGTACAGAAAGCTTCGCCTAGAGAAATGCATACGCGTGTCTTTGAATGGGCCCATTTGAACGTGAGCTTGTGTGTGTGGATTGCAGTATTAATGGACGTTCCAGTACATTTGGTCTGACGCCAATGGGCCCAATTGCTTAGCATGCCTGCAGGACATTAATTGATGGCCGGGTTACGCTTCCTAATAAGTGTCATAAATAACGGTTTAGCAGGACGAGGGGAAAATCTCAAAAACATTAAACACTGCGTTGACATCTTAATGGAGATTCAACTGAGATGTGATCAAGTAGAATCCGTCAAGTAGGAATTCATTAATGTGGGGCCAAACCCTCCACTCTGGCAAACTTGTGACAGCAATGACAGGGATGGAACAGACCAGCTTTACCGCTGCTCATGTGTCACTTGCAGCTTTAATGGACAGTCTTGTCAACATCCTCATCCCCACTCACACATGGCCCTCCACCAACACAGCTGTTGAAGATCTGTCAAACCTCCGTGTCAGAGAACCACACACACACACAAGCACACTTTCCAAAGTCGCTGATGGAGCCAGTAAAAACCACAGGCCGTTCAATGGCAGCATCATTGATTTTATCCTCGAATTATTGTTGAGGACGCACCATGCCTTGCATACCAATGGCAGGCCTTTCACAGGCAGACAGGCAGGAGGGTCAAATTAGCCCCAGATTGTCACAATTTTTGTTGAAGGAAGGAAGGTTGGAGAAAAGTACTGGCAGCTCTTTTTGGCGATTTGTTCTTGAGCTCATGTGCACACACACATACATAGATGCACATACAGAAAATATATTCATAAAAATTCACCCAGATGCATTTTGCCAGGTTTTCCCCCATTTTCGGTATGTAGCCAGGAAGCTCATCAGTGGAATTGCAGGTTTAGCCAAGTGAAGGTTTTTCTGTGTAACCAAGCCTCAAATGAATGGTAAGAAATCCCTCTGAGCTCTCACAATATACTGTAAGTGAAACTGTAGAGGTAAAAGTATTAGTCCGTTGCTAGGGCTATGTTAGGAAGCAGTGTGTTTATTCGAATGCATGTGTGGGAGAGAGAATGCGCATATACACCGGGGAATGCTCTTTTGTGGGGGTGTTTAAACATGTGTGAATGGGATTCTAAATGTATGCAAATACAAGCTTATTTGAAAATACAAGGTTAGCATGTGTGTATGCCTGTCGACAAAAGCTCCATAGACGTCTTTTCCAAAAATGTCAAATTTATACATTTATTCCTTTTTTCAGTTTTCAGTGCAAAAGAAGACTAGCACTCAAACCAGTTGTACCTCAACAGAGAGTGTTTTAAATTAGATATATGAGAAAATTAGGTACTTTATTTAAAAAGGATTTTTACATTATACCTAATTACCATATATAAGATTACTCAAAGAGACAATGAGTTTACCTCAGTAAAATATTTTATTATCCTTGCTGTCAATCTGATTGACTAGAAACAAATGTACAATAGCACTGCATATGAAGTGCCATGCTCAGCTCTTTCAACAGAGTAGTGGATGTGGTCTATCATTAGCCTACATACTGTCTTGACAGTTGCTTTTGTTAAAGGAATCCCCTTAAGTGTATCAACTAGGTTCTCTGAAGTTTCTATTGTGAATGTGCCAGTTTTTCTGAGGTAAGTAGAACTGCTGCAGTGACAGCCACCGTGTGTAAATGTGTGCCTGACGGTGTGCATGTTTCTGTATGTGTGCTCGCATGTGCATGGAAATGTCTGCTGGGGCCTGTGGGGTGACAGTTCTGCTCTCGGCAAGTAGGTAATTAGCATGCATTATTCAAATGAAAGACGGAGGGAATGAGGGTGGGGACCTGTCCACCTGGTTGTCAGCATTGGAGCCCGTCTCGTTCAGCGCCACTTACTCCACACATTTAGAACATCAGAACGTCTCTTGTCAGTATATTACCCTCTTCCCTAGCTTGGATATAATACACTTTTACAAGGTCCCATTAAGAGTGAAGATGTGATAGAAGTAAAGCCAAAATTAAACAACATTTAATCTTTCGACTAAAACAGAAATGCCCATGTTAGACATTTGTATTTAAATCATATTATATCTATTACATTAGTACAGAAATGTCAGCAATTGTGAGCAAATTTCAGCAAAAAAAAAAGGCAATGTGACCCACTGTAGTTCCATTCAAAAGTGTACCATATGAAAAGGTCATAATTGCCTGAAATCAAGCTAAACTTCTTAAAAATAATATTTATGTTGTTTATCTTGTAATATAATGACCTTGAAATCAGTGACTTTGACTTTAATATACAAAGTCAGCTATTGAATTTTTTCCCTCTTGCCATGGCTGCTGTGGTGGTCTCACAAGGTATGCTACTTCACTTTCTTCAGGCCTGTCTGAACCTGCAGACATCCTATATCAATCCTATATCAATCCTATATATGTATATATGTGTGTGTATCTATCTATCTATCTATCTATCTATCTATCTATCTATCTATCTATCTATCTATCTATCTATCTATCTATCTATCTATCTATCTATCTATCTATCTAT
>NW_005187426.1:4448750-4509393 GCF_000239375.1 Pundamilia nyererei
ATATAGATAGATATAGATATAGATATAGATATAGATAGATATAGATAGATATAGATAGATAGATAGATATATACTGATCTTGAGAAGATGGAAGGAAATATTCATTCACATGAAGTAAGTCAATATGAAGATAGACACAGTGTAACAAATGCTTTAACTGTGAGGTTTAGATTGTGTCTGTCAGTTCAGCTGCATGACGTGCTCCTGGCTGTTTCACTCTGTGTCATGAGTGATTATTAAAGTTGCAGCTATTTTTGCCACATACTTAATTTTATCTAACATGACTTTAAAGCTTATGTTAAGTGTCTGTGGGAGCATTACACTTACATTACACAGCATTACATTACAGCATTACACAACATTACTAACTATGTTCTCCTTTTTTTGTTTTGTTTTTTTTAAGGGAAACATAGTGGAAAAAATATGAATAGGCTTGAAAGCAACATACACATTTTTAGTGATACTTTTGAAGGCATGTTATAATAAGCTACTCTATCATCTTGCTATTGCAATGTTAATTTTGTTGTTAGAATATAGTGGGAAAGATTTGAAGACTTATTGGACCGAGCCATCAAAATTATGACACCAGTGTGTCAATATTGTATTCTAATTGTTGACTGATGACGGAGGATGCCATCCTTTGGACTGACATTTCGTATATTCCTGGCTAAATACAGGTCAGAATTAATTAACAAACAAACAAATAAACATAAATTTATATAGGAGTTTCCACTGCAGTTCAGTCTTTTGTAAAGGATAAAGCATTTGTATATATAAAAAAAAAAGTTTCTCTTTGTTAGTATGAATGAGCCAAATTACATTTCTGCAGGAAGTAAACTGGCAGTAATACAAGTTGAAACAATATGTCTTTGTGAAAACATAAGATGTAAAAACAAATCTATGGAATAAAAATCATAAAGCATCTCATATCTGCACCTAATGGACCAGTGCAGCATTTATACTCACATATGCAACATATCATGACTTTTAGCTTTGTTTCATATATTCACATATTATACCAGTCACCAGGTGTTTCTGTCTTACCACTGCCGTTTCTGTTGCATTATCATCTTCAAGCTGATATTTTAGGCACAGATGAGTCATTAGCACCTTATCATGCACCTATTCTCCAACCCCACCACACCACCCCTCCAGGAGTGGACTGTGTTTACTTAATTGATCAATTAGCTGCTTGAGAAGGCTTCTACTCCTCCACACGTCCCATTTAGCCAACATTTACATGTGCCAGTTTAATTGTGTCCCTATCTCCTCTCCCAAATTATTTACCTACTCACTCACCCACACTGCAAAACTCCCATTGTCCCCTGGTGACTGATAGTCTGACTGGAATGGCAATGTGCTTCCTTCATCATAATTTTACCCTCTCACTGGAAAATGATAAACAAGGCAAGAAGTTAACTAGATACAAGTTTAACCTACACTACAACAATAGGTTTTGTGCTAAGTACACAGCACACAATTTTTATCTGTAAATGGCAGTGTGTTGTAAATGTTTAACACAATACTGCAGTAAAATGAAAAGTCAGTAATAACCATCAGCAGACATAGAGCAAGAGTCCAATGAGATACTAAAATGAAACCTGTGTGACAAAACATTTTGCAGGAACAGTGACTTTGTGTTGGTGGTTGACTTTTTACAAAGGATTTGCCCCCCATAACAGTTCAGACATGGGGTCTGCTGGCCTGAGAACCATTTCCAGTGGGTTGACTGGGCATGAAATCAAACTGGCATAACCCTCCTCTTCCATAGTGGATTTGCACGATTTACATACGGCAGTCTTTTGATTGTGCTGGACCACCAACTAATCCTTTGTTCCCAGGAGGGCTTCAACCTAACATCACCCAATTTGGGTCTGTTATAGACTTGTACTGTCCTCCAGTGGCGGAAAAGCAAATTACATCTTGGTATAGAAAGTACACTATTCGTTGCGGCTGATTCACATTTATGTCAACTATGCAAATCATTTTTATTGCAGACTACATAAAACAGCATACAAGACAGACTAATTATTATTATTATTAGGATAATAATCATGCATGTATGCTATGTATAATACAAATAATTAAATTGCAAGATTTTTTTCTTGTCCTATGGAATGCCCTCTATTTCTATGAAACATGCATGGCAACATTTAGTTAGCATATTATCACTTTGAAACAGCATATTTGTTCAATAGGTATATGCATCTTTAGGTGTTTTTATGACAGTAAAATATATCTTAAGTTCTACCTCCAGTAACCACAAGGTGGTGATAAATCACTGACACCAATGTGCCTATTTCTTCTTTACAAAATAAGAATTCTGAAACATGTATTTTTTTTATTGAAATTGATTTTTTTAAAGCAACATTAAAATTTTCAGTCCACATGCACTATTTTATTTTTAGTGCTTCATCCTAATTTTAACTTGTCATTTGGGCTCTGTCTTCTCCATCAGCTTAACAGACAGGGGAGAAAAGATGAGTTGCTGTTATATTTTCTGGTAAAACAAAAAGCAAGCAAGTAAGAAAGAAACATTTAAAGCATTATTTTAAAAGCAAAGTAAACAAAATGGTAAATACCATTTTTTTGTATTTATATCCAATGAACAACAAAAACCAATAAGACTATATATTTAGGCTTCAGTGTTAGGTATTGTGCACTAACACTAACAGCTTAAACAAAAAACACTTCTTTTCAATTTGTGCTATGCTAAGAACAGTTTATCCTTTAAAATTGAGGAAATATGAATCTCTTGAATTGCACTGGCAAATAAAAATAATGAAGAGCTATAAAATTTACTTTTTTATAAGCTTCGAAATCAAAAGAGTAAAGTGAACAACCAGTAAAACAGACCACTCAAATAACTTAAAACTAATTAAAGGAAAGTGTATTATAAATAAAAAAAAAAAAAAAAAGATTAATAACAGTGTTAAAATAGTATGCATTTTTCTTTTTACTATACAATGTGATGTAAAGTTATATAGTTATAGAAAGTCATATAGTGAAAGGTTTATTTTCACTCTGTATTGTTAACATATATACAGTTCATCACTAATAATAGACGGTGTACAAAATAAGTACAACGAATAGTATGATTTGTATACGGGTTAGAATTTACTATGTGTCTGATGTGTGTAGATCTCTGTGTACGTAAACAATTTACATAACAATCCCTCATATAGCTTTGGGAGATCAGTAAGGGCATAAAACTTTACCTGCTTGGTATGCACTCAAGGCAGCAGTATGGCAAAAATTAGTGTGTGTGTGTGTGTGTGTGTGTGTGTGTGTGTGTGTGTGTGTGTGTGTGTGTGTGTGTGTGTGTGTGTGTACATGCTCATACATGTGTTCATCAGTACTCTCTCTATCGAGAACACTGGTTGAGCTAATGGTACAGACCTCTGTCAGATTCAGGACCCCATCACAAGCATCCAGCCATCAGGGTTCAACCTATCCGCCCATTAACACAGAGGCCTGAGGATGCTGACTAACCACACCAAAAGAGAGAGTGAGCCTGACATAGATCAGGCCTCTCTCCCACAGCGTGCTCACCAGCTTGCACTTTCCAAGGACATTACTGCTCCATTCCACCGGCTCTCCGGTGGCAGGCTATCATTAGTGCACTTGCGAGTGCCCAGAGAGGTGATAGCAGGGGAATTGTGGGCTTTCATATCCACAAGCTGGTCCACGGGATGCCAAGGAGAGTGTGGTAATTTAGCTCAGAGGTGATGGAAAATAGTGGGTTAGTTTAATGACAAGTTTGTGTGGCCATGTAAAAGCACTCATCAGAGAGTGGGTGATGGAGAGAATGGTTGAGAAGCACCAAAATGAAGAGGGGAAAGCGGAATTTTTCATAGAGTCACTGTGTTTGTGTG
Source organism: Pundamilia nyererei (assembly GCF_000239375.1). NCBI lineage: Eukaryota > Metazoa > Chordata > Actinopteri > Cichliformes > Cichlidae > Pundamilia > Pundamilia nyererei. Next base: position 4,452,626 of record NW_005187426.1, read on the forward strand.
CTCATTTCTTATTGGTTTCTTTTTTCTTTACTAATAATGTGTCAACTTACATTTGCATGCAAACATTGGGGCAAACCTGGGAAAATGGTATATTTTGAGATTTTAGGTGATAAGAACCAAATTATGTCCTAAACTGTCAATACATTGCTGTGCTAATATGGCACAAAAAACTTTAACATTGCACAATGTACATTTATTTCATTTACTTATTGTCTATGTCTTGCACAGTCAAAGGAGCAGTTCAGGACACATTTCTCTGTGTGTTGTACTCGTATGTGACAAATAAAAAATCTTAATTCTTGAATCTTGAAACAAATAGACATTAAAAACAGCCTGTCTTTGTGTTAATACACCGTAACCTTTTTTCATGAACTTTAAAAGTAGAAAAAACTAAAACTTGAATTGTAGCACAAAGAACCTTTCATCTTGTTCAGTCATGTAAATGCATTTTGCTTTACTGACCTGCTAAATTTCTACGGCAAATTCTATGGTTTTTACTCTGTTTTCTTAGTTTGCAGATTCATCTAAACCTAAATCGCATGTATTCATTATAAAAACGGTTGACTAATAGTATAATTTATGCCTGTATTTAATTCTAGTCAAATTATCTTAAATACATGTATTGCCACCTTTAATATATACACAGTACATTAAATTGTCATTTGATGATTAAATAATTTTATGGTCAACAAAGCTCCATAATTTATCTATATTGTTATAAAATGAATAAATGAATGATGTTAATAGATAGTACTGACAGCATCGTCCATAAACAATTAGTGCAAGAGATCTACCAAAAATAATTTTACATGATAAAAATGTATTTGTTGCTCATCTGTTGCTAATCTTTATTGATCTATATCAAGGTAAAGCTCAAGGATTAAACTGTAAATGAATAATGTCACCATTCATAAATGTTAGTGTGCCTTGTCTGATGCATTTTTTATTCATGTATCTAATTCACTTTGAATTTTATCCCTTAAAAAAAGAAAAAAGGAAAACAAAATCAATCCTCCATCTCTGTCTCCCTTGGCAACAGGTTATAATCCATAGTTACGAGGAGCTGTTGCTAGGTGCGTTGCTGAGATACAGACCCTTCTCTCCACTGGCACTACGTAGGAGGCCACCGGGTCCTTGATGATGGCGGATAGATGAGGGACGGGTGAAAGGATGACAAGAGACAGGACAATGAGGATAGGAAATAGACGTACACACCTGACAGAGCCACAAAGAGAGCACAGAAGAAAGACTGAAAATGGGAGCAGAGAATAGAAAGTAAACACAAAAAAGATAATATAACAGTCTAAGTGGGCAATCTGCACACCTCCATTTGCCGCAGCTGCATTTTTGTCTCCATATGTGTGTTTGCATCTGCTTCAGAGTGATCCGGGGAAAAAGGGAATTTGAGGAATGTATTTATATACATATATGGAACAAAAAAAGAAAAAAGGAAGACAGAAAAAACCCCGAAACTTAAATATAAAGCCAGATAGACGTGTTACACATCCTCTCATTTTCCCACAGATGTTGGATATGGATATGGAAACAATTCTGTTTATTAGCGCTCACGGCCATATAACAACCTAAGTTAGCCAAGCTGTCATTTTTTCCTAAGGCTGATTCGATTAGTGTGGTGATGATAGAAACCCAGGGGAGTACTTCCTCCTCACGAGTTTCCTTGTTGGTGGATAGAAAGAGTGCTCTTTGGTGCTGAAGCTGCATGAGCCATCTGCCGCTCCCAGCTCCGATTATCCCTAGCTTCTCCCCCAGGGGGCAGTAGCACCGTGCACACAAACACTTGGTAGACTTAACTCTGCTCTTTCCCCGAGATCAAAGGCACAGCGCTTCTGCAAGCCAGAAGCAGCCACCACCATCCCGTCTGCTTTCTATTGTCTCGGAACAAGTTTTGATATACATATTTAAATTAATTTATTTATTTATTTTTAAGGATTTTAACATGATGTAATGGTATTAGAAAGCAACCTCGAATTCTAGGCTTCTTTTGAATAGGTACTGAGTGTTTGCCTAGCGAAAAAACACATTGCTTAACACTCCTGACTTTTGGTTTCAGGTCGGGTTACTTGGTGTGTTTTATTAATATTGTCTCATCTCCTGAGGGAGCAAATATCAGGGTTAGCTGGTTGTTAGGTCTTTGGTATATTTCGTGAATATTACATAAACTTTATATATATATATATGTATATATATATATGTGTGTGTGTGTGTGTATACTACTATATCACTAGTTGAAACATCAACAGTCTTCAGTTATTGACTTATAGTGCTTTGCAAGAAACAACCCCCCACCCAAACTATTATATTTTTACTTCACGACGACCTAACAAAACATCTTTTATTATAGTTTGTGAATTTCCCATCTGCACCCTCACGTCTGTGTTTTACCTAATTTTTTCCATGGCTTAAGTTCTTGGAAATCATAATAAAAGACTTGTAAGTAGTCCTTAAAATGCTCGGCAATTTATAATTAATGAAAATTAATAAATTTGAAATCTCAGTAGTTGGCTGCCTTGTGCGATTACTTTGATGTCTTGATGTACCCAAACAAAACCCAAACAAAAGAAAAATAAAAAAGAGAAATTAATTAAGTGCCTATTAGTTTTTATTTGTACCGAAATGATGAAGAAAATGTATACAAAAATACAAAGGTGTCAGAAGGCTGCGTCAATAAACTGATTTTACTTTATATTCCTGTGTTACAATGCATCATATTGGTTTGGATTGGATTAAACAATAGATGGGCCTCTGGCACAGTGTCTGTCCTTCAGTTTAGCAGCCTCTTCAGGCTTTGCGTTGAGGAGGGACTCCTGTTTGTTGATTGGAATGACTTTCCTAATTGGATTCAATTCCTAATTGAAATGTAATAAAAATGCATCAGTAGACGTGGTGCCAACAATTACCTCATGCAAATCTCTTGATGAATTGACGTGAGGGGCGTAATTGCAGCTGTAAAAAAAAAAAAACACCAAGGAAAAAACTGCATTGATTTCTCCTGGAATAACATCAATTCAAATCAGTTCACACATGCTTCAACCTGTGTGTGGAAAACATTTGTCATCACTCAGTGCTCCTCTTAGCAGGTATACAGGAAAAAATGGAAACATCTGTATCCCTTCACAAATGTATGTCAGTTTGATTGGGCTTGCGAGACATATCCTGTGGAATACATCTATGCATATGCAATTAAGTATTCTCCACACTTCAAGAAGGAAAACAAAAGAAAAATAACTTTGCTATTGTTTTCATGGAGGTGGTGCATTGATTATTTGACTTCTTTTGGATAGAGCAAAAATATTCTGCTAGGGATATAGCAAAGAAAAACACAAGATCTCTTCTCCACACACATGCGCATGCAAAACTGTATACTTAGAAAAGCAATATGAATCCTCTGATTCTTAAATTCACCAAATGTTCTGAATATTATCTGCCTGTTGATTTGGCGTAGCAGTGTAGAGTGAAAGGGTTAAGGCATCTTCTGAGTTATTGCCTACTGCTGTAGTCATAGCAACAGGTTAATAAGTAGCTTCTGGATCGTCCTCTGTTGCTGCACAGGTTGCTAAGATACAAATAGCATTCTGGACTCAGTGGGCTGAACTACAAACATCTTTGATAAGAAAGAACTTTAAACATATAAACTTAATATGTAAGGTAAATAGTCATATATGCGCTCAGGGTTGCAAGAAAAGGTGTAAGACTCCACGATTTCACCTACAACCCCAGTGATTGCATCTACTTGATTTGACCTACCCATGCCAAAAAAAAGGAACACAGCAAAACAAAATTGAACACTTGCTAAATCCAGCTACCTCATACCTTGGAGGCGAGTGGTTGGCCCATGTCTAAAGGTAAACGGGCCAATCAGCTTTGGAACAGAGTGGCTGTTCCTAGACGCGTGTGCGAAACCAAGGGCAAATTAAAGCATTGCCTCCGAGTTGCATCATTCTCCCCTCACAGCTCTATTAGTAGGCTAGCCACAGTGTCTCTTTACGAGAGCTACTCTCAGAACAGAATTAGGCACACTTCCCTGCAGTGATATGTCTTTTTATGAACCACATTGGCATCATGTGTAACAGTTCTTACAGGAACAAACCAGTGTTGAATTAATGGGAGAAATACATGTCTGGATGCCTTTATTTCCAGAGAAGATGACATAACATGACATGACATTTTCTGACTTCTTTGGATTTAATTAATGTTTTGGATATTTTGGCCATCTGAATAGTGATTTTAAAAAATGACAAATAGGCAGTGTCCTCACCTCCTATTATTATCTTAACTTTTCCATCCTTGGCTCATCTCGTCTCCTTTTAATGGAAGCTGAAATAGCATTGATTGAAGAAGATGGACTATCCACACAAACACAATAAACAAACAACAACTTGACTGGAGGAAGCTGTGAGGCCACAGTAGGGAGTACTGGAGTCATTTTTGATAATAATGCTTGATCCTTCTGATCTCTCTGTCACCAGGCTTCATTCTTTCACTTTAGCTCAGCTATCATTCAGCAATAGCTACTCACTCAAGTGGTTTAGCACACATGTACCCTAGTACACACACACACACGCACACACACGCACACACACACTATACAAAGTTGCAGGCTTGTGTACAGGCTTTGCATAATTATTCAAAAGACTAAGTGATGATTGTGTATCTGTGTGATTAAAATAATTATCAGAAAGTAATAATATATGTTATTTATGAGAAATTATGAAATTTCATATACTGAAAGGTGGCAGGTTGTCAAAAACTGAACTGTGAAAAACCAAGTAAGATTTAAACAAGTTCCAAAGTTAATGCTATGCAGAAACAAAGAGGCTGTATGTTGCACACCCACAGGTTTTTTGGATAGCATAAGAGACCTGGGGGTCATAAAACTTTAACAAAGGAAATTCACTTACTGTTAATAGGTAGAAAAAAAAGTACCCATCACAAGAACCTCTTGGTTTATTAAGATTTTACACTAGATTTTTTCACAGATTTTGACCTCACAAGGCTCATGAATAAATTTTCATTTCAAAGTGAGAAAAGCATCATCAAGTTTTCCATTGCGTGGTTTCAGCCACAGCAGTTTTATTCTGTGTACATCTACAGATGAAAGCAACACTCACTCCAATACTGATTAAAGGCTGATCTCTCCCACTGGGCTCCATGCTGGTTTTGGTTCATTCAATCTAGGCCTTGATTACTCGATTGGACTCATTGATTGAAGGGGAACTTTAATGACCTATTATCTCAAGTGTTAATCAGATGTTGACGGACAGCTCTCTGTGGGACTGGGCATAGCTGAGGACAAGAATGGACGGAACTTGCTGGACTGCTGCTGCTCAGACAAGTTAAGGGTCGAGCAGTAGACACGGTGCAGGCACAGCGCTTGACAAGCTTTCCTCTGGAGCACAAGCTGTGCAGTGCAGTGACATCATCTTCACTTTGCCCGGGTCAGCCATGACTCAGATGTTTTGATGCCTTCTTTAGCCGTACTTTTTCTTCCCTTAGAGTTATAGTTACAGTTTTACCACCCTATGAACCACGATGAAATGAGAGAGAAAGGGACACGGTATATAAAAGTGAAGGCCTGAGACTGTAATGGTGGTGTTCCAAGTTCCATGAATTCAAGAATTGTTAACCTGAAATGATGGAAAAGCCTGGTGTTTGAACATGATTTAGGTTTTTACTGAGTTACTGATTTAGCTTAGTTTGAAGCTACTTTCCAAATGTGCATAATCCAGGCTTTCAGAATTTTTTCATAGGGGTGGCCAGCAGGTTTTGGGAGATGTGTTTCTCTACAGTGGCTTTATTAAGAAATACAATTAGATTTTAATTAATAATGAGGAATCTTGTGAAAAAAGCATTGATGAACCTTTAGGTGCTCTATTGAGCAAGCGAGGTTTGTTCATTTGTCTCCCTTACTTCCTCACATTGCTTACATTTTTCTCCCAAACATAAATTTTGAACTTTGTATGTTAACTCGTATTTTCCAGGACTTTATCTGGACATTTAACAAACAGACTTAGCTGTTGTTGTTGGCCTTCTCAGGCTGCTCTCGGAAAACAAACTGAGAAAACTGTTCAAATAATCAATGTAACCAATGTTACTACCAACCTATTAATGTAAAAGAAAACTGCAAAAGTATAGATACGAATACATTACTCTTGGTTTAAAAGCTTCCTTTGATTCAGGAGAGATCACATGGACATGTGAGTAAATTATTTTAATGATGTTTTCGTGGAAAGCATTGTAGACAGAAGGCAACATACCCAAGTTTCCACCTTATATCTCCAACTTAAATCTCTTTTGTCTCCACCTTCGCCATGTCTCCCACTGCAGCTCTCTCTTTAATTATCTCCCTTTTCAATCCCAGCATCTTCAAGTCTCATCAATGCTTCTTAATTTCCATCAATAACGCTGCAGCCTAAGCTCTTCACACCTGTCCAGTCGCCATGGCAACCTCACCTCTAACAACAAAGAGCTCTGTAAGACATGGCATGCTGTATTCCCCTTGATTAGATATTGATTACGCTTTTGTAATACATAATAGGATCAAAGGGATTGTGCAGCTTTGCTTGCCCAGGTCTTCTTCACACTTTCAGTTAGTTATAATCTTTTGTTATTTAAGAATCTGCATGTTAAGAGGGATGCAGCTGAAACTTGCCACACTTAGTCACAGCCAATGAGAGCCTCATTCAGAGGCTTGTAGATGCACGAAGAAAAAGAGGGAGAACAAATGTAAAACTACAATTTAAAATGTGTTGACAACAGATTCAGCTTTCTGGGTGGCATAACTTGTGCTTAGTGTTTGCAGCATGTCTCCCATTAAGGGACATGCTAATAGGCCCATTGGAGTGTGCAGAGGCTCCCGGATGGTTGAGTGTCCCTAATGGATGCATTGATAGATTAATGGACGATAAAAGTCAGATGCTAAATGCATGGTAAGTGACAAGAGATAAGTCAATATGGTAAATATTTGTGTAGGGCATAGTTAAGACGATGAAAGGCTGTTATTCACAATTACCTGCATATAAGCCTTTCCTTGGTATAATGTGACACATGACATAGATTTAAAAGCTTTTGAAAGTAATGGTCTGGAGTGCTTTTCTGTAAATTACATATTAGTGTCAGCTGCAAAACACACATGACGGAATTGTTTCAATTGATCATAAATCCATTAATTTTGTTTTAATGAAGTGTCCCACATGAGGAAAAAGGGCAGTCTTTTTTATCTTAAGCTTTAACTGTAGTTTAAGGTGCATTTTGAAATAAATAAATAAAAAGAACAACACAAACAAAAAATAAGCTTTATATATGCAATAGAATTTTGACTGTAATATCTGAAGCGTTGTTGTCATTCTTTGGTGAACTGCAAGAAAAAAAAAATCCCGAACTGCATGTGCTGTCTGAAATAGCCAATTCAGTTGTACAAACTGCACTTCTCACTTATAGTGCATTTATTGATGTGAATGATGTGATACTCAAATCCTGAAGACACTTGCTTGAGGACACTAGAAAGATCGAGGCTAATCTTTTTAGCACCCGTTTTTTTTCTTATCTGTGCTTTTGCTGTCAGCTACGATATTTGAGCTTCATAAGACCACCCCATCTCAATCAGAATCACCAATAAAGTAAATACACAGAAGAAACACTCCAGCCAGAAAGGAGGAGGTTGTGTGTTTGTCAAATTTACACTGAAGACTTAGAAGGATACAAGGCTGAGAGAAGTGCAAAAAACGATTTTTCTCTTTCCGTACTGAGAGAGAAGGGCAGTCAGAATTGAGGATAAACCAAAGAACTGCAAAGAGCCATGTTTGGAACAATCTGACCTTTTTTTTACAACTCAAACAAGGATAAAGACAACAAAACGTAATAACTTTCCCCTATCCAATCCATACTTCATGATTATCCCTCACTCCAAAACATTGGGGGGAAAAAATGGAACTGTCAAAAGGGTCTTGTTGTTCCATTTTCTTTCCCTTGGCCCCCCTCCTGGAGACAAACAAACAAACCCCTGTTAGCACATTTCATCAGCTTTAGGGGTTACAGAACAGATTGAGTATCGACAACGGTGGCTGTCGAGGCTTATGGCTCAAAGGCAACAGTGGAGGAAAATCTCAGGGGTAGGAGATGCAATCGAAAGGACCAAAATAATTCAGCAGGACTCACTCAAGGAACAATCCAGTTTGTCATGTGGAATCATGGAGTGTCTGCTGCACAATGAGTGCAAGTCCCTGGAGAATCAGCACGGGAGTCAGCATGTGAAAAGCCAAGAGTTAGTGCCCCAACTGGCCACTCTTTGCCTTTTTATCACCTGCAAATTTAGCAACCATAAATCTGTTTCCACATGAATGCTACTGCACAGACACAGCAAAGAGACCTATAAACAAGAAATGATGTTCGGTGTCATGGGATGGTTTGGTCATTGATGGCCCCTTGGGTGTCGTACTATTTTCTAGGAACAATTACTGTCACAAAGTTTTGACGTTTTCCTTCTGCTGTGATGGACAGTTGTGGCTGCTGGAAATTGCTGAACCATGTTGATCTGCAAAGATCTATAGTCCACTGGGGGGTTCAAGTTAGTTGCAATATTGTGTGGTATTTTCATTTCATTGTTATAGGTTCTGAGGCACCTGGTGACTGCTGGGTAACTCTGACAGAGGAGGGGCCTCTGAGCCATAGAATGGACCCTGGCCATATTCTTTGTCAATAAAAAAAGTAGCATGAGAAAAGCCTCTGATTAATGGAATGACCACCTGCTTCTTATTCACAGATGATAACTGGTACCACAAATTGCACCTGATTTTGTTTCTACTGTAACACCTCCATAAGACAAGGACTGAATATCCATTTCCTTTTAATCAATTCACAATTTATTCCTCTCCCTATTCCAATCTCCCTTTCATTTATTATGCATTATTCGCCCTTTTTAAAACGATTTTCTACTAACCGTCTCATCTAATTTGGTATTCGGATATGGTTAGTGCTGTTAGCTCAATTAATACAATGACATGTCCTAAATGCATTCTCTCCACAATCCAAGTGACAAGACGACACCGAACACTTCACATCTTTGCAAACGGGGTCATGCATTCACATCATGCTAGATCCAAACATTTAGGAGTTATTTAATCGGGCTATGTATATGGATAAAAAAGACAAAGGAGCCTCAGTCTTCTACAGGACTGTGCTTTATTTTAGTCTAAGCAGAATATAATGAACTAGAGAACTACAGAGTTCAGGAGCACTATGGGAAATATCATCCTGAATCAGGGAAACGGACCAGAGCCAATGCTAATTCAAATTACATCTCTGTTTCAAACGAAAAGAAAGAAAACAGTAACTCAGATTGTTCAAGACAAAAAAAACCAACAAAATAAATGAGGTTTTTTTTTCATTCACTGTAAATTGAAATACCTAAATAGATTGTGAGTTTTTATGGCAATGAATAACAACAGTGAAATTAGACTGTGAAGCTGGGAATGCAATGATTCATGGTAAAAATCTTCATGGTGCAAAATTGCCTATGACTAAATACGAACACTTTAAAGGCTCTCATTTGAATGCTTGATTGGAGCAAACTTCTCAGTTATCTGAGTTTGTTTACATTTTGGTCCTTGTAACCAATGGAAATGGTAATGGATGACCGCATCCTTATTTGTGTCAGAATGAGCTTGAGGCAAAACTGATTCTGGCAGAGTGTTTGTTTCGAAGAACATTTGGCATCCCCAGAATACAGCGTGTCTGACCACTGTTCACAGGTAGTACTGTCAGAGAGAACAGGCTGGGTTTAAGGCAGAATTTCCTCCTCGCATAACAAACCAAAAAACTGGAGAAAAGCAGCGTGATCTACTTTTGGCACAATGTCTTCAGTGGATGGTGTCACATCAGATAACAACCTGTGGAAGAACTGTCCCATGAACAAAAAAAGATATGAAAATCAGGTCAATAAATACAATTAACCCTTCAAAATATAAGGCAAGAAAAGGACATAGAGAGAACTTCATTACAGGAAAGCAACAATGGCTTAAACATAATGACATATGGCAGCATAAGTCCCCAAAACAATCTGATGGCAAAGTTTGATTTTTTTTTTTCTTAAAACAACAAAAGGTCCAAAAAATAAAATTGCGTTTGAACATGCAATTCTGATCCTTTTAACCTCAGTTGTGCAAAGGACCCTTTTTTCTGAATCCACAAAACCAGTACCATCAATCATCCTTTTACAGTGCAGTTTGCTAATTCTTGTATTGATGTAAGAGCTTTCATTGAACAAAATCTCTTTGAACTTTCCAATCCACAAGGGATTTTACACAGGGATTGTGCAGCCAAAAAAATTAAATGGAAAAAAAAGAACAATGATCAAAGCACATCTGAATAAACCTCATGACAATGGGTCTATCCCAGCTTCAACCGATAATAACAAAACAAAAGAGAAAATAAAGACGTATTTTCAAACATGAGTATAAAATCCCATTTCTGAACATCCGTGCTTCACTCTACAAGAAATAAAATCATTTTATCTTCTGTTTTTGATAAATTATTTCATAGGTTCCTTTTCTTAGTTTCACTGAAATATATTAACTATTCTTTCTTTTTTTCTGTTTGAACATGATCTATTGTACGGCCTATAAAGAATGTTTAACAGAATTGAAAAATAAGCTATATTGTATGTACAGGTGTAATGCAGCTGTGTGGTCAGGAGAGCAGTGTCAGACTGGGTCAAGCAAGCAGGGGGTTCTGCTGGGATCAACATAGTTCTCTTGTTTGTCCCCTTCCTCTAAACTCAACCTAACCGTGTTCGTATATTTTAAACCATGTGTATTAAATGTTTGATTCCAAAATGGTTTATGTACATGTTGAACACACTGTAACCTGGAGTTTTATTTTCTAAAACTAGCGTCTTAAATGCTGTAAAGCCTCAACTTTTACTTCCAAAGAATTTAAAAAAGAGTGGTGCTGGCTGATGGTTTTTTTCACACTGTCAAGCGGAAAGCATGCAGATGGATGAACTCTACTGTCAGTGTCATATCTGTTCATCAGCCCCAACTGGACTAATCCAATTACAGCACAGGCAATCTTTCTTCTGTCAGAAAAATCATGACATGTCGGTGTACACAGAATCTTAATTACCGGATCACTTCAGGGCCATGGCTTAGGTTTGACACTAAGTCAAATACTCTCTAAGCCTTGGCCAGACACTTAGAGTTGTAGGATGCATGTTCACAGCCCAAACCGAAGGGGCTTATAAGGACTAAAACTCTCCTAAATCCCTGCACTGCTGTGGATACATTTTATATTGACATCATTGTCCCACAGAGTTGGACTTCTCAACACAAGTTGCTGTACACCCTTCCTCTGTTTTTTTGTATTTTATAGTCTATTTACATTAAGAAATTAAAAAAAGTCTTTGTCTTCATTTCTTTCAGACATGTTTCTGAACATAATTTCATACCTTCAGCAAACCACTGTGCAGTGTTGGGTTGATAATGGCATCTTTTGTGTTTCTTTGTTTCTCTTTGAATGGGATGGTAATACTATAAATCCAAAGCACAATATTAGGTGGTTCATCAGCCCTTCTGCTGGCTCAGGACACCCCACAGTGACATGTGATCGTACAGCTTCTGCTGTCCTCATATTTATCTACTCAAATGCCTTCAGGATAAGGGGTAAGGCAAGGCTCTGAACCTCTCCACTAATCATGACATCATAGTCCCTGATGCCCTGAGTATTGGGAGTGATTTTGTGGAGTTTCAGTTAAGCACACAGCACCCCCACCACCCAGTGCCTGCTTCCACTATTTCCATTGCTACCTTTTTCAATACAAAATCTCATTTCCACAGCAAACCCTCACTGCGTTAAACCAAGATGCTGAAAAAGCTTTCTCCCAAAGCAGCTATTAAATGAGAAGCATTAATTTCTTCCCTCCTGTCCAACAGGTTCCTTTAATTATCGCTCCACTTTCAGTCAATTACATTTCACTTCCTTTCCTTGACAATCACTGCTATTTTAGGGTGAGTGTTATGCACCCAGGGGTGGGAGATTCATTCTCAAACAGACTTGTGCTCTGCCCTGCCATTGGCTGGGAACCTCTAAGGATACATGCTCCTTAAGCAGACAGATCTTGTGAAAAGTGGTGTAGTGGCAACTGAGGAAAGGGGCTTACTTCATACTATATAACCTCCAAATTTTTAGGTGCATAAGCCAGAGGCAAATGGTTTAAATGCTCACAAAGAACTGACTATACCTAAGTATTACTTTTGCTCATCACTGATTGAAAAATGGCAAATAAAGGCAGTGCAGTATGAGAAGATAGAGAAGATAAGCTTTACCTCTTTGGAGATATTTATACTTTTTCATGGTCACATATATATTTTTTCTTTTGCCTAGCATGCTAAATATTATATTCTAAGAACTTATTCAAATCGTATGTATTTCGTTTGGCAAAAACGCTTAGTTACATTTTCTTTTTGTAAGCTGGACGGCAAATATCAAATCACAGTTTGGCAACAGCTTGGTAGTGTGCCTGCTGGGTTGACATTTGTCTGTGATTTTAGAGGTGAAACATAGCCTCAGTCTGCTCTTGTCTCCAGTCCAGGCTAAGGGCAAATCAGGCAAGAGCCTCTTTAATAAATGGGTAACGAGAAGATCTATTTTCTTTCTATTTTTTTCCTCATTTTGGTAGTTTCAGTGCAGTTCTAGTGTTTCACAGCTATTTCTGCTTTTAATGCACAACACTTCAGCAACATTCTCCCTGGAGTGTAAATGTAATAGGAGCACCCGTTTTAAAAATGTTGAAGTACTGATTTCACATTGCCTAATTTAGCCCTGGCATAGCAGATATGCTACATGATCGCTGCACTGTTAGCCAAGCAGACAGCAGGATACTAGGCTAGGCTGAGTTTTGGCTCACTGGGGACTCAACCTGCCATTAGTAGTGGGAACTAGTACAGCATCTGGTATAAGACAGAAAAGATTACAGGATCAACCATGCAAGGTTCGTGTTGGAAATGTATTCTAGAGATGGCCAAGACAAGCAGAGGATATTGCATTGCTCATGGAACATTAGATTTCCCATTGATTAGCTCAGCTTCACTTAAATAATGAGCATAAATGGTTTGTAGAACGTGGCTTTGTTTTTACTTACTTCACATTAATTCACAAAGCTCCTTCTATCAGTAACACATGTCAAATGAAATGACAGAGGGAGGGCTGGGTTTTATCTTACAGTATTTAAAGGCAATCCTTAAGAAGTCCTTAAGAGCTGATATATATTCAACCATACCTCATTCAACCATCTATATAGATTATATATATATATCTATATCTATATATATAGATATATATATATGAATGAGGCTATAACTTGCAGGCATCATCTTCTGAGATGCAGTGTTGCTGCTGAAAGAAAATTCACAACAACAGGCCTCACTGCAGCTGAACAGTAACAGAACTGAGGATTTCTAGTAAAAAATGTTGGATTTGACCCAGTTTTAAGCAACTATTGCTGCAATGTTTGTGATAGAAAACAAAAACGAAATCAATTTTGCTACCTGCCCTTCTCTTTTAGTTTTTGGTCAAATTACTCTGGAACATTAAAACCTTGCTATGATATGGAAGGTTTTATCCCTCATCCTGCATTGCCTCTTCGGTAAATTCGGCTACATTATTGGTGCCAGGTCAGCTGTCACCAGCCTTGCCAGGGAGTAGGCGCAAACATAATTCTCCCTAATCTTCCTTCTGTCATCCATGTGCATGCAGGGGACCATCTCTCCCGTCATTTGGTCCAAGTGATTATCCCAGTGATTTTTCACTTGGTTGCTGCTAATGTATAGAGGCTGATGATTACAGTGTGATTAGGGAGAAAGGTGAAATAGCATGTCTAATGTGGTGCAAGAGATAATTGAAGGGTAGTGAGCACAGGCATTAGGTAGGTTCGAAAATGCTGCTCCAACGGGAGAGCCGCTAAACAATTGTGCCGTGATTTAGAAAGGCATGGCTGCTCTAAGGACGGGAGAAAAGGAAGTGCTACGTGGAATGTTAATATCAAGGGCTGAAATTAGTACCTTCAGCTTTTTTTTAAGTGGCAAAGGCAGTATATTAAAAACTATGAAATCTGCTGGCACATTTAATCAGTCCCTTCTTTAGTGATTTGGACCAATTCTGGTCTGATTTTCTAGTTCAACAAAAAAGAGGGAGAAGAAGACTCTCATTACTTAACATGAGCTTGTTGGACTGGTGCCTAAAGTATTAACTTGAGGTCCTACTTGACTGTTTAATCTGCTTTTGAAAGCATATAACACAGATTATGATTAGATTATGTATACTGTTTGCCACCAGAGCTTAATTAGGGTTTCTATTTTTTTTGGTTAAATCATCTGGCATCACCTACCAGCATCAGCTTAAAGGATCTCGGTGTGATGAGTTCTTGACTTCCCCTCTTCTCCCCACTCTCTCCTTGCTTCTGTCTAGCCTTGCCAGCTGTCAGTGCTTAGAGGGCTGGTATATGGATTTGAGCTGGTGTTCGGCGGAGAAAATTGGGAAGTGCTCGTGGTGACTGAAACAGCATCGCTCCTCCCCCTAGACTCACTCGAAACATATTGATCTGGTTTTAGAGAGGAGCCTGCTTCCAGAGCTGTAAATTGTTAAAAAACAGAGGCTACAGGACTCTAAATCAAGACACGACACTACTGGAGTGCCTGGCATCAGTGTCAGTGTAGCTAAAGATGAGTTGAATGATTTTAAGAGTGACTGTTAGAATTATCTTAGATCGAGGCCATTAAGCTCTACTTTTTTTTTACCATGGACTTCATGAATAATGTGTACATTACGCAGGTCAGGGAGCATGTTAACAGTGGAATTAACATTACACAGGTAAATGTGCTCTAAAAGCCGGCACTCCTTTCCTGCAATACAGAAGTAAATTGAATTCATCTTTAGAGAAATTTGCCAACAGACAAGAATGAATTTTTCTCAGTCTAGAGTTTTGCAGCAGCTTCAGTGGACACACACATATCCTTGACATGTCACTCAAAATTTGTGGCTGCTTATGATGGGCATACTTTGTTTTTTTGAGAGAATGCTGATACCACAAGAGCCAATTCATTACTAAACCAAATACATTCTGCTGGCAGTTACAATAGCTATCACTTTTTTCTCCTTCCCTCTTTACTCTTTCGGTCATGACCATCCATTTGTCCATCTCACTTTTAATCATCTCCTTTTAGAAGTTTGTGGCTTCATATTTCACACTTCATGTAGCAATACAAAAAGGCCAACAACAAAAAAAAAAAAGACACCCCATGTCCATTTTACTTGGTCTTTACAGTGGATTGTCGCTTGAACACAAAGGCCAGTGAAGCCTTAAACATCTGCACCCCGTCCAGCACAGACATCAGTAAAGTCAGTCTTTTTTTTCTTCTTATTCTTTTGTTTTCTTCCAGAAGATCATCTCCATATCTGTCAGAGAGTGCGGTGACTTGTACATAATGATGAGCGCGATATCCAGTGGCTGATACGTTAACATCCAAGAGAAAGAGAGTTGTTGCGTTTAGGGGCAGATGAATGCTTCCCCCCACACCATCCCACCCCTCTTTTGCCCCATTTTCATTACAACTTCAAGTATTTTTTTAAACAACAGCAAAAGTTAGCAAATCTACACTTTTTTTTTTCTAGTCTACTCTACTACTCTACAACCTGGTGCTAAATCAGCATCCAGAGCAAAAGATCAGCCCCTATACTACGTTTCCATGTCTTTTTTTATACATTATTTCCATGTTCTTTTATTCATACTTACAGTAGGCCACTGGATATTGATTTAATGTTTTTGTTTTTTTGTTTTTTTACTACGAGTAAATTGTAATACTTGCAGCTACAAGGTATGAGTTTTTAAATATATATTTATATATTTATATATTTATATTCTTTTAAAAAGCGTTTAGTCCTTTGGTCCCTATTTCCTAAGGAATGATGCATGTAAATTATCCTGGATTCTCCACTTTTCTCCTTTTCTTCTTGTTTTCTTCTTCGATCCAGAGCTTGCCCTGTCACAGAGCACAACACCTGTGTAGGCACAAAAACCAAAATGGCAGCAGGCTGGTGTGTGTGTTTGTATGTTTTGTGTGTGTGTGTGTGCGCACACGCATGAGTTTGCTTCAGTTCTTGTGTTGGCATTTGCACTTATTTATACATGTACAAAGTTTTTTTTTTTCCTTTTTTTTTCTTTAAGTGTAGCATTTTTGAAATGTGTATGTTTGATTTGTTTTCTGTGTTTATCTATATCCTGTGTCAGTATGCATGCTTTGAGCATAATGAGTCTATAAAGGTTTTTTTTTTCCATCATGTCTAAAAAACAGCAGCAAAAAGTTGGTCTCTGCAAAAAATCTTCTTCCACAGACGCCAAAGCAAAAGAGGAAAAAAAGAGGCATTTGCGAAGAAAAACGAAAATAAATAAACAAACAAAAAAACCCGACAACTCTGGGATCCTTCTCTCAGTCACCCAATCTTTCAGCGGCTTTCCAGGAGGATCAAGGGACCACCCTTCCTTCATGATATGTAGCAGAGCAAGAAGTCTTTGTACTTTTACTGCACTTGTGGAAATAAGGTGTTGTGGCCCTTCATCCTGTGACACAGAGAAAGAGAGAAAGGAAGAGAAAAAGACAGGAGAGAATAAGGAGAGTGGATTCAGTGGGGCTGTGGCAAACATGCTCAGGGTTGCTGGCTCCTGGTTATCACACAGACTGACAGGCACAGCCAACAGCATGAGAAACAGACGGGGAAGAGGAAAAAAAAAGAGGAGCGTGTCAATCACAACCAGAAATAAGTGGGCTAGAGGTGGGGTGGGAAATTTGTGTTTTAACCATATGGAACAGACATCTACACTGTGACAGCACTAATCCAGCGAAGGCCTAATTTAAACTGACTGCATCTCCCTGATTGGAAAAAAAAAGTTGCCCGAGATGTTGCTGCCATTCATCTTTTTGTTAATTCATTACAAACAGGCTACAAAGGAACAAGAAGGAAACATAAAGAAAACGAGACAAGTGTGTGTGCAAGTTCTAATATTGCAATAATTAGAATCACGTAATAACTGACAGTTGTCCATTATGAAAAAGATACATATTTCAAGAACTAACCTCTAATTAGGATAGCATGAAAAACAACTCCCTTGCCTTTGTGCTGGATTGATATGCTGCACTGTTACTAAATGTGTCTGTGCTGTCGAGCTTTGGGTTGATAAAAGATCTAGTTTACAGCCTATCATCCCTAATATGTTGTGAGCTATGATGTGGGTGAAGAAAGGCTATGAAATCACAGCAAATCACTCTCTGAGAGTGAACATGAAAGGGTCTGACTTTGTGACGAGAACATGCGCCCAGACGCTCTTTGTTCTACCTTTCCATTCCTGTAAATGAGCTTGTTACCATTTCATAATAGATCTGCTTTTTAGATGGGGGAGCAGCGATTCAAACTTATTTCTTATGTGTGCCAAAGCGAGCCCGGCCATTAGCAACATAAAGCACTAACAGTCCCAATTACAGATGCCCTATTTTATAAGCCATTCGCAATTCTCCCTATACATGTAGCTGAGTAGAAACACACAGTGGCTTTCAAATTGATCATTTTTTCCCCAAGTAAACAGCTTCTTTGAAAACATCACAACTGTTTCATGCAGTAACTTTGTCCAGTAACAAAGAATTCCTTTCTTTCTTTTCCCTTCACAAGCTTTTAGTCCTAATATTATGCCTCCGCACACCACCACCTACTTGGATGGCTCCATAAATGACACCTGGCAGTTAGGAGGCATAGCTGATGCCAGAAAAACCTTATGCCCCCTGGCGTGCCTGGCTAGACACCCCCTGAGTTCACTGGATAGACTAAGGTTGGGAGAGTCGCCTGCAGGGCTTCTGAAATAATAGGGTAGAATGTGCTCAATGAAAACTACTAACGCTTATCAGTCTTGGCCTTGAGGGTTGGAAACAAACTCACTTGCAAAGAAAGGACCTTTTCACTATTAATTTGTATGCTGCTTTTTTGTACACAGAGCAAAAATTGTACTACATACAAGCAGCAAAACCGAATACCTAAATTATGCGGTGCTAGAATCACACTAAAAATATAACAAGCAACAGGCAGCCACAAATAATCAATCCAGGTATTTGTATTTCATTCTATCTTTTGTACCCTACTTACACCTCTCTGTACAGTATGGTGTATGGTGGACGGATTTTGGGTACGCGGGTCTGTAGTGCCGCCAGCAGCTTTTCTATCACTGTGTAATTGGTTTGCACCCTCATAAATAAATAAATGGGAAGTGATTCTCGTGTTAGGCAAACAAAACAATCTTGCTGAAGTACTCCCTGTGCAGATGGAAGTAGACTGTCAACATTTGCCTGTGCTCTCTGTGTGAACGTTAGAGATTTAATTGGCTTCACAAACATAGGGTCATCTTGGCCATCTCTCAACTAAACAGCTGTCGAACAGAGAGAGGAATAGGTCCTTTTTGAAAATAAGTAGACTTAAAGAATAAAAGTTTTCTGGAAGAAAAAACGCTTCGTGATGTGAATGTGAAGAGATAGAGAAATCGAAAATACAGTACATCCATACACATGAACCCCACAAGAGAAAGTAAAACATCACAAGGGCACACATTACAATAGCACAAAGGGTTAAAGGCCACTTCCAGTTATAATCAACCAACAAGTCAGCACGTCAGTTACAGGTACCAGCCATGAAAGGCATCGATTACTGCACTCCACAAACTGCCAATATACAATATACAGTATATATAAATATATATAAAAGTAGGGCAGAATATAAAGAGAGAGTTTAGAGATATCAATCAACGCCACGTCATGCAACGCAGTCACAGGCCCACCACATGACGTCATCCAAAAGAAAATGACACCATGGGTTCAACTTACAGCTGAGGGAACTTGGCCCCATGACAGGTGTGGGGGTGTGTGGCTATAGCGGAGAAAGGCCACCTCACACTGTGATTGGCCTTGTCAGGTTGCCAGGTTGGTAAGGGTGCAAAAGAAGGAAAGAAACAATGGGATTTTCTTTTCCTCAAGTCAGAATTCAAAGCACCCCATCTATTTGTTCCATACTCACTTATTCTGCCTGACAAATCAAATGAGGTCATTATAGTTATTACCATAAAACTGAAAAAAAAAAAGACAAGTAAAACAGAAATAACAGAGCAAATAATCTTCAGTGCAGCACAGAAAAAAGCCTCTTTGTACTTTAGTGTGGTGGTGAAATATTATTGGGTTGACAACATCTGCAGGTTAAAGGTTTGAATTGATGTTTTTATATTCGCAAAGATAACCCTTACGGCAAAAATGCATATTTCAGAAACTTGTCCTGTCTACAGTAATTGGATTTGCCTTGCATTGTTTGCTATGAGGGTACAGTGAGTGCTTCAGGTTTTTTGCATTAAGTTTATCTTTAAGACACAGAACGCAATTTCAGAGTAGCAGGGCTCCTGAGACCAGAAAAGGAGAATGCTGTCTGATCGTGTTTTTAATTCAACTTCAAAGCAAAAATTTTCAGTGTTACAGAAAAAAGGCCTTCTGAAGTTATCTACATATTGAAGTTTTTACCTATAAGGAACACACACATGCACACACAGAAAATCATCATTCAAGTTTCATCAAAGTTTTTCATCATAATAACGCATTAGGGTTGGAATTTAGAAAATTAAACAGTTGAACTTTATTTACTTTAAGCCCAACAAGCCAATGTACTCTCTCCTGCTATAAATAAATGCTTGTGCAATAATTTAAAAGAACATATCTAGAAAATATACACTTTGTTTTTATCGGCCATGATTTTTAGGAATCTATTAACCTAATTGCTCAAATTGACTTCAAAAAGTTAATGCATTTATTTCCTTAACATTTCAATGCTTATTATTGGTCTGTCTATTAGTTTAAAACAACCAAAGTGGTGTAATTACATAAGCAAAACACAAAGATGGCACAATGACAGAGGGATACATTGAAAAAACAAGTACGCACACATACTGATTAAGTGACAGAATGTCATTATGGGAAACGTGTTTGCTTGGAGCCATTCTGAAAATATTTCAATGACTGTCATGTCATTCAGTGCTGTTGTATTTTCCATTTGCTCCTAATTCAAATTCACTCACTCCTTTTCTCTTCTTATGGTATCTTCTTAATTAGCGAGGATAGCTCTATTCAAATTATATCAGAGAACTGATAAAGGGAGCTGTATCAGTATAGGATACCACCTTCTATGAATGCTTTTTAGTAGAATAGAATAGAATAGAATAGAATACCAGAATAGAATACGTGCCTGTGTAATTGTAATACAAAAGTTTCCAGGCAATTGGTTTACGATGTATTTATATTGTCTTTTCACTGACAACTGTAGTTTGTATTAGATAATTATTTGAGACTAGATGCACTAATCTAACTTTTTCCAGGTACAATAGGTATCACCCAATACAGCAGTCCTATCTAAAATAAAGAACTTTATTCCACCTAATTTTCTTTTAATTAAAATGTAACAAATAAATGTATGTCATTTTACTGACTTTATGACCATGGATTAATTTGCACTAGTCTAGTTTCAGCAAGAGTTATTAGACTGTTGCACGCTAGTTTCTCCTAATCTCAGGACAGTACATTACACCTCTGTAAATGCAATAAAAGCTTTCCAATAAGTGTAAAATCAAATATAACAAGACAGAGAGAGACTGAAAAGCTTAAAGCATTCTTATTAAGGATTGGCAGTCATGTAAACACATTTGACTACAGTTTACATTGAAGTAAAAGCCAACCTTCAAACTTCAAACCTTTAGTTGTTAGGTTCCTCAATGTTATATAAGCTCCTATGTTAGTAACTATTGCCATTCTGCTGAAAAGGGGAATAATGAACACAGGCTAATAGAGGACTGAACTGAATAGATGAGCCTCACAGATCTGCTTGTTGTGACTAATACCTGATCCAGACTTTCAGTCAGGATTGGCCCAGTACCCAATTTAAATATCAGATCGATGCATCCCTATATGTTACAATGGAGAATTATTCTATTGAGGCATGTTGCTACCTTAAGCAATCTGTATTGTTATTGATTTTTATTGAAGCTCTCACATTTTAAGGTACCTAATAGGGAGCTGTTGACAGAAGATTTCTTGCGGCAGATACACTAAGTGTGAAGACAGTGGCACAATTTTTTTTTTTTAAATTTTGCCTCTATACACAAACACAGTGGACCTAAAATCAAAAAATGAGGTGTGTTTTCAAAACAAACTAACATATACTTTAATAAAAGTATTGTTTGTAATACTTGGATGACTTGGATAAAACTTGGACATTATCAAATTCTGTGTTTCCTTCCTTGAGATGCTCTGCCAGGCCTTTAATAATTTCAATGGCCTCTTTCACTTCCAGTGACAATGACGCTCTAGACCTTTTATTGGGAGTTCAAGTTACCAAGTGGAAGTTCGACACTTATAATCAACTACACAAATACTTAATTTTTTATGCAATAGCAGGCGAATAGGCCTCATCTGGCCAAGTGTTTGTCAATCAGCTGTCTTTTGAGCCTTTGAAATTGGGGGACTATGTAAAAGAATGTCATAACAGTGTTACTATGCATGCAACTATGCATCCGTGTTGTTGTGGAAGCATTAAAAATGACATTTCCATGTATGTTAATTTCATAATAAAATATACAACACTATTTTCACTTCATAAAACATCTCTATAACCCTTGGTTACAACTAAATAGTTACAATAGAGCAGGATTAAGCTAAAAAACAAAAACGATATCTTAGATTAATAATTGTTTATAAGTACAAGTCTTTGAGTGAACAAAGGCTTTTACATTATGGTTGTCCCATACATGCTGATGGCATGAATCACTGATATCTATGGATATATAGAAAGGCCAGTTTTCTGTATCCTTTAACACTGAACACAGTGTTGCATTCTAGTGCACCAAATGCAGAATGCCACAATGGGACTGACAAATACTGATAAATATAGAGCACAAACATTTAAACGTGCTGCACTTACTCTTAATACTCATTAGATGTCTGAATTGACTGTATAATTTTTTTTTCTTTGATAAAGGATCAGCTTGTATATTGCCAAATAGCTGACATAAGTCTAACGCTATTTGAGGAGATAAATTATTGCATTTGGAAATTTGTTGCTAAACAACTTGTATCGATTTCCAGTGGAGTATCCAGTAGACAGGTAATTATGCACAGCTAGGTATTGATGATGTCATTTATTTGCCCTAAAGCATCCTGCAGGTCCAAGTTAGGCTAGGCTAGACTAGACTCCCAGAAGTAAACATAAAACAAATCTGTGCAGCAGGGAAACCTGGCAGAAATCACCAGAGGTTTTTATGAAAAGGTCCTGTAAAATCTAGAAACATTGACACTTCTTGATTATCTTGATTATAGAACTATGTTTTTCTGACTGTAAGTAGTTGACACATTTTGTGGACTAATTTGTCTGGCATATAGATGACTCTGTAAATTTCAGTATTTTATTCAATGATGGGATTTTTATTTGGTGGAATAACGGAAGGTTGAGAGTTTATTTTCTTTTTGCTAATCTCAGTACAATAACCCCCCTGTAAAAAGCAGCCCACACTTTCACATTTTTTAATATTTGAAATGAGCAGAGAAATTCACAAAAGCGAGCTTGGGAAATGTTATTGTGTAGCTCATTTCATTACATTCTCAGTTAATACTCAAATGCAGTTCTTTATTTATACAATTTTTTAAATTCATTTCTGAATTTCTGCATTGAAAGTATACAGTATTACTTTATAGTTGCTCAGATAATAAGTTTGAATTTTAGGAGCAATCAACATTTTCATTAGAAGTTACAATGAGATTTGCAGGAGTAAGTTCACAAACATTCTAGTCTTCTGTATTGTGTCCTATGTACTGCACTGATAATATTGTAAATTCAATTCAATTTTGTATAGCGCCAAATCACAACAGGAGTTACCTCAAGGCGCATCCATACCTTTTTCAAGTGAAGTAAAACGCTTTTGAATGGCATGGGACATTATAGCATGGGTGTTACTGTACCTGGGTATGAATAGCAGACGAGTCAGTAAGGTCGGTTGGCATCTTTTGGCCGCTTTAGCTGCACCTTCAGCCTCTTCATGCCTATCTGAAAGCCATTCATGGCCTGGATAGCGGCTTGAGCACTGGATGGGTTATCAAAACTCACAAAGCCTGGGACAAGTACACAGAACAGGAGAGAGATGGGGGCAGAAAATGGGAAAATGAAAAAAGAAGGAAGGAAGAAAGAAGAATAGGGAATATGAGAGAGACATGAAAAAGAGAAAGGGATCGGTTAAGGAACAAAGAGGAAGACAGGTGAGATGAAAGAAGCAAGAGAAGGAAAAAATACCCTTTTTAACTCCCAACAATGGCAAAACAATAGGTCTTTGTTTTCGCTTTTCAGGCGATTAATTGAAAATCTCCGAATTAAAAAAGAAGATTAAACAAAATACCAGAAAGGCTAATAACGTAATAACACAGATATAAAAAAAGCAAAGGAGTACCATTAGAAACTGGGTGTTCAACTTGAACAGAGAACAAAAAAGAAAAAAAAGGTGTTCAGAGATATGAAAGAGAGAAAAGGAGTCTTGTATTATGTGTAGCGCAAATGTTGCGCCTGTAAAAGTAAACTGTGTGTTGAGCCATACAACTACACCAGTGGTGTGTGTGTGTGTCTGTGTGCATGTGTATACATATTTTCATGTATGTGACTGCATCTAAGTAAGGAGCAAAGGGCATCGGGGACGTGACGAGATGCTAGGAGCAAGGTGTATAGGACGGAGGTGCCTGCTGCTCTGAGTTATCACCTGGGTGTCGAGGCGGAATGAGCCCACAGCTTTCCACACTGGGACTCCTTGCCTGGTCTTATCAGACACCTATGTGATTGACGGCCGGAATTTTCCGCCTGCCAACTGATTTGATCACACCGCTATGGGTCCAATTTAATTTGGGGGGAGAGGGCAGGCTTTTGTCAGTACGGGTGAGATAAGACTGCTGCTTTTACAAACCCTTTAAACAAACTGAGCAGGGAAGGGCCTGTCAGTTGGTAGTGATCCCCCTCCCAATCCTACAAACACATCCATGCCTACACTATCCCTGGCTTTAATGAATCTCCATACCTCACATTTACATCCACATGCCAAATAGGTGATAGGATTCTAGGGGTCAAAGTAAAGTATAAAAGGACAAGGACTACCCTGCAAACTCTTGAATTCAGGCACATAAAATAAACAAGGATAAACAATATTTGAGTGTGCTCCTGATTTAAACTGTTTTCTTGAGGTTGATGTTTCATTCCTGTGATGTGGCATGGAGTGTGTGTTGCAGTACAACTCAAACCCCAAACACTTCTACCGCTTGAAGTACAGTTCTTCCCACAACCATCCATATCAGCAGCATGCTGCAAGCTTTGTAATGTTATACATTTCTAATAAAAACACACATTGAGGAGCAACAGGGAAAATCTAAGTCGAGGTGCCAGGTTGAACACATTAGATTACTGCAGGAGTGAAGTCTTACATTTCCCCCCTACCCCCCACCCACCCAAAATACTGAGATGACCAGAAGACTCACACACAGTTGTGGCGTGCAGTATGCAGTAATGATTTTTTGGTAAATTAGTTTATTTGCTTATTTGCTGTGATGATTAGTTTATGTTCTTAGGTACTGACAAACTATCTACAGTATATGTCCTTTTATTGAACATATAACATAGCTGTTTATGGATGTAAATGTACTATATGTGCACTTTCGAAGCAAACAACAAACATGCAGAGGCAACTCGTCTTGATTTAAAAATAGAAAAGAGGTATTAAAAGGCAAAATAAAATGGCAAAAAACAAACATGTAGAAAGGGTAAGATGTTTCCGGTGTTCTCTAGGTTAGCTGCATCTCCTTGTTTTCATTTTTGCACCGTATTTAACGTGCTTCCTGTGCGTATGTGTTACGCCATTCTGAGAAGACCTTTTGAAATGTATTTTTAAGCTAATTCCGCCTAATTCCACTTAACAAGGTAAGCTTTGATCACTTTTTAAAAGTCAACAGCGAGTGACTGAATGCAGAGGATTAAGACTAATTTTGTATCAGAGCCCAGGGTTAAAACCAAACATAATAATAACCATAATAATAATATAGCTCTTCATCAGTGGATATATATGGAGTTTACAGATTACCCTTAATATATGTTTTATTAATTTCTGAGACTCAATAATTCATTAATGATTTAAAAAAAGCTTGGTAAAATTATGTATTTTATAGTTAACAATTATACCAAAGTATATTACAAAAGACTGCACATGGAACTGTAGCATGCATCTGTTGCGATTTCTTGTCATCTTATTGTTTTAATTGTTTTGAGGTGAAATATTCCATCTCACCTGCACAAGTGTTTAATATCACACCACATCGCACACTGATATCCATTTTTTCATACTGCAAATAAATGCACTAAACTAAATAGACTAAATTTACAGTTATAAATCCCTTACGAGTATACTGTTCCAGGTTACATCCTTTAGAAGTAAGCATATTCTTTGAGTGTGCCTCCAGTGACCTCCTTTTTTATCACATTCAAATTCTCAAGCTTCTCTGTAAACACTTGGGTAAGAGGACGATCTGTGATTATCTTCTCACAATATGCCAAAACAAAAAAATAAGGTAACACATGCATACATATGGTATTTCTGTTCATTTGCTTACAAGTAGCCTTCTGCCCTGACGAGCACTTGGACAGAAAAAAAAAACAGAAAAAAATCTTGGCTAACTAAATGTCATCTTACAGACTGCTTTATTTAAATGTTACATATATAAATAATTAGCCTGCCAAAATTTGAATACACACCACAGTGCTTTGAACATTTTCTGTTTAATTAACAGTAAGGTCACCTAGTTTAGATGAGCGCTTCTTATTTGGTAGCCACTGTAATTGTGCTTTGCATAATTAGATAGCTAAGTATATTTTCTTCTTCATTCAATAGACACTTTATCAGACAATCAATCTATTCACTGTGATACAGCTGTGTACAGTGTGTAGATGTACATATAATGTATTTACACATTTCCAACCATTAACCACACTATCAAGACTAAACTCACACATTTTTAAGATTAAGTGTTCCAAGTTCTTAGATGCATAATAACGTATCTCCCCTAATGCACAGCATCTTCTGCCTAATTTGTTAATGTCCTACAAAAGAGCCTTGGGGCTCCTGCTATAAAAAGGAGGGAGAAATTACTTTTTTTAAAAAGCCACAAAAGAATCATGGGTTGAATTGATATTTTTCAGCTAAAATCTTAATTACTTGCTATGAAAAAGAAGCTGGGGAGGCTGATGAAGTTGCCGCCCCTTTGTCCTTCTCCCTTGTTGACTGACAGATAGTGATAGTGAGAGGCATATGTTTATAGGAGAAGACACACAGGGAGCTAGTCTAACAAAGAGGGAGAGATGAGAGAAGAGAGGAAAGAGGAGGAAGCCTCACAGACATGCCATGGTGAAGTGAAACTGAAAGAAAGCCAATGCTGGAAATCTCTCTCTCTCTCTGTCTCTCTTGCTCTCTTTCTCTCTCTCTCTTTCCCTGTCTCCTGAGTGCTGCTGTCCAACTGAATCAACAGCAAGGCCCACACCAGTCTATTATTATCTCTTTAAGCCCATGGATTCCACCTGCACCGCCTCCACCCTGATGAACTGGTTTGCTGTGTGGGAGGCGAGAGAGGCAAGCGAGGGGTGGCATGATGCTGCTGGGTTGCCCAGCTGGAGGATTGTGGGAGTCTGGGAAAATGCTTTTCTCTTGGGTAAAGGAGGCTTGTAATTGTAGAAAGGGGAAATAGATACTAATTGTCTCAGTAATGGTGTGATAGAGAGGGTGATGAGCAATGTTGGGCAAGTTTCTTTGAAAAAGTAATTAATTATAGTTACTAGTTATTTCTTCAAAAAAGTAACTGAGTTAGTAACTGAGTTACAAGATTCTAAAAGTAATTAGTTACTTGAAAAGTAACCATTGCATTACTTTAAAAAAAACAAAAAAACAGTTTAACCCTCTGGGGTCCAGGGTATAATTGGCCATTTTTAACTACTTTTGATGTTTCCTCTACATTTCACCTTTAAAAACGATTTACTTTGCCTTGTTTGGTATCATCAGCACAACCTCATGTGTCTGAATTTACAGCTATGTTTTCATTTTTACATACTGTATTAACACAATTGATCTAAAACATAAAATCAGTGTAGAAAAAGTTAAAATTTTACTGTAACAACCACAAACATGTTTAATGAATCATATTTCATAACTTGAAATGCAAATATAAATTGACAATTTTAAAATGATATGCACAAGTTTTGCAAACAATACAGTTATTTGCAGCCATTTACCTTTTACCCCTTTTTTAATAACCATTTCAAACTATTTACGCAACAATCACATGTTCTGCATTAAATAAGATGCCACACAAATTATTTGTGCCACTCCAAAAATATCTGTCCACTATAAAGGAGAACATCATAGCCTGACCTGCACAGCCTGCAGGTCTGACAGCAGCAGGTGTATCACTCCTGTTTCTACCTGGAGACAGTGGTCGCCTCATTGTTCTGACACACAACACAAAACTATCCACAACACTACACACTAACTACACAAGACAACACATTAACTACACATTCCAAACACGCTAAACGTCACAAATCTCTCCCATCTTAAAACTCGCTCTCTCTCTCTGTTGTCTTTCTTTCTTTCTTTCTCTCTCTCTCTCTCTCTCTCTCTCTCTCGCCATCACTCCTAAAACTTCCCCCTCTTCCTAAACAACCAAATGTCCTGTTGCCGTATCATTTTTTGATTGGTTGAAATGGTGCATTTTTCCACCAACACGAACGGGCTGTTTTTTATTTTAGTTTTTTGGTCATAAGCAGAGAGTGCTTGCTAGCTCTATCCTTAGACAGTAAACGTGACGAAAGTATTCAGAAAAAAACACCCCTTATATATTGTTTATCATGACTCTGGTTTTAGTTGCCCTCTTAGCACAATTTAAAAACTGGTATATATCACTTTATTGCTTTGTCATCTTGAAGTGGTCATGTGATTGGCTTACCACGACCACTATATTCTTCCTCAGCCAAACAGCAGCACTCATGCCATTGTTTTCCCCCCTTAGCTCCAGGTGTTGTGCCAAAAAGTCATCGTTTGCCAGAAAGTGATTGCCGTCCGCGGGAGCTTGTAACGCTCTTATTCCCATCACTGATGACACGTAATGTTGTGATCAACAGTGTGATGGATACATGTGTGAATGAAATGCCAGCTGTGGAGAGACACTTGGGTCAGTGGCTAGCTCACCAATTCTAGTGAGCTTTTGGCTTTTCTATTACTAAGACCACTATCTTTTTATGTCTGTGTGGTAGACTCAGGGAGCACTGCTCCTTGATCTCCCTCTCTGCTCCCCTGTGCAGTGGCATGTAACGACACTTTTAAAATGTTAATTGCAGCTTGATTAGTTCAGACAGTGGGAATAAAAGCAAAAGCAAACACTAATTGCAGGGAAGCAACAAGAGAAATGAGAATATTACCAAACACAGCCACCTTGCAACATTCATTTCATTGGATCATTGGAATTCTTTTTCCCTTCTCTTCATAAGTGAT
The DNA here is from genome assembly GCF_000239375.1 of Pundamilia nyererei. Classification (NCBI taxonomy): domain Eukaryota; kingdom Metazoa; phylum Chordata; class Actinopteri; order Cichliformes; family Cichlidae; genus Pundamilia; species Pundamilia nyererei. The sequence goes on from NW_005187426.1 coordinate 4,481,319, forward strand.
TTTTGACTCACCGAAACATTTGCTCTGATTAGTCGCTCGGTCCACAAACACTTTGGCGGAGATGACGTTGCCAAAAGGTAGGAACATTTGCATGAGCTCAGCGTCTCCAAACTCCTGGGGCAGGTGATAAATAAACAGGTTGCAACCTTCTGGCCCTGGTGATGAGAGAAAGACAACAGAAGGGTTATGTGGGAGTGTAATGTGCCCGGTGAGAGAAAGACTGACCATAATAACATGGGTGGAAAAAAATAACTATAAGGCAGTCTTGACAATAATCCAGTAATGCAGGAACCTTGGAAGCACTTCACTCTGTTTATTTTATCGGTGGCACAAATATTGGCTTTGTTAAACCTGGTTATTGTGGCATTTGCGGCGTACACAAAGCCTAATCCCATTTTTTCTAGTGTTATAAGGTCAAACTTTATGTTCAGGTTGTTTTTGTGGTTTCCATTTGAATCTTTCTAAGAGCCCCATTTCATACAATAACTGCATAAAGAGGGGACACTTCACTAAATCAGATTATAACGGTTAAATTTGACTTTTGTGTGAGTACATGTGCTGAAAATAGCAACACACAGACAGGTAGAAGCAGAAATAGGAGAATGAAAAGAAAAGAAAATAGCCAGATTTAACAACATAACCCCAAAAGAAGTTGAATTAAAGTAAAAGACTTAGACAGCTATACTGGGAAAAGTGAAGCACTGAGACACAGAAAAACAGAGAAGAGACAGAGCACACATTAAGACATAAGCCAAGTTTTTGCCCCAATTACTGTGTGACAGTAGGACTGTGTTCCAATCTCTCTCCATCCTTCACACTCATCCAACCAGCTGCCACATATTGTACAGGCCAATCTGGATAAAGGAAGGAATGAACTGGAAAGAGAGTGAGAGAGGGAGCCATGGACACATAGAAAGAAAGAGAAATGTGATGGACTCAGGGACAGTAAGCTTGCAGCTGGCTGCCTGGCTAGGTTTCTTCCCTGTCTCATTGCTCAGGGTGATAGCATGACGAGATGAGACTTGGTCTGGTGAGAAGGCTGATAAGAGGGCTGCAGTGGTGGCTGGCTGCAGTGCTACTATGCCTCGTTGAGATAGAGAACACACACACACACACATATTGGTTGACAGAGTGAGAATTTTTTTAAGCAGTTATACACTGTATCTCAGTTCTCGCTGTACAGATTTAGGTGCTTCACATAATGTTCACATTAAATTCTTGCTTGCTTGAAAAGCTTTTTGTTTGAAAGAATAAAATACGAATGCATGAGGACTTTTTTCACATTTGCCTTACAAATATAATCCCCCGTTGTTTTTGTTATAATCAACTTCAGTATGCTACTGCATGAGCATGTAACTAATGAATCTTTATGTTATAAAGAATACACTTAAACATTAAGGACTTTTTTATGCTTTAGCACTACGAAGTGAAGATTAATTGCACAATGCACCGACTAGAGAATAATGGCACCATCAGGATTTACACTTGTTTCATACGAGCCTGGCTCTTACTCTGCCATTCTTTCTAGCACTAGGTACAAAATCTCCTCTGAAAGTAAAGGTTAACTGTGCACAAAACAGGAAGGTGATAGCACATTTATTTTACCCAGAACAATTGAAGTACCTCTACCTGGCAACAGAAAAACAGCCAAGTTGTCTGAAGGTGGCAAAGTAGGTATATAGAGAGGGATATAGGAAGCGCAAACTTCACATTCACTTCATAGAGAGAGCTATGGCACTTCAGTTGGTAATATTTCGGCTAGATCAGTGGGTAACAAAACATGCCAGATTATTAGCTTAAGAAAAATGAGTGTTTTAAAATAGAGAGCAAGTATTTGTGACAGCAGATAAAGGTGGCGGTGTGTCTGTGCCTTGGTATCTATGTTGTTCTTCGTGTCCAAAGTATAAGATGATGATAAAACGGAACATGCCAGTCTCCTGTGGTGATCTAATACTCCTTAGTACTGTCTCATACACAGTTTCTAAAGGTTCACATTCCAAGGATGCCTAATAAAGTACTCCATGATCCAAGACACCAGAGTAACATTAGAATGTGTGGCAATCACCTAGGTGTTTGAATGGTGGATTAGGTATATGATGGAGAAGTTGGGGGTGTCCAGTAAAGACCTAACTAGTGCCTTCATGATGCTATATAAATAAAATGCTATAACCTGTAGCCACTGACTTCCAAGGGCCATAAATTTGAGGTGTGGTTGCTTCTGGGTTACTGGCCATCAGTGTTTTCATTTTGAAACTATTGGTAAAACAACTAGGACATGGAGCCATGGACATGTTGATGTTCCCATCTACTGTTTAATGGATAGGCATGTAACCAGTCACTTTCCTCATGCCTCTCCAGACCTCCCTGGTGTCACTCTGCTTGTCCCTCTTCAGGTTCAGCGGAGTAGTGTTGTAAAATAAGGAACGGCTTCAATTGACGTCACTTAAAGCATTATTGTTTAGGCTGAACAATAGGAGTTAGTTGTCATTTCACACTGGTGTTTTGCACACAATTGGTAGTTAAAGATGCATTAAGTGTTATGTAGGTACCAGGTGTTTGGATAAGTATGTGGAACTAATCGATATCATGTTGGTAATACTGAAAATCAATGATATTTCTAGAGAAACATATACCACAAAATAAACCACTTTAACGTTCTAATTTTGTCAGATTGATGCACCAAACTCTGGAATATAAAACAAAACAAACAACAACAACAAATCTCTTGTTTTGACATAATAGAGAATTAGTTGTATACTGTGGTTAAAATTTGAGGCATTTTTATTTATCCTTGTGGTTGATTTAACAGCAGTGTAACAGTGTATTGACATAACATATATTACTGTCAGTGTGTTTTGCAATACTGAATTAAATAAAATACAATACTGTGGTGCCTAACAGGCTAGTGTTGATATTGCTGGATAAAATTATAATTTTGAATTTTGAAGGACTATTACTGTTGACATATCACACACACAGCTAGACTGAATCCAAATTGCTAACCTTCAGTGGAAGGATGAAGCTGAAGTTTGACTCTGCCTGTGTATTCAGGTTTAAATGTATCTTGTTAAATGGAAGGGCTGCAGACTGTGGCAGTGGCCCGAGACAGGCTGTGACACCAGCCAAAACCCACAGGAGACCAGAACTCAGACAGGCCACTGGCTAAACCGAGAAGAGCTGTGTGATAGTGTGCCTATGAGTCTGGCTGTCTGTATTTGCATTAATGTGACTTCTATGATTCTTGCTAATTATTAAAATGTTCAAATGCATCACTGGGAGATGTTAAGTAATTGCCTTAACGATTCTATGTTTCTTCTATACTGTGGAATTATGCCAGCATGCAACTTGTGTGGATAAGTATGCGTGCATTCATTTTCATTTGTACAGTTCTCCACAGTGACCCTGTCATGCGCACACACTAGTGACAAAATATGAACATAAACTAACTTTTCCTCCAGGCAATGCTGGAAACACTCAGTTTCAAGTCCATATATTGATTATTCATACCACTCTACGCTGTCTCATATAATCATATAGATGAATAATTGAGACTGACAAATGGTGCCAAAAAGAGTGATTTACCGTCACAGTATATCCTATACTTTATTATATCTGATGCTGTGCCATAAGAACGAACACTACACTAGGAATGGTAATAAATGATTATGCATGCAGCTAATTAATCTGATGAATATTTATAACCACTTAAACACATTGTAATGGACTGATTAAGCAGTCCAGCACTGCGAGTTTGAATTAGTGCAGTTTTTGAATAATGACAGAGTAACTTTCCATCTCACTGCTAATGTTCTTCTCTTTAAATGGGGAGCCTTTTTCTCATATTTTCCCCAGCCAGCTTTTTCCCTCCCTCGCTAATTCAAAGCAGCGCAGCTACATTAGAATGGAACATGGCAATTATCACCTTTTATCTTGGGTGGGCGCGCTTGCTCGCTCTTACCTTCCCTCTGTTGCTGGGGAATGATGGTTGGTTGCTGGGGGAACGCTTGGCTGATTGGCGCATAGGCGGCAGGGTAGGCTGCTGTTGCAAAGGGAGAACCAGAGTGGAGTTTTTCACATCTCCATTTTCATATTTGACACAACAAAACTCAAATCATTATTCCATTGTTCATTTGTGTCCTCTAGACATTGCATAAATAAATTGCATGATGACTGGGAGCCTGGGCTCATTTGGCTGGCAGATCACTTCACAAAGAGAATGGTAAAAGGGGAAGTTCAAGTAAGCAGACGCATAAAGAAAGGGAGTAAGACTAACACCATGTTAATGAGAGCTGATGTCATGCACAAAGCAGTGCTCACGACAGGTCTGTGTCATCTCTCATCCAGGAGGCTTATGGTAGGTTAAAAATCTCAGCTCTTGGTGTACTTTTAGAATTAGGGTTTTTGTGTGGGTGTATATCAAGTCAATTAAAAATCTTCTTTGCAGTTCTAATGTAATGTAGCCTGATCCAAGAGGAAACTGGCAAGTCATCTGGCAATCGCTACCTGTCATGTGCCTGCTGATGTGACAAACCGAATGGGAGAGGGAAGAGGCAAAGGGACAGATGGAGGAAGTGAGGGAGTAGTGAAGGTAGGAGAGACAGCTCACCTGCGTAGTGCTGGACGCCAGCATAAGCCTGTTGGAGAGGGTCGGTCACTGTTGGACTCTGTGCTGCACAGAGACGAAAAGAAAGACAGACAACAAAGAGCAAAATTAAAGTAAATGAGACAAAGAGAGGATAGATAGCGGTCAAGACGGACACAGACAAAGAGAAATAGAGAGAATGTTAAACAGCACGACAGAAATTGTGGTTAGTTGCAGAGAAACATCGGGGGGTAAGATCACACAGGGAGTGAGAGAAATTTGGGTTGTCATGTCTTTCAGTTCTTCAAAATGCCTGTTCGTCCCAGATGTTTGCATCAAATATTAACTACATGCCAAACAAACCACTTTGTAGTTCATTACAATTGCAGCTGCCTTTGCATAATGCAAAAGTGGAGAGTGAATGTCTGTCAATTTTTCAGGAATCAGTCCAAGGCAACATTAAGAAGCTGAGAACAGACTGAGACATATCAAATTAGCCATAATTGACTGATGGATGAACTGATGGATTCATCATGATACTGGGCTGGCTTCTCAGAAATCTGTCAAAGATACTGTTGATTGACCCTCAAGCCTTAAATGCTTCAATTCAGTTGAAAAAAATATGATCAGAAAGTGAAGTTTAAAAGAGCCTTTTGAAGTTTTAGTTTTACATGAACTAATATAAGTTGTTACAACTGACAACTTGCATTGTAGCTCTAGTATGCACCAACATGAATATTGTTTTCTGTGGTAAATCTGGTGAGCTGGCCAAGGACTTTAAGAAAATTCCAAAATCGTGGCTAATCACAATTTTGAGCAAAATTGAATGCTCAAAACTTATAACAAAATTTGGTTGATGAGTGAAAGGTAGAGAATTTCAGGACATTGGCAAGGCTAAAGAAGACAACATCTGGTTAAAAAGAGTATATATAAGCGGATATATCTATTAATAGATATCTGTTTAAGAGGTATTTCTGTTTATTTCAAAAATGCATATACACACAGAAGGTGCTTGGTTTGAATTTTATCTGAGGTGTGTCCTTTTACTTTTCAACCAATCTTCAACCAGTAATTGTTAACATTGTTTAGATGTTTAGGCAAATTTGTTTTTAGCTGTTGCTGGGTGAATGTACAACAGAAGCATAATAAAAAATAACACACTGTCAGTGCTAACAGCTAACAGTGTCCAGGCCCAGAACAGACTCAAGACTCAGCTAAACCTAGATATTCTCACCTGGGTAAGGGTGAATACCATTGGTGTAAATGGGCTCGGATGTGGGCTGCCCATTGCTTTGAGGTGGGAGGGCACTGAATCCATTGACCCCAATAGGAGTGGCTATGCTGGGCACGGCTGTGGCAGAGATGCCTGGGGGTGTGCTGGTGCCTGCAAATAGATACAGAGTCATTATGAAAACTGCAGGGTGTAGGCAACAAGCTTAAAATTTGGTCCAAGAAAAGTATATTCTTGTAGTGAAAAATACATGTTCTCACCTGTACTGCAATATAACATGCATCGAATGGGTACAGATGTGTACATTTTGACTAGGGCTGGGTATCGTCACTGATTTCTAGAATCGATTCAATCCGATTCGATTTGAATCGGGTAAATTTTGCCTCAGACAGTCAGAAATATTATAATTCTAATCACGTATCAGTACATTTCCATATTTTTATTTCTATGAAAAGAAAGCTGACACTTGCGAGACTTTATCAAAGGTGTAAGCATCACAGCAGATGCCTTTGTGTCAAAGTAGCCGAGGATAAAACACAGAAAAGCATGAAGGCGACTTTCCTGGCCTGGGATTTTATAGCAGATAACCTTAAAAATATTCTCCAGTAGATCAAAAACAAAACAAAACGTAATCAACATATTAACATTACCTAATGCTGCTGAAGTGAAGCAAAGCAAAGTTACAGAGGTTTTATTAGAGGCACGGCTAAGCCTTTTGCAATTTTGCATAATTTTAAAAAGTTTAAATTTGTTCAGTAGCCTATTGAACAGCAGCAATGAGGCTTGTGTCAGTCAGTACCATAACATTGACTCCGCCATGCTCAACAGATGATGTAGTATGACTTCCTGGCACTTTTCTCTTTCCATCATTCTGGTAATCTTAGTTAATCTAAGATTTTTTGCAGAGCTGTGTAGGCTCTTCTAAATGTTTTCTGACAAAGTCAAATCTGGTCTTCTTGTTCATGAGTGTCAACAGTGGTCGATAAAGGTGTCTCTTTATTGTAGACTTAATTATATGGCTCCTTCTTTAAGAGTGTTCCTGACTTTACAAGATGTTGTGAGTGTTTTCCTTTATCAAGGAAGGTTTGGCTTGGTTTGACTGAACATTCAGTTTTCAATTTAAAAAAAGCACTTAGTCTAGATGCACGCTCAATCATCCAGGTAAGGAAATCCCAGAAAGTTGTTTCTGTTTATGTGGACTTTGTGTTTCAGTGGGAGAAAATGCAACATTTGCCACTGAAAAAACAATGTTCAGCACAGAGTCATATCCTTCTGGGAATGACTGTTGATTTGGCCACTCCTAAAGTTTTGCTGTCTCTATCAGTTTGTTTTGGGAGTTTTTCAGATTAGCGAGTTTTCCTTTGATTGCAATGTCCCTTTGGACCTTATTTTTGGATTTCTAGTAAACAGTTGCCAAAAGCAACTTTAAAACTTGGACTCAATCACAGATCTTTCGTCTGCGTAATTTTTCATAGAAAAACAAGGAAATAGTCTCACCTGGCCACGAAACTGCTTGTTAGTCAATTATCCACTTACATTTGAGCCTTTGGAAATGGGGGGCTTTGTATACAGAATGGCTGTAATTCATAAACAGTCATTTAACAATATTTTAATACAAATTCAAATTTGTATCAAAGCTGAAATTCTGTATTTCACTCACATCTTGTTTTTTTTTTAATTTGTGTACAGATGCAAAATGACAAAAACTGTTTTTGTCCAGATACATATAAACCTGCAAGTCTACTGGATGTAGAGACCTGTGTCTTTTTTTCATACCAACTTTCCTCCTTGCGATGATATTCCAAGTTTGTCACCTTGTCGGTGCATTTTTATGCTGATGGATTTTTATTATTTTTCTTATCTAGGTGAAGGGCATTTAAGTCATGTAGGATTATGTTTTATAGGCATTACCTGGAATATGTAGGCCTTGTGGATTACAAATGCCAGGTACAGTGTCAAGCCACTTTATTTAATACATTTGCAATGACCCTGTCTTCAGGCAGCCTGCCTACTTAGTGTCAAGCCATCAAAGCTCCTCATGACAAGGGCCAAAATGATAGTTCAGACTGGGGTCCAGGATTATCTCACACAAATCTTTGCTCTTATATTGTATAAGCCAAGGACTCTGCATCCAAAGTCATCGGATTGGCTGAGTTCCCAGAAAACACTGTCATAGAGACACAGAAGGAAGGAGTGACAGACAGAAAGAAAATGAAAGATAATGTGAGAGAAGAGGAGAAAGAGACTCTATAATGTGGCTGCCAATGAGTGTAAAGGAATGCTGTACATCTTCTCCCATCATGCCTCACTCAGTATAAGGCTCTTCTTCCTTTAATTCAACAATGACAGTGTCTGCCTTAACCCAGAAAATGGGACCTATATCTTAAAAAATGTAACAAGGACAAAACTAGAAAGGCCTTGAATGAATATATTACTACTGCTTCTATAATTCTTGCTAATGATGAAAATGTTCCAGGGCAGGAGTGAAAAATGAAAAGAAAAGTCCTGAATGGCTGTATATGTGTGCTTTTGCACATGCCTCTGCTCTTGCACCCTTACCAGCTAGTAGTGTGTGTGTTAATGTATACCTGAGGAAGGTGTCATGGGAGTAGCCACCAGGCCGTTGACATTGAAAGCTGCCATTTGCTGCATTTGTGCGGCAGCGATGGCTGCCATAGGGTTCAGGTAGGACCCTTGTGTTGCTGCCATCAGGGCTGCTTGCTGTTGCATCATCTGCTGTAGGATTAAAGAGCAGTGGGGAGAGGGCGAATGGTGGGAGGGATGGAAGGAAGGACAGAAAAGGAAAGTAGGGTGAAATAGCCGCAGGATCAGAGCATGTTTACTCTCACATCTCTGTTTGCTTGGCCAATGCCTTGTTCTTGAACAGAGTGGTTTGTGTTGCCCTGCAGCTTTGCTTCCCAGCTCCTGTAAAACTGCATTGGCCTTGTGCTTATTATACAGAAACGAAAGGGTATGTGGTGAAATGAGTTTGAGAATATGTATTTGTATATGTACTGTATATGTATAAGTGTGTGAGAGGAAAAGAGGGACAACAGTGGCAGAGTTAGAGGAAAGATAGTGAGTGGGCGATTCTCACCTGTCAGGGTGAGCTGTTAGCTACTGTGTGAGTGTAAAATCTCACAGACTCCTAACTCAGGCTGTGACTTTCATGTGTGAATATGAAATGGGGGTGGGAAGGGCTGACAGAGAAAGGGGTGGGGTGGGGGGAATCGATGTGGGATGTTAGTAATAACGTGCACCTCTGTCTGGGTAAAAAGAAATGTGTAAGAAGACGAAAATGTTAAAAAGGCAAGCTCGCATTTGCAGTCTAGATTCACAGGCCGAGTCAGAAAATGCAGGAATGAAAAATGAATATGTATGCAAGTAAAACAGTGTAGTGCTGGGCATATGTGATTAACAGCTTCCCTGGACAAATAAGGGAATAAAAAGACAATATAAAAAGCAGCGCTGGATTTTTTCTTAAGCCACTTTAATTTGGGATTCTTAACAGCTATTTGATAGTGTAAATCACTTAAGGAACCATTCACTGGGAGTGCCACATGCCTAGTGGGAGAGAGTGTGAGTACAAACCTCAAATCACAACAGTTTTTGTTTTCTTTTTTTAAAGCTCACCGTCTCCTCCCCCGCCGGGCTGAGACTTACAGCATGAGAGTAGGCGCCATAGGCCCCAAACTGGATGGTCATAGGACTGAAGATGCCGAGCTGGCCTGCCATCTGGTGCATTCTGCGCAGGGTTCTCTCCTTATCAGTGTCGGCAAATTTGACCACCAGGCTCGACGAGGCACCCTAGAGGGGAGATTTACAAGGTTGATTAAATAGTCAACTTTGAAATTAAAAATACTTTTGTAGCTATGCTTTGATTTTTTTTACATTTTATTTTGGTATGCACCCTATTGTTAGCCAAAACTCGCTGTATAAATGTTATAAATTCATGATAAACTTGAAAAGACAAAAAGAACTGCAATTTTTTATTTAACTACAGCAGTTCAAGAAGTCATTGAACTGCAGTTGTTTTTAACCTGGAACAGTTTTTACCTGGAACAGTTTTTACCTGGAACAGTTTAAATATGATATGGGAACATCTGGCAACCCTTAAAAACAAAGTTTTCAATCCCATATATTGCATTTTCATAGTTCATGATACTTTTTTAACAGTATTTGTTTCCCATGGGGAAATACCTAAAAATAAAAAGTACATTTTAATAAATGTCCAAACCTTTTTTAAATTAAAACACGAGTGTGGATTCCTTGTGTGAAACAAGAGAACTGGTGCAACTCATTTCTGTCATTTAATGTCCAGTGCACATCATACTCAAGCCTTTAAGAACTCATATCTCTAAACCAAGGAGGCCACTGGAATTAAAAATTCCCCTCATATGACTGCAGTCATTTAGCTGTCAGCATTAAATGGAAAAGAATAGTGAGTGATATTTGCTTTTGTGAACTTTCTAACTCTGCTGTATACACTGAAAGTGAACTGTGATCCTAACCAGATCCCACAGGAGTCCAAGTCCCCCACTGGTGAAGCTCCACTGAATACAGCACCGGGTAATTAGGTCTGACAAAAGCCTTCGGCATGTGGAGGGCGAAGTATTGACTAATGGCTCTGCCTTATGGCAGATATAGTTCTGTATTGATGTCTGCGCTCCTGAGTTTGCATCCAATTAAATCATTTGAGAAACAGAGACCAGAGTCAGTTCCTCATGCGACACTCAGGCAAGAAGAGAGAGAGAGACTGGGGAGGGGGGGGTATGTCAGGCAAAGAAAACAGCCACATACACTGTCAAGAGAACTAGTCTCCTATTTAATTACAGGCAGTGCATGCTGGGAAAGAGCACGGAGTACCACCAGGACAGAAGGACAGAGACAGCCAGGGGGCAGTCAGGATATGATTAGTAAGATCATAAAAGCAAAGTCGCGGTGAGAAAAGGACTCCATAATCACAACTTGGATTCATCTTTCACAAAATGTCTCATCCTGACAGGGTCAGTACAAATTCGGGCTTTGATTTAAATTTCCATATTTTCTTGAGTTATAGAAATCAAAAATGTGAGCTGCATAGGACACACAAAGATAAGGGTGATCAGGGTGAGTGATGCTGCGTACACCCGTTTCTTGTAAATGATTTCATGGGACTTTTTGTATCATATACTGAAGTTGACAAAGGTAGACCAAACTGTTCTAAAGATTCAAATTTAAGCTTAAGGTACCATTTACAAGAGGAATGTTTCCAAAGCAGAGCTACACCAACAGATAATCATAGAAATAAACAGAATTCCATCTCGTGTAGGTGAATTTTGCAACTATATAGTACAAAAGTGTTTATCTTGCTGTAGTTGAGCTTTACTCTATGCTATTTCAAAGCAATTCATGCAAAAAGTGTGTCCTATTTTTGTAAGTGCCTCATGAAATTTTAAACAGTAACAGATAAGCGAAAGTGCCATTGAGAGGGCAGTTTGCCAGGGTTTTCACATGCTTTCTTTGGTCAGTTATGACTGCTGAAATAAATCTTGCATAATGTGAAGTTCATATATTTATCCAGCCTACACGCAACATTTATTATTGATTTTGTGCAATTCCCTAAAGTCAGTCACCGTTTTCCTAAACGCTATCCTCCCCTCGGCACTATTTCTTGCCTTTGTAAGTCTATAATTTTCTGTATAAAATATAACTAATATGTACTGTAAATATCTATTTAGGAAATGCAAAATGAAATAAGTTCTTTTTTTTGTTTGTTTTCTTTGCAAACTATTTGAGGATGTTAACATTTCTCCTATAAACATTGTACAAACACATCCAGGAGAAAATGTTGGCTCCAGCTAACTGTGAGAAAGAGGCTGGAATGGTGGAAGGAATCAGCATGGACCCCAGGGACAGTACATCTCAGATGGGATCCTATCAGAGCCAGCCAGCACCCTACCTCAGGCCAGAGGAGACCCATCTGGTGTTTCTCCCTCGATGCCATTTCAATTAGTTAAATCAATACGCCGACATGGCGCAGTTAACGGCACAGTTTTTCCCTTTCTAATTGCATTTCATTCCACCTTCTGACCTTTTTCTGTTCTTTCTCAACTTTGTGGGCCAATTGAAGGGACTGGGCTGTTGGATTTAATGAGGCTGGCACTAAGCAAACATCTTCCTCGAGCGTTGTTGCTCAAGTTTGCCTACAGCACAGGGGCTTGGCATTTAGATTACATTCATTTTCTGCTTTGTGTATCTGTGTATTCTTATATTCATTTAATACCTCATGAAGAATGCATTGTGATCATCGGGACTGTGAAAGCCCGAGGCTCCCTGTACTCACTGCGCCGTGACTCAAGATGAGGCGAGTTTGGCCTGGTCTCGTTTCACCCAGCACAGTGTTTTGTTATAGACGACAGCACGGGAGGAGAACCACTCTGCAACGTCTGCATAGTCTGTGCGTAGCCTTGGCACTGGCGTTAAAGCAGTACAACAGCCTCTGCAGGTGTTTTCATTTCTGCCGCTCATGTCAGAGCCAAGCATTTCCGACTTTCATAGTATAAAAGCCAAGGAAAAAAAAAATCTTACCCTCACCTCTGAACAGGAGAATTACATATCCTCACATCTCAAGGCAACTAGATCCAAGATCTAATCAAAAAGGCAGATTTCAGTGTGATCCCTTACAGATTAAGAGTGTCTGTCTACATGAAGAAAGAATAGTATCTGGCCAGGTAATGAAGGAACAGGTGGTGGCAAGCAACAAGCACTGGATGCAAAGCAGCTACTCCTCACTGGTTGCAGAAAATCACAAGCTGACAAACAAACAGAATAATAACCTCGACCAGCATGACTCCTTTACCTGGAGAGAAAATGAATTTTCCGAATTTGATAAGGGCCAACAGGGAGCCTTCACTTTTGACAGGTACAACTAAGGAATTTGTCACAGGTTCAAAAACGAATCTAATTTCTTGAACAATGCACTTGACTTGTGAAAATCTCCTATATTGGATTTTGTATAGGTCACAAAATGTGTAGATGGAAAAATACACAATGGTAATTGAGGGATTAGAACGCAACTACACCGGTGAAATCGCATTATGCTTTTATCTCTGCATTATTGTGTGTTAAGTGTCTACAAAAATGGAAAAAGACACATATCGTCAATCCTTTACAGACACTTGAAAACAACAATAATAACAATGCAGTATAAAAACAGTTTCAATAAAGGGAAAACTGGAATTTCAAAAAGCACTGTAATGATTGGCCACTAACTCACTAAGAACCATTTTTTCTTCACATTATTCACTAATTTTGAATAATAAGTAAGACTTTCACAGTTGTCTCAGCTTTCTAAACTTGTAACTGACTCAAAATTATGAATTGTGTATGTAAAAAAAAATGCGAATAAAAATAAGTAAAAACGCTAAAAGAAGCTTGTTTGGTAATTGGATGGACCTCTGTGGGCTTTACTGTATGTGGCTGGATCGGTATGCACATTTTGTCCATAAATAACAATTTTTACCTTTCATTTGTAAGGAGCACAAAACAAAACTGCACCAAATGTGGTACAGTATGTCAGTTACAAGGGTTTTTACCGTGGATTTTTGTTTCAAGCTTTCTGTGTCGCAGGGACAGTGTTTTCTGGCTTGGTCTTATCTCTCATTAATCCAGAACTACATTATAATATCATACACATGCACACTCTTGTTTCTGCCAACAGTACCGAGCTCCACAGGTTCTGTCAGCCACACTGTGATACCAAACATGACAATGTCTGCAATTTGCTGGGTGTTGTTTGCCTGCCCCTGGCTTTGCCATTTGAAGTTTTGCCACCTGTGTCTCTGCAGCCTTCTAGTAATTCAACAGCTGAACCGACGAGAATGCCAGTTCTGTGCTCAGTCATATTTTAACTTAATTTTGAAAGCACCTGCAATCTGCAATGAACATCAATTAAAGCTATGATCCAATCTATCGGCAGATGCCCTTAGGTGACATCCCTTGCCCTTAAGCTTCATTAAAGCCATTTGTTTTGGGCCAGTGTTTTTTGGTATTATTTATAGCACGTGTGTGTGTGCCAGGTAACACAGATGCTGTAGTGAGAACATTAAGAGGAAAAGAGAGACAGAGTGAGAGAAAAATCTTTGTTCAAGGTTCATCCAGACCTCACAGCTGGCAGGAGGCAGTGAGCATAGCAACCCACTCTCTGAATCCTACCTCCTGTTAGTTAGTTGTTGACGACATGTGGCAGTAATATTATCCAAATTAACTGCATCCCCCATTGGTACCAAAGCCTTAGTTGGATACTAATGGCCACCTTGCCTATTAATCTGAGAGGAAGCTGGATTTGGGCAGAGGCGGACAACAGGTGCAGGGATAGAGGGAGAAAGATATGGATAATATAGATTATTAATGAACAATTGGATCTCTTGATCTGCCCCAGGTTTATTTGGGGCTCCATATGTTGCCTTGGACAGTTTATCTGCAACAGAGCTCAGGTTTGTTATTGACATGGTCTAATGTGGCTGCATTTGTGAAACAAAGTAGACATCATACACAAACTGTGCAAAGGTAGCCAGCACGAGTTAAACTTGCTGAAAAAGAAAGAAAAAAAAAAAAAACATCCTATTGCTACAGTCAATTATGTAAACTTTCTAGTTTCTCTACAAGATATTTTAAGTAAAGACAAATATCAAATCAAATCAAAAACAGTCCCAATATAAGTGCAATTGATCAATACGCAGCATGACTTTTTTTGGCTCTCGACCTGCTACCCAGTGAATTTTGACACTCGATATATATATGCCACAATGTTGGTTGCAAACGATATTCTCACGCAAAGTTAAAACATCTCCTCCACTTATTTCCCCTTTTCACTACTTCAATGTAATGCAAAATGAGGATGCATCAAAAAGATGTGTAAATTAAATCTGGCTTCCAAGACACTATCTGGCTGCCAGGAAGCATCCGTAAATATTTATGGCGGAACATCAGTGAAGTGTGTGAAAGTGCGGATGTCTGCCAGAAAGTGTGTGCATGCTCATGTGTGTGTCCAGCTGTGTAGTACCCAACACACACAGCACTGGCAGGGAGGTGCTTTGTAATTCGTCATTTCTTTTACTTAAGCGTTTTTTGGTAACGTTGTTCAAACCTAACAGAAGCGTATCCAATTCATAATGAACTGCTGTTTGACAAGAGTTACAGGTTTAGTGGTCTCATTCTTCAGCTAAAGAAATAAACATCAACTAATGCTATTTCAGACATTCATCAAACCAGTCTCCCACATTTTACCCAGTATTTACAATTCCTCGCATAGTCACATACATGGTAATCTATATTCCAGATTACTTTCTATCCGAAGGATGCAAGGTCTTGCATTTGATGTCAGCAACTGTTGTTCTTTGTAATGAGTCAATGGGTGTATTGAGTGTTATACTTATGTAGTTTTCCTATTTCTGTATAATTTTCAACATCAAGTTTTTTTTTGATGATTTGATATAAATGAGCTTTTATAAACCTACACAAAAAATAATCTCTCTCTATCCTCATTTATGACCCACAAGACGTTTAGGCAGTTTAGTCTGAAACTGTAGTTAGCCAGCAGTGCATAAAGTGTGATTGCGGGACTCTATAAAAGCATAGAGACCAGTTATAATGCTGTCTCTTATTACATGTCATGTTAAGCCAATGTAATTCAGTTTTGTTTTTACAGCAGTACCTCACAACAACAGTTGCTTCAAGGCATTTCATACTGCAAGGTAAAGACCCTACAATATTAGACAGAAAATCCCAGCAATCAGGTGTTCCTCTACAAGCATCGGGCAACAGTGGGAAGGAAAAACTCCCTTTTAAAAGGAAAAAGGAATCCCTTTAAAAAAAAGTTCTAAGAACCACAAGACTGCACCTGAGAGCAAAATGCTCTATTAGTATAATATGATGCTGTGAAGTCTTTAAGATATGATGGGGCCTGATTATACAAGACTTTGAATGTGAGGATTAACTTCTGGATTTAACAGGGAGACAGTGAATATGAGAGAAATATGATGCCTCTTTCTGCTCCCTGTTAGTACTCTAGCTTCAATATTTTGGATCAACTCAAGCCTTTTCAGGGATAAGGAACTACAAAAGTTTGATGTATAATTAACAAATGCATGGGTTAGTTTTTTGGAATCACTCTGACACATAGTGTTTAGAATTCTAATGATAATGTCTAGATGGAAGAAAGCAGTGCCACATATTTGTTTAATGTGCATGTTAAAGGATACATGATGATCAAAAGTTACTCTAAGATGACTTGCAGTGAAACTTAGTTTCTTGGTTTATTTGGTGATTTGCGTCATGTGACTTTATATATCAATATAAATGGATATCGTCTGTATAGCTACGGAAATGTATGCAAAGTTTTCTAGTACTATTACCCTAGAGAAGCATATATAACATAAAAATGCTTCAGTCCCAGCACAAAACCCTGTTGAACTCCATGTCATTTTATGTGTGAGAAAAAACTCCTCGTAGCACATTTCTTTTAATACCAACAGTGTATTGTAGTCAATGTAGAAAAATAATGTGAACAGCAGTACTGAATACTGCACTGAGATCTAGCAGGACAAGCACTGAGACAAACTCTAAATCCTTACTGAAGCTCTTCAGATAAACTGTTACCCTGCAAATGATCACTTAGTTAATTTAAAACAAATCTTTTGAGAGCTTTCAAAATGAAAGAAAGACTGGAAATCAGCCCATAATTAGCTAATTCAGCAGGATCAAGTAAGTTTGAAAAAAAAATTAATTCAATTACAGCAACTGTGATGCATAGCCTGTTAATAAAGATAAATTGATCACATGTAAAATCAAAGTACTAATTAATAGCCAGCAATTGTCAGCTGAGGATTGGACTGCCAGGGCTCCGTCCCAATCACTACTGGGATCATCTGGAAACCTAAACCCCTCCAGAATTATAAGGTGGTGATTTAGAGAGATTGGGTGAAGGGCTTGGCCATTTCAGAGGGCTCATCCAAATCGAACGGAGCCATTTAAGGTGGTTTAGGAATCTGACTGAAACTATTAATACTAAGAACTAAAGGAACACAAGGCTCAACATGAAAAGACACTGAAAAGACACAGTACAGAAAAGCAGAATGGCTCCTGCTTTCTTGAATGACAAATAGTAAAATTTCCTGCCTTTATGGAAGTAGCAGTCTATTTTTGCAGGCAATATAAACTAGTGGAATGTCATTTCCTCTTTAACATATGTGTTGTCTCCTTTAAGGAACAGGTTTTCTAAATAATAATAATAATTATAATAATAATAATAATAACTTTATATATTTATTAACAATATGTTTTATTTATTTTAGCTTGTGCAGATAAGCATGGCAACATAATTGTACCTTAAAATGTAATGCTGCTTCCGTTACTCTCTAGATCTCACAGCCACTGCTGCTCCTCTTTGTCTCATGCTGGCTGAGAGAGGAGGGACCAAATTTAAGTATTATTTTACAAAAAGTAACCAAATATATTTCTGCTTTTTACATCTTTAGGCAATTTGATCTATAAATAAGCTTGGAAGGTGCATTATTATTGACAATGTAACGTGTCCGCAACCCTGTACTTTGATAGATAATACCCGGGGTTTGATGAGGAAATGTAAAGCCAAAAGTTAATGGAGGGGTGATAAACTGCAAGTGTCTCACAATATTATAAAGGACTTAATGCTGAAATGTCAGGAAGCAGTTAAGGAAGCAAAAGCAGCTTATTAATCTGACCTCATTTTGAAGATCCATCCTAACTCTAGGGTGCTTTTCAATATTATTGACTTACTTGTTAACCTCCCTTCTAGTCTCTGTAATGAGGCTTTCCATGATAAGTGTTTTCAAGTGTTTTAAATATTTAATATTCTTTAACAAAAAGTAGTCCCATGACAGGGACCAAGCTATCACTGTTAATAATTTGAGTTTGATGAGATGTTTTCAAGACATTTCTCCAACACCGTTTGAAGAAACGGACTTTCATCTGTCCTGTTCATATTACAAATGATTCCGTAATCGGTGCATGCGTTACATTTTTGCGGGCAGTTTAACCCTCTCAAGGCAGGCATTGCAGATTTGCAACAGTTAAAAGCTAACAACCTGATTACCCCACATACATATTTTATGAGTTTTTTTACTCAGAAGTACCACTGCAGGTATTCTTTGGTGCATTAGCAACAAAAACTTAATTTGAGCCTGAGAGGGTTAACTTGTGTAGTTTTTTCCCCCTTTGACTACAAAATGTTCACTAGCACCTTAATAATCCGTGTTTTTTGAATGCATGATAGAGTTTACTACTATATAAAAAAAGAAAATGGAAATATGCTCGGAATTGAGTTTCAAAAGAGGTGCACATTATGCAGTGGGAGTAGTCATGTGGAAAAGAAAAAAACACTTAGTCAGTGGCTGCCTCTTGGCAGGGTAGAAAGTGTCAACAAGTTTACCAGTGTTGTTGTTTTAGACTAGTCTGCCTCAGTGATTTTATAGAACTCAGACCATAGGCAAAACAGAAAACAGTAAATATGAACAACCTTTGGAAAACTTTCACAGAAAACTGCTCACATCAAGTGTAAAACACAATTGCATGCAACTGTAGTAAATGAACATGACAACTCATGGCAGCAATTATGACAGTACTTGTTATGAGCTTGTTACTCACAGGCATAGTCTGACCACCATGCAAGCTGTTGATGGCGGCCTGTGCTTCTGCATGGCTGGAGAACTTGACAAAGGCACAGCCTGCACAGATAGAAAGAGAGAAAGAGAGGAGAGGCGGGGAGATCAGCAGGATGGCCTTGAATACCATTGTTTTCATGTTATCTGGTTTGTAAATATATGCTGCCACTTGTGTGTTGAGTGCATAACTGAATAAATCAAGCTAATTGTACTAAAGGCATTAGCTGCTTGGAACACCCTGTCTCTTGCCCATTTCTAATTTGACCCCCACCACTTTAGAGCATGGAGCCAAGGCATTTACTATCATGACTTGTTTGTGATTATTAATCTGTTTAATATTTACACATTGTGATTTGTGTGCAGTCACTCATAAAAGAGATTATGATGACAAAGGCATAGCATTATAATCTGCCTATCTAACCGAATCTTTCCTCGAATATAATTTCAGATGAGGGGGTGCTTTGCTCAAGGGACATTCAAATCATCTTAAATCTGTTTTGTAGTTAATACACAAAAGAAAAGTCAACAAAAAAGCTGGCCAGAAGACAAGGAAGCAGGCTTTGGTAGCATTACTCTGGAGCCACATTGCATTAAAAAGTCAAATAATATTAAAAATAATTGAAGTAGATAATATTGCATAGTATTACAACGTGAGTTTTGGAACGCTGCACGACTAAAGCGTATCTGTTAGTATGGTCTCAGTAAGGACACGCATTATATTAATATCATAAAGGGAAAGCTGGTGAGCTGAAATGCAGTGGAACTGAAATGTGGTAATTTTGCAGAAAGCCATTAAATGAAACAAGAGCTATTTCTCTAAGCTTTATGGTTGTCATAGACTGCACAGGGTATTCTGTTATGTCCTATTCTTATCCTTGCCTTCAGGTAGCTCATGTGTTAAGTCAAGAGATACCTAATTAACAAACTCATGGATTAATTCTCCCCATTTTTTATTAATTGAGTAGCAGCAGTGTCAAAGAACCAGTCAGGCTTTTCCTGGGTTCAATCCCTGGTTTCTTGTGAACTGCAGATATCGGTTTTAAAATAGTTACACACATTCATATATTCATTCTACACGACCAAAGGAGTGATGATTCTTTTAAACTACAAACACTAATAGGTAGGCTCAGGAGCTTTTTTGTGTCTGGCAGCAATCCATTCACTTCTACCTCTCAGGAGTCAGCTTTGCTTTCCCAACAAACAAATTAATAATTTACTGACAAAATCAAATAGATAGAACTGTGGCAGGACAATTTCCACGTTTACCTCAGGCTTTGCACACACTTTCAAGCCATACAATAAATTGTTAGCACGTGAAACTGTTATGTGTGAAAATGTGGTGAGTAGTAAAGGCCATGTGTTCTGTACTGTCAGTGTCCTCAAAGCTGTATAGATCTACAGAGGCAAAGTGATAAGTCAAACAAGCCCTTGATTCTGTCATAGCATTCTAGCACCCTTTTATTTCACTTGAACCCCCCTCCGGGAAGTGGCAGGAAAGGTCTTCATTTGTCCAGCTGAAATACATCAACTTACTGTGTACCATTTGACTGTAGCTCTGTCTTTTGGAAGAATAAACACATTTAACCTTTGTAGCTTAAATAAAAAGGGATCCGTTTTTTCTCGAAAAAGCCTTCTAGTTTTCTAAGGCAAGATAACTCGCTGCTTGTTCCCTAACAAGGCCAGCATATATTGTGCCAGGGTCACCGTGATCCCGGCAACGTAGCCCAGACAGACCAGACTCTTAACTGCGGGGCTTGCATACACCATCACCAAAGTCATGCTGAACATACAATGTTGTCAAAATTTCCCATCAAAAAATAGTCTGTAGCTTTGCTTTTGCTGACCTAAAAAAAAGTAAAGGGACACGGAGCACAACAACTCGAAAGAACTGGGAAGTGCTACAGCCTCATAAATTATAGTGCACTGTTGGGTTTTTGAATTTGATGGCTCAGAATGAGTTGGAGAAAAGGGAAAAAGAGAGATTGTATTGCTTTCAAGCGAGAGGATCTGCACTGCCTTTTGAATTCCCGGGGTAATAATATGTATGCATGAATTCCATCCCTCTGGATGGGTGACATTTATAACACAACTTAATTATAGACCTAAAAGCCATCTCTCTATTATTCCTGACAATTCGGGGCTCTATTCAACTCTGGCAGCAAGTGTTGCACTTTGAAAGTACTTTGAGGAGCAGCGCCATAGAGAGATGGATGTTAAACTTCTCGGCCTTTTTATTGGGTGAAGAGGGGTGCTGAAAAGCCTCTGAGTAGCATAAATTTACATCAACAGGGGACAAAGCCTCTACCATGGAACAGATAGCACTGTCAATTTCAAGGTCTGTCTCATTCAAATTACGGGAACCTCATCCCGAGCGAGGCGCCTGGCAAAATAATTTGCCGTAACATCCCGTAATGATTGCATAGGACTGTTGCACGGTGACTGATAGGCCCAGATACCTATATATGAGACCTTTGTCTGGTGGTGGCATTCATAGTTAACATTACTTTACAGTTTCCATTTCATAGCAGTGAAACTTGAAGAGAAATGAATGATCAAGTCTGTGATAATAGAGACAAATAACAAAGCGGGAAAGTATGGCATGTGAAGAGAGACAAAGAAAGAGTTGAGGTGTGGGGTGCAGGAGGGTGAAAAGAAGTGAAAGCACGAATGAGGGAGAAAACTAGCTCCTGTCTGACACAGCAGCACCGGCCTTATTTCATTTTATGTGCTGTCAATCAGCTTGAGGCATCTGAGCAGACAGAAAGAGAGGGAGTCAGATAAGAAGAAAGAGACAGCAAAGGAGGAAACAAGGCAGGGAGAAGGAAAGGTACTGGGCTGCTGGGGCAATGCAGAGCAATAGACCCGGGATTAACAGTGAGGGGAACAGATGTAGACACAGATAGGTGTGTGGTTCAGTATAGCCAGGCTTTCTCTTTGATATACTCAGAAGGCGTTGCAAGATTATCATCCTCTCTCTTTTGCCTTCCCACACATCTCTCACACACATTCAGAAGCTTCATGTAGAAGAATAAATCACAGTCAACAAAAAGAAAAGATGGTAGAGGTTCAGCGCAATATCGTGGGCTTTATTGCTCCAAATTTGGCTGTGAGAGCGAGAGAGACCCATCAAAATTTGATTAGGAGCCTTTTGCACTCTGTGAACAATCACACCTTCATCACATATTTTACAGCCATCTTTAATTTGAACATGCTCTGTTAACCAAATATCATATAAGCCACGGACAAAAATGCATAAGCTGTTCCCGAATACAGGCAAATCTGCCACACAGTGAGTGACGGCAGCAAAACCCAGAGCCTGGCTGCTTTATTTACAGTAAGGCATTATTGTCCAATGGTGTCTCTGGGGAGGGATGATGGGAATGTGGGAAACAAACATGATTACACCCCTCTGCTTTTCAGATAACAGGACGAACGGGAGGAGGAGAGGGGTGAGCAGAAAGACGAGGTGTTGTGTGATGTATTTGTTGAGTACAAGCACAGGGTGGAGGGAAGCTGCCGTGATGAAGAGACAACATGAGAAGAAGTTCGGGAAGGAAAGAAAAAAGAAGCGAAAGGTGACATGAGGACAAAAGAAAACAAAATACAAAAAGTAGTGAGAAAAAGAACGTGGGAGGAAGGATGTGTTGAGGCACAGTGACAATGATGCATGAAAGGTACGCTTGCGCGACATATAAGAGAGTGGGGGAAAAAAACAAAAAGGGAGGATTATAGACAATGTCAATGAGTGCACCATGGGTGAAGCATGGTGCTAAAAATGTAAAGAGTAGAAAGTGAAATAGAACACAAAGACAGAAGGACTAAGAAAAACGGAAGAAGGGGGTAAAAAAAGAGTTGGAGGTGTGTGGGCTCTGACCCTTACTGGCCCCATCAGGCCCTCGGAGGACGGTGCACTCCTCAATCTGGCCGAAGGTCTCGAACAGCCGCCGGACATCATCCTCACTTTGCTGCTTGCCGAGCATCCCAACAAACAGCTTCCTGTCTTCTAGATAGGAAGAGAGAAAAGGGAAGGAAGAGGGTCGAGGGAGGGTGGAATAGAGGAGAGAAGAGAGATATGGTACAGCTGATGGCACCGTTCTGCAGAGCTGAAAGGAACTTGTGAAACTCAAACCCCCCTTTTATCAGCAGTCTGCTGTGTTGTTGTGGCTGCTGCTGCTGTTGTTATTGTTGTTGATCTTATTGTTCTGTGGTGTGCTACCCCACCCTGGTATGAGGGAGATATATTCTTGTTTCCAGTGAGCTATTCAAGTCTGCCACAGTGATGCTTGATACAGATGACGCTTGGAGCGGTGTGGGTTTCAGGTAGAGGTAGAAAGAGAGCAGGAATGTTTTGCTCTGCTAGAGAAACTGTCAGATCGCCTGGTTGCAAACTTGAAAGGGAACACGGAGCAAGAACATGTTATTACATTTTCTCATCACCAAAGCCATAAGAATTATATTACACATAAGTAAACTATGTCAAGGGTCGCCAATGAATAATATGAAATTTTTTTTTATATTTTAAAGGTCTTTCTTGAAATCCAGTGTATTAAAAAAAAAGAGTGTTTTTCATTGTTTTCTCTACCAGTTCCTGTTTATTTGTACTATACTTAAAAGAAAAAAAAATGACAATTCAGCTCATGATATTTTATCACCATGAACGATTCTTAAGTTTGGGAAGCTAAAGCTATGAGACATTAAGAATTAAAAAGAATTAAATGAATAAATAAGATCACATTCAGTGATAGTGCCCATTAAAACAATGGCAGATGTGATTTAGTAGGATTTTATTGTGAATAATTTGAATCACAGGTTCCTATATTTGCCATTTTTAAATTTCATTTAATTTCCCACAAATAAGAACTAGTACAAGATAAATTAATATAGCACAATATATAGACAGAATTGGTCTCCTTAAAATGAATGAACACAGTACTAAACACAGCAGAAAGTACTGAAAAATATTTCTGTTGATGCTGTTGTGGTGCAATTAAATAGTCTCTTTCATATTACTGCCCAGCGTCAGCTGGGATAGACTCCAGCCCCCCACGATCCTGAACTGGATAAATGGTTGAGAAAATGGATGGATGAATGGAAAATTAGGAAATTCAAAAAGACCTATGCCAACTGCAGAAAAAATGAAGCTATCATATCAGCACTAGACATGAATCCTGGAAAGATCAGGGCATCAGATCTATCAAACTGTTTGTACAAAGTCAGAAAAAAGTCCTGTGTGAATGATAATAATAATAATAATGTGAAACAATCCTGACTGTACAGTCAAAACCTTAAATCAAGCACGATTTAACATCTTTATCATCAAACATTTCCTCAGCAAATTTATTGGATTCTCCATATTACATTTGAAGGGCAACTTCACCTAGCAGTCTCACTGTGCCCTAGCTGATATCCAGAAGGAGGCCCTCACATTCACATGTATAGGCTCTATACCACTAAACTTTAGCCAGTCAGAAAGCTGGATTTTTCTAATTAATCTTCCTGGTGCCCTGGCATTAGACAGAGCATTCATCTTCTTTACATCTTTTACATTATGCATCTCCTATTCCACCGTGTTGTGGAATGAAATGGCTACTAGCAAGAACCTATCGCCAGAACTGATGGAAAGTGGCAGGAAGAGGAAAACGAGTTTATTGGAAATGACACTGTTGATCTTCAACGTGAGTCATTTGACTGGTAGGGGGCGGGTGAGGAGCGAGGAGGAGTGGAGGGTGAGAGCATCACCTGGGCCTCAACAGATGTGACGCCTCCTGTACCTGCCAGGCCCCATTAGACGCAGCTGTTCTAAAAATAAAGCACCAGGGCTTCCTTTTTGCAGCGGGGAAATCGGATCCTGTTCCATTCCTGTAAAGTTCAAATGAGACACATGCCTGCTAGCCGCTTGGCCACACAAATGAGCACCTGCATAATCAATAAGGCTACGGTAGCTGGTCTCCACTGCTGGTGTTGTAGCAATGGTGCCAGTTCATGTTCCTATAGTCACGCCTTGCACAGTAGGATTTCTTAAACCCACCAGCTGAGTCTGATTTTTTTTAGTGTTCATTAATGTGTCTCCCCTGTTGGACCTCTAGGGTCGGAAATGAGAGACAGCCCCGAGGAGATCACCACAACGACTTACATCAACTGAAATTTAGCAATGACCAAAAGGCGTAAAGACGTCTAGGATGGTTCTGGGAATCAGTCAGTCATTTTGAACAGGTGGTAGAGAGTGAAATGGGGTCAACCCCTGTCAATGGCACCAAAGGTGAAAGTGGTACACGTCCAAGAGACTTTGCCATGTGTGTCCCCTCCATCTTTCAGGTTTTTACCGAGGTGTCACTGTTACAACTTAAATGGGCAGAGTGCAGTTTTACAGGCCTCCTGCAGTGTGTTAATGTTTTGGGACAAAAGTCTCATCTCGGCCCTGGCCCGAGGAGATCTAATGGCGGCTTTACAAGGCTAATTAACAAGCCATGAGCGAGGTAATGAACTTTCCAAATGTGCTGGCAAACGCAAAAATAAATTACACCCCAGTGAAGGCATTAAAGGAAGTGTGAGTGTACTTCTGAGCCTTCCTTTGGGAGAGCCACAGTGAGAAAATGAATTTGGAGCTGCTATCTTTTCATTGCCTGACCTAAGTGTGTCTCAGTCGGCCCACTGCATGCCCTGGCCAGTGTATAGATTGCTATTAATTAGTCCACTTTGCACCTGTCTCCAAAGCAGCTCTTATTGGATTTTGCAAGTTCCCACTCATCTCCTATGGCCACTCGCAAGCCTTAAATTGGCATTTTATGAATATGAATAAATATCTCGTAATGCACCCTCTGCACAAGGAGATGATTCCATGACTCTAAATGAGTCCAATGAGTTATCTGTTAAAAGTGGCAAGCGGAGGAAAAAAAAATACTCCTGTGTAGTAGTCATGTATTTGCATTAAGAGGGTCAAGGACTTTCCTATGGAATTGACTGAGATGACAAAAGTGGGGGGAAAAAATCATTACACTGACTGACCTCTTTGTATTATCTCTCATTGAGAGTGGTTCATCTTATCCTTCTAACGGAGATGAGCCACACAGCTGGAGAACATTTGTGCTCTACAACACTTCTCTGCTCTTCTATGAAGAGACCTTTGTAATCTGTTCTTTAAACAACTACTTTAATATCTTGTACAAATGCATGCATTGTTATTAAGACATGTATTTACATAATTTAAATCACATTTAAATAATATTAAAACACATCTTAAATGGAAAACTAGATTCACAGATACATATTTAGCACTTTTCCACATGCTTGTTAGCATTCTTGCCCTTTTGGCGTATGTGTATACTTGTTGTCATGTGATCAGAGATAAATTGAGGTTTAAATGAGTCCACTATGAGTGCTCACTTGTGTCCTCTAACACACACACTGTCATTCCATACATTTCTGTTTTCCTTTTTCACCCCAACACTTGACTGGAAGTGGGAGCAATTGTGTGGAAAATGGCTCCATGTCAGTCTCCAGCCATGTCCACAGTAAGGTGGGCATGTGGACAGCTCCATTTCATGAATGCAAATAAAAAGGGAGATGAAAAAAAGTTATCAAAACACTACTGACATCTGACAATTGCTTGTCTCAGGAAGCCTTTTCATTTCAGCACCCGGTATATTAAAAATTAATGGATTTTGCACAGATGCCATATGCTGTCAGGACTGATGCTTCTCTCTCAGGAATAAAGTGCTACTTGTGTTGTAGGCTGCAGTATATGCATATAGATTTTGTCTTTTCCCCCTTTGTCTCTGTTGCTCTCCGTATATATTTCTCTTTACCCTTTATTGTCATCCCTCACCCTTGCCTGTCTCCCCAGGCAAAGAATCAGTTGCTCTGAAGTCTACTTTTCAAAAGTTTCTGCTTTTGTTTGCCAATAACGTGAATATTCTCTTTAAAGAATTACTCTCTTGCTCCTGTGTAGTGGTAAATATTTCTTTTTTTTCCACAGTTCTATCACTTATTGCCCGTTGGCAGTATAGTCAGGGAAGCTTGCTAGTTGTAAGTGTTCAGAAAGCACGGACAGCTGCATCCAACGATAAAAGATGCATGCTAGTCCGCTGGGTGCATTTCAAATGCAGAGTAATGTTCCAGGCAGCACAACAAAGAAGTTGTGCTTCTTATGGACTCATTAGAAAAGCCTGATGCTGGTACGCTGCTGCCTGGGAGGTCTGCCACCAGACACGCTCGCATATGTAGGCGTGCAGACTGGGTGCACAAAATGTTGGGAACTGCTGCTTAAGATAGAGTTAGACTTGGTTTGTAATCATCTGTGTATTTCCCTGTTGTGTAAATGCTACAGGGGCATGCCTGAAATCAAAATTGGCCATTTGCTTTCAGAATAAGCATTTTAGATTATTAACATTAAATATTTATAGAACATGGAGGGAAAAAAATCCTAAATAGTGACTTGTTAGATACATTCACTGTTGTTAAAGGTACCATTTTCTTATGTAGCGGTGTTTTAACTCTCTAATAATACTTTTATACCCTTAAAAGACTGAATTTCCCTTGAAGTTACATAAGGGACTAATACAAATTCACCTTCTACAACTTTTCTAGTTACTTAGTAGACCTGTTATTAAAGAAAAATGTATAACTTGCAATCTTATAGAGATAAATCAACGTAAGTAAATAGGCATGAATTTTAAAAAAAATACAGGCGAAATTGCTACACATCTTAGAGCTACAGCTAGATCTTCCTATACCATGCTGCCAGGCAATATAAGGCAATGTAACTTCCCCCACCCAAGATTACAATCACTAGTCTTGCTGACATTCCAAATGTTTTTCAGTGTTATGGATATACTTGCATTTTAATAACTTCCTATTTTTTAGATGTTACATACTTTGCCTTGCCCTCTTCTGGATTTCTTGTTATGGCCGTTCATCCAGATCCCGAAGCAGCAAAGAAGCCCCAGACCATCTTATTACCGCCACAATGTTTGAGTTGGTTTGGTGTTCTTTTTATGAAACCCTGGGTTAGCTTTATGCTAGACCTACTGTAACCAGACACAAACCTTACAAAAAGTTCAGCTTTTGTTTCATTAGTCATCAGAAGATTTTTCCAAAACTCTTCGAGCTCATGAAGATCATGATGTGTTTTGGCAATTGTGACAAATGTTTGTGTTTTTTGTCAATTCTTTAGATGTTGTTATGGATTCTTTTGTGACCTCCTAGATGGGCCGTCAGTGCAGTCTTGGAGTAATTCCTGGGAAGGTTCACCACTGTTCTGAGTTTTCTCTATTTGTTCATAATGGCTCTCACCGTGGTTCACTGGAGCCCCAAAGCCTTAGAAATGGCTTTGTGACCCCAGATGTCAATGACTTTCTTTCTCAGCTTTTTGTTTTAGATTGTGGCTTGATGTGTTTTTTGGGGTCTTTTTTTTTTTAGATCTTTTAACCTACTTCAATTTGTCAGACGGGTTTTATTTAAGTGCCTTTTTGATTCAAGAGATCTGGCAGTAAATGGGCCTAAGAGTAGCTGGGGAAAATGAACTCAGCCATGATTAAAATGTGGTTAATTGCAGTTAATTCATGATTTAACAGGGGGGGG
>NW_005187426.1:4511003-4518301 GCF_000239375.1 Pundamilia nyererei
AGTGTGTGTGTGTGTGTATGTGTGTGTGTGTGTATTACCTTGCCTGTGACATAGATCCAGTAATGTTGCTACCTAAGCCTTCCTCTTAATGTGAGTGAGAGATACATAACTGAAGCCCATGTTGACGTGGATGTTTGGGCCATTAAGGAATCAAGATATACTGATAAAAAGTAGACTACTGGAAGAACGCAAACATGTACAAGGACTGTAAATATGGACTTGATAGAATGCTAGCATGCCAGCTGATCCAGTGAGACAGGTTATAAGGAACACATGTGGGAACAACGAATGAGCAGAGAATTAACACTGACACTTAAAATACCAAGAAACACTTGGAAGCTCAGTGTAATATTATCATTCAATGAATGTTAATATCAGAGCTGGAGATCCAGGGGCTACAGTGCAGTGGGAACAACAGACAGCTTAGTAGAAGAGAGCAGTGGAAGTGAACTAGATGATGCCCAGCCCCTTGCAATGACAGATGCATCTACTGAGCTGAGGATGAAGATCATTGCAGAATTCAAAGCTATCAACTCAACCTCAAAATATCCACCCAACTAAGAGTACAACACAACAGAATGTTAGAGGGTTAACTGAGGTGCAGAAAGCCACCATGAGTGACAGATCCCTAATGAAAAAAGAGGTACCACACGATTCTACAATGGAGGCTCTAGAAACTACCAAACAAAGGCTCAAAGTCCACTAGACGGAAGAGATTCACCAGAAAAGAAGAGGCCAAGAGAATAAATGACCTGTTCTCCAAAGAGCCATCCAGGGTGTATTCTCAGCTATAAGGGAATAACATAACAAGTGTAGACCCACCCACCAGTACTGTTGAAACTGTATAAGCAATACAGAAAGAAAATCTGTGCGAAAGAGATGGCACACAACTAACACCAAGTGGCTGGTGGATCTAAGAGCAGACTTAAGAGCACACCACAACAACCTGCCAGAACAAGAGCCAGTCCACATAACAAAGAATCCTGATCCAAAGGATCCCAACAAGGGCATGATACCATCAAACTGGCCATTTAATTGTCTCTGTACAATATGGAAGCTCCGCATTGACCAGGCTGAGTTGGCACTTGAGTCAATTGGCCACCCACCAAAGTTTGCTGCCCCCCACGTCCACGGATAAAACTGTTTTGCATAAATGTGATGGCGAATGATTATTTTTGTTTTGTACCTGCAAATAGTTGGTTTTGAAAAAAATTAAGGTATCTGTGTGGTATTTGAAATTTCAAAAATCTTATTTCCAGTGAAAGGACTACTGACCTAATTACTTGGTAATATTTGTTTACCATATTATTTACACGTATTTGATCCATATCATGTTGCAGAATTGGGCTGGTGCCAATCCCTGGACAGATCACTGGTGCAGGCAACAGTTCACAATCTTACAATATATGATTGTTACTTGTCTTTCCTGATTAAGTTTGCTGTTAAAGTTAACTCCATTCTAGGAAAGTGAATCTTAAGCTACTTCTGCTCAGCTCTGCTGAGGATCATTACAGCGATGGTTGGGACTTCCAGTCAAGGAAATTAACTACGTACATAATTAACTATGTACATATTTATCTTCTTTCTGTCTCTTTGCCATATTCTTCAAGTAACCTATATTTGACAACAGCATAATAAAACTGGAAATTCTGTTTTTGGTGTGCCACCCCAGTGTTTTTGGGGACCCCTATAAGGCCACCCATATGAAAGGAATTCTGGAGGAGCTCCTGCCTGGATTGACTACAGGAAAGCCTACGACACAATCCCCATACATGGATACTTTAGAGCTTGGGACTGTACAAGGCTAATGCACTGATAACATTCAACAGGACCTTAATGGGACTGTGGAAGACAACACTGGAGGCTAACTCTAGAGCAATTGCACAAGTTATCATTAAGTATGAATACAGATATAGATTCAGGAGTGGAGTAACCATAACCCAAATCCGGTACATGACCCATGCTTTACACCAGAAGTGAGACAGTCATCAACTCACTGATGCACCTCACCAGGCAGGATCAGTGATATATGGACACACCTGAAGCCCATACATTTCTCTTAACTAACTTTAGGACATAATAATCTTTAAGGTAAGGTTATGTTAGACTAGATGTAATTTCCTGTATTAATATATTGCAAGAAATTTAAATATTTAATGTGTGAATATCAATATGTGAATCATATTCTGATTGTACATTAAGATTTTTGTCAGACTTCTAATCAGCAGAAAAATTTGGGGTTTGGGGATTTTGCATAAAGGGATATACATAAAGTATTAATATATAGAATGTCAACAACCTGAAAATGATTCATTTCACCTTTCACATTTCAATGTTGATGATGTGTATGGAAAAAATGTCTTTCTGAGGTTTTTGTTTGATGGGATTTGATCATATTTCTATGTCAGCATTAGGGTTAAATGTATTTAGTTGTTTTTTGTTTTGGTTTGCCTATTTGATATGCCTATCTTAAGATTAACTTGGACCAAATCTAACAGCCTAAGCACAGCCCAATTTTCAGAAACCATAAAAACATCCATGGATATCTGGTACTTAATGGGAAAAACTCAAAAATAAATTGAACAGCCAAAAATAGCAATCCCACATGAGGCTTGAATTTCTCCTCTTTGGGCATATTTCTTAATTTAACAACATAATATTCTGAAATGGTACTCTCCACATTGGAAAACGATGCTAAATGGATACCCAGTATGTCACAAATATCACAACAAACATTTCTAACCAAGCATCGGTGTCTGTTGAGATAGGGAATATGCATGCGTTTACTTCAAAGGCCTCATTCTATTTCTGACACGTTTCATTCCTACCCGGTTACCAGACATAGTTAGACCCCATTCCAGAGCAAAATAATGTGGAACCACACACTAAACCTCTCTGCTGTTGGTCCCTATTTGATGTGTACAAGTGGATTATCCAGTATAGTGAGGTACTAAATGGAATAATCAGGGGAGAACAAACATCTAAATTGTCAGCATATCAGGCATGATGGTACATGATACAGGCTTTGTATTTGTGAACACATTACTTATGCCACTGGAGCTATCACATCTATTTAACTGATGGGGGTAGGGAGGGTAGCTTTAAATGCCGTTATGCATGTTCAAAAAATAACACAGAACGATCAAGAAAACCTGAGAGAAATTAACTGTATACAGTATCCTAAAAGCTAGGCCATTCAGTCGGTGCCTTGAAACCTAAAATTAAAACAGAATAACTGACTTTGATGGAAATCCCACATATTAACTGCTAACAGGAATCTTTTTTTTGGCACAATTCTTTCCAGAGGCACAGGGGGATATTTTGGGTTCATTTGCATGTAAAGTGGTGCATGTTCCGTCTGTGGGTTTGAGGTGCCTCCAGACTCCCCCTCCCTTGTAGCCCGCCCGACTGACTCAGTGAGCAGCCCTCACTCTTCCCAACCTGCTGGGCTGGGGCACAACAGCGCAGCACAAAACATCTTAAGGTCCTGTCAATCTCTCCACTGGCCAACTGAGGACAGCCTTCTGAAGAGCAGCAGGTTGGCAAAGACAAACACGAGCCATTCACAAAGACTCCCCTCAGCCAGACAGACAAAAGGCATGGACAAGATATTAAAAAGGTTCACATAGGGTTGCTGAGTATTAAGTGCAGGGGTGGAAATTATTCTGACACTGTATAAGTTTCCAATATGAGAAAAGTATGGAGAGCTAAGATGTGTAGACAAATGTACTGAGTGGCACTTTGTGAAAAAGTCGATGTTGATGGATGTTGATGGAGGTTGCTGGGCATTTCAAGAGAGTGTTGAAACCATCTTATCAGAGTTAATAAAAGGAGAGGGTGTCGCTGGATGACCCATCATCTTTCTTCTCATCAGTGTGGTCTCCAGTCTCACAGCAGTGGCTAGAGGAGTGGGACCTGGCTCGAAGATTGTGTTTAGATAATGGCCATCTCCAATCATAGATAATCTGGCCCCATCTTTTCTTCACAGACACAGCAGCAGACAAGGTCAGGGGGAAAAAGATTCCTGGCGAGGCAAGGCGGAGATAGGGATGGGGCGGCTCTGAGATGATTTACTGCTGAGATTCACTCAGCTGCCTCCATCACCCTCCGTTAACTTTCTCATCCTGTCGTCTCTTCCCCTCTTGCTCTTTTTGTCTTCCATCTCTCACTCTCTTGCATTTCTCTGTGGGCCTTGTACTGAATCCCCATTTCTGTATCACTTGCTTCTTCTCCTACTTTACTCTGTTTTGCAAATGGTAGATGGACAAAGAAAGGGTAAAGTGGTTATATGGAAAGATCTATTGTAGAGATGCATTTTTCATTTTGGATTTTAAGTCAATTTTCTTAGGTTTCAAGTGCCTTTTCCTCCAATGACCACAGACCAATTGACAAAAAAACAAACAAACAAAAGAACAGGGTGCCGAGTACATTCAAAGTACACTGAGTAAATGTTAAATTGTCATAGTTGTGATAAGAGACAGATTAAAAGGCAGCTAAGCTCCCCTACAATGCTAAGTTCTTTCTTGAAAATCTAAGGAAAATATAAAGTAGGCATGAGCCATTGTAATAGACAGCCAGAGAATGTGCTCTATGATCCACAGCGGTAGCCTATTGGCACTATGGTGTGGTGCTATGGCCCCCTACCAGCCATTCTTTGAGCACTGATTTTTATTTCTCCTCCTGACACTCCCATATCCCCAGGGAGAGGACGTCTCTCAGGGACAGTGTGCACAAAAGAAGTGCTACCAGAGTCTCCAAATGGAGTAATGGGCCCTAATGTCTGCACAGGCACGTAATCGAGACCCTTCCACAAGTTCCCATGACAGATAATTGCTGATGTCTTGGTAGTGATAAATGTGACTCCATTCTAGAGGTGCAAATGTCCTGGTTCAGCCCTGGATTTGACAGTCTAAAGGCCCCACTGGGATTGGTGTACCTGACTGGTCCTGAGCCTTCCACAGATGACTCCCTCGCTACTTTCTCACTTTTAGTCAGCCCTAGCAGGGCTGTCTATTTTCCTTTAACCACAAGCCTTCATAGTAAATCTCATTTCATTGTCAGCCATGACTGTGGTTTACTTCCCTGGCCTGTCTGCTGACTTCCTGTTGCCATTAACGCTCAATATCTCTGTTGGGGCCTGTCTGCTCAGTCTTATTTCATTCTGTGCTGTGTCCTATCCTGTCCTCCTATATAGAAAGTTCATCTGACAGACTAGCAGGGGCAGCGTAAAAGCCTTCTGTATTTCATTCAGACTACCTGTTCATCTCCCTTCTCTTTCTGCAGAGAAAAGGGTAGTAATTGATATTGGGACCCATCCATCCTCCCCTCTTAAGCCGAGAGATCCAATTTATCTTGGTAAGAATGCCGATTGGCTCTCTCCCAGGCCTTGTCAGTCAGACTTTTCCTGTTTTTAGATGGCCGTTAATTAAAGTGCTGCCATGACAAAAATAAGATCTGCATGGGGGGGGGGGGTATGGCAATTGAAATGGCCCATCAGACTAACACTTGACCACATAAATCAGCAAAGTGACTCAGTGTAAACTGACCTAGGCAGTCTAAATCACCACTCTGAAATGAAAGCACGGGGCTGACACAGACCTGTTCGGTTAGATCAAATTCAGCCCACATAAATCTTTTTTTTAAACTTAATCTGCATTATTCTCAGTGATGTTAGTCAAAAGGGACATTAGAATGATCTAGTCAATCACCATGAAAGTCAAATTAGTGATGATAGAAAGCTGTGCAAAAGAATCTGCACAATGTTAAAGCAGAATGTGATGTTTTGATATCACAATTCGTTAATTCATACCACAATTCATACCTTTTCGTACTAAGCAAAAGACATATCCATTGAGTTCTACTGAAATGCTCACATCACATAATGGAAATCATTGAAAATTACTTAATTTAACTTTACATGGTTCCATTTATCAGTGCTATTATATGCTATTTATGAGGCAGATAAATTGATAGGAATATAGACAAGTAAAAAGACAGGTTAGTGAATAGGTAGGTAGATAAGTCTATCTGAGGTAATGCAGAGTTTTCATAGAGTGATAGAAGGTGTTACTATCAACTACTGTAGTCATGCTCTTATTTTAGGATAAAACACATTATGGCTATACCACAAATGTTCCAAACGTCTTAGATCATGATACCTCAAAATGGTATTCGGTCGTAGTGCTGAGCCAGTTGACATGTTTTTAAGTTCTGACTCATCTATGTATGTTTGGACAATATTTTCCTCTTAATATTGACTTTAAAATCAGGAATAAAGATTATTCCCTCCCTATTCTTTTCTATTTTCTCAATATTTTATTTCGTTCCATGTCTTTCTATCTTGCCTTTGAACTGCTCCCAGTGACTATAAACCTGAGAAAGCCCCTCTGCTGGCACAGACTGGAAGTCAATAGAAGCAAGTGACCTATATTACAGGCTAGTCTACTAACTCCTGGTATTTTCTCAAGTGAGAGCAGACTATTAGGGATTACATGAGTGCTATTTCAGTGTATTTGTGTTTTTACATGTGTGTGTTTTCTAATGGGGGGGTGGGGGTGCAACAGAGACCAAGAGAAGGTTAATTACCTCCTCGTCCTTCGCTGTCAGCAGGTTTCACCTGGATGGGCCGGTTCATCTGGAGAGAAAGGGAAAGAAGTAGATGGAGAGAAAGAAAGAGTGAGAAGAAAGAAAAGGGAAATCCCACGTTAGCTGGAAACCATATAAGGTGCAAGATGTTGCAATGTTCCTGGTGTTAATGTCCTGAGTTTGTCCTCCTCTGTTAGCTAAACACAAAAATCAAATGGTGAAGATGGCATAAAAAGAGATAAATCTGTCCAGTACTCCATGCCAGCATGTTTAATTAATCCAGGGCACTGCCTCTAGAGATGCCTGAATTCCCCTCACAGTTCAGCAGAATTAGCACTTTTCAATGACGGAGCCACACTGGGTGTCAGATGGCACTTGGAGATTAATGCCATTACATCAGCCACTCCCAGCCCCACCGGGAGAGGTCCTTTCTGGCTGGCCCTTGCTCTTCCTGTCCCCTCCTGGCTCCAGACTCCCAGTCACCAGCTATATCCTGCTCATTCCTGACCCTCAGCAATCCCTCTTTTCTGCCTGCATCCCCTCCTCCCCTTTCGCATCTCTACCCAGGAGCCCTTTTGTGACTTACAACCAATATGCTACTGGTCTGGTCAGCCAACTCCACCCTTCCCAAGCACCCTCCTTGTGCTAGAGCCTCCGAACGGCATAGCTATGAGCTTCTGAAAGGTTAACAGTAGGGAATTAATTTCATAGTG
>NW_005187426.1:4518434-4519777 GCF_000239375.1 Pundamilia nyererei
AATAAAACTTCCCCAGGTTTTTTT
Organism: Pundamilia nyererei; assembly: GCF_000239375.1. Classification (NCBI taxonomy): domain Eukaryota; kingdom Metazoa; phylum Chordata; class Actinopteri; order Cichliformes; family Cichlidae; genus Pundamilia; species Pundamilia nyererei. The sequence goes on from NW_005187426.1 coordinate 4,518,459, forward strand.
CTCCCTGGAGTTTGAATACTAATACAGAAAATCACTTGATCTAGTGTTACAGATCTCTAAAATACAAATAACATCCCCCTATTCCTCTGTAAAAAAGGTGATTGGTTTTAAGCCCTCGAAGACCCTTATTTATTGAGGCTACCTACGCACATAATATTTGGCATTGTATTGTATTATTATTTTTATTTTTGGCGTTGGGTTTTCTGTTTGTTTTTTTTGTTTTTTGTTTTTTTTTCCAGACTTCAGTTGGCCATCTTTCTAACTAGGCCATGCAGACAGGTCCAACATGAGAGTGCCAGTGAATGGCACAGAGTACTGCCCACTCAGATCAGTCAGCTAGGGCAGGATAGTGGGTGTTGTGGCCCTCAGGCAACACAGCACTTGACAGCAGTTGACATGAGCTCAGACCTTGGTTGAATATAGACTTGGTGGACACGTATAGACAACTGTATACATGGTGACACTCCTGGGACGTAATGTGCTCTCGAAGCAATATGTTGCGACACTGGAACAAAGCTTTGTAAAATGACAGAGCCATCACAAGGCTTGCCCATGGAGCTGTTCACAGATGCACACACAGAGAAAACAGAGAGTGAGCGAAAGACAGAGACCAGAGCAACCAAATAAATATGTTAAGTTGTTGCTAATTGGAATAACAAAATTTCATATTATATATTCATGGAGTATGCGTTCCTCCTGGAGCATAGCCATCCAGCAGATGGCCAGAAATGCAAAGATCAGTTTTTACTCACTGCCCTTATGCTTTGTACTCACTTTTTTCAAGTGTTGGTGTGAGATAATTTGATAAATCACTGAGATAATTTTCACTCTCTCTTCTGTTGACAAACGCAGTCCCTCAGCATAAATGTTCTCAACACAAAAAATATAATTTTCTTCTTCTTCTAGGCTACATCCATTGTTCTGTGGGAGCCTGGTTCACTGAGACTCTTCAGTGAAGGAATAAATTTGGAATCCTGCAATTTTGTGTGATAGGAGCCCATGCGAGTCCCCGTGATTACATTCACATGTAAATCTTACATAAAGTTCAGGAGAGGTAAAGTATTGATATGCGAGTCTGCTATTGCCAGAAAGTTATTTAGAGTTAAGATAAGGTGTGGTGTGTACATTTGTAAGTTGTTGGAGGTGAGGTTTTGGGTTTTTTTGAGGGCAGAAATGGTCTCACATAAGAGGTTTAGGGTAGCCTGAATTCCCAAGATCCACGCCCAGTGATCAGTCAGCTTCCAGGTTTTAAATGGAAGCGACTGGTCAGGAGGCTTCATTAGTAGCCCCTGAGCCACTGCAGCAACAAGAGTCATTAA
>NW_005187426.1:4521167-4549497 GCF_000239375.1 Pundamilia nyererei
ACTGTATCTGTCTTTGGCCGGTGTGTCTGATTGATAACAGTGCAGTGGGAGAAAAGACAGACAAGGACACCACTGGCATTTGACCATGTTTCACTATGGTATGTGAATACCACAGCTCACAAAGCAGCCAAGAATAAATTCTATCTATCAGATGCTCTACATACAAATATTGCTCTCTTGGAATAAGTGCTCACACTTGGAATAGTGTGAACACTTAAACACTTCAGCCATTCTTGAGTCCCCTTGACTGATTCTTTAACTTCTTTCCTGGTTTTTAGATAACTAACATTACCAGATATTAAGAGGACGTCTGATGAACATCTCATCTGTAAGCTGAAATACTTTATCTCAGTTGTTACCTACAACTTAGGCTACTAAACAGCTGGAAAGTATCCAAATGATTAATCGTCCAACTTTGATAATTTGATAAAGACATTCTAATCAGCTACGAAAACCTAAACTTAAACATCAACATGATGTAAAACTTTGCGCACCAGACAGAATTAACTACTCAAGTCACAAATTTAATCAATTCCAATTCTTTCTAATGAAGAATGAGTGTTAGTGTTGGCTTAAACTCCCAAAAAACGTCCTTATAATGCAGCTGGTGTAATAAACAAAAAGTTGCTAAACAAAAGGCACTTTGCTGAATCCATAAAATGAAAGTTAATTCCAAACTATAGTTTCATAAGGCTGCAATGAAATATTTCCATATTGAGCTTAATTTTAATGATACATTTACAACACCCAGTGGAATCATTGCGTCATATACACATGATGCAAAATGAAACCAGATCCAGGCACACCTGCTCGTTTCGTTCTTCAGTAAGCATCCACGCTTGACAGTTGCTTTGGGTGAATTGGGATATTTATAGGAGAAGGTGTGGTGATGAATCATTACCTCTTCAGTCAGTTACATTACTCATCTCATAACTTTTAAACAGCTGTGCCAATCACGGTGGCACTGATAAAAGTGGCTCACCAAATGAAAGGAAGAGTCCAGACCGAAAAAGAAAAATTTTCTTGTCCAGAAGGTGCAGAGTGGCAACCTTATAATAAATGCAATTCATCTTCATATTCAGGGTGCAAAGCCCAGATGATAAACCTCTATTTGATTTTTTTTTTTTTTACCCTTTATAGAGATATCGAATGACGGTTCATTATTTTTTCAATCTGTCATAAAAGCACAGTTGTATTGTAAAAGAGACACTGATCTGTTTTATAACCAACCTGTATATACAGTGTAAAATGACTTGCATTGTCATTCTGGTTCTTTTCACTTTGTTTGATTTAGAAAATTAACAAAGTTAGACTCATTTAGTTTTGGCTGCTTCTGAATGTTCTAAAAAACCCACAACTGCCAAAAGTGTGATTGAGCATTGCCCCCTTTAAGCCGTACATAAACGAGCAATTTTCCACAAACTCCTGTTTGCATGACTTCTACTAGAAAATTGTGCAAATGTTTTCCTGTCTAAAACAAATAACTTACTTTGTTAACTAAAACAACAATTACACCCATATTTCTGCTCTACTACATTACATTGTTCATCACATCTACAAATCAAGCTCGATTGTGTTTTTAATGTGTTGTAAGTGCATAAACAAAAAGAAAAAACTGTAATACACACTGACCTGTTGAAACTGGAATAACTGCATCATTCAGGTATTGTCTCACTGTGACATGGTGGATTTAAAGGAAGATCTTTAAAGAGGATCAGTGAGAATTAATGTAGTGTCTTATGACACTTATGACTGAGTGTCTAAGTGTCTTAGTAAGATATTCGGCCAACATGTGCTGCCAAAAAAGATTCACTGTCTTGTCATTGATTCTGCACGTATATCAAAGTCTAATAGAGAGATGGAGCACCTTTATTCCAAAAGATAATTCCTCGTTTGGTTTGTTGATGAGTGCTGTCTGACACGTCAGTCCAAAAAGTAGTTTAATTAGAGATCTGTTGATTGGCAAAGACACGGCACACAATTCATAGATTTTTCATTTTTATCCACCCTTTGCCTATTAAAGAAGGTTATGCAAACCTGCAAGGGACCACTTCCATTAGGACAAAAATATTTTGGGGTTGGCTTTTTTGGTCTTTTTTTTCCAGAGGACAAAGAGATTCACTCAGAACAGCTTTGTATTGATTTCTAAGCAGGAAATGAGCATAAACCATGCAAGCTAAAAGCTCCACATAGTATAACAGAGGCTGTACCAAGGTTTCAGGGTTTTCCTTAAATATGTCCCCAACATAGTGATTTTTTTGTTCCTGTTTTTGTTTTTACTATTGTTCATGCAACAACTGCATAATGTCAAACCTCACCACAGTCAAATGTTACAAATGAATAACAAAATAGAAAAAATAATATTGACACCGGTTAATTAATTCGTCCTTGCTGTTATTTCATCTCCATTCAAGTCATCAGGGATCATTATCTTGATAAGCCATCCATTGTTTGATGCCTCTCATTATCATTCAGCAGTTTCGCCGTCAGTGAATTCATTGGAGCTGTTGATGCCGTTTACAGCCTTTTAAGCTCAATTAAAGATGCTTAATGCAGACTGACTTTTCTTACAGAACCCACAAAGAGCCATAGGCACTGGTTGAGACAGAGGCTCTTGATTACAAAATGAAATGTACAGACCATTATTAGACCGATATATATGCCCTGTCTTCTGTCATTAATATTAGTGCCTTTTGAGGTTCAGAGAATTGTGGTTAAGTAATCTGTTTCAGTGAGTGGAACTGACATCTCTGTCAACAGTGTGGTTTTGTTTGTTTGTATGTTTTCTGATTTTTAATAGATAAATTTTTCTTCCAGTATGTGCTAATGAAAACTGATATTACACACAAGACAAAGCTAAAATTAAACATATTTAATAGTTTTTACATTCTCAGTATGCATTATACTAATTATCAAAGTCCTCTTCTTCACCTTGAATTACAAACATTATGTCACTGTAGGCCTCATTTTCAAACCAGATCTTGCACTGGCTGCACTATACCTGCCCAAATTACTGTTTCCATCATGCATCACTCACACGTCAGGACATTCTGTCTGTGTGGAGGGAAAACAGGCCCAGCACAGCGGGAATGATTCCTCTCTTAAATTGGAGTTCACAGTGACCTCCCCGTGAGGCCAGTGAGCCAAGAGAGGTTGGTTCTTCCTTGTGGGTTGGAGGGAGATGGGTTAGAGCTAAAGTGATCACACCCTGCCTGTCTCCCTTGAAAACACATGAAGGAGGGCTGTGTCTGCCTCACTGTGAGGACGAGGGAGAAAGGGTGCTGACAGCTGAGCAGAGGGTTGCTGGCGGTGAAATGTGGCCTATTTTTAGCTTTGAGTCTGAGCTCCTATTTAAAGACTAGGTACTGAGGGTCAGTTTGGGAAGAAAAGGGGGCATCAACGGCAAAAAAGTTTCTTCAATCTAGCTGACACAGTAATCCCTGGTGTTATGCTGCAGTATCTTAGGAAAACATCTTTGTATTTGTGTTTTGTCTCTGTAATCTCTCTCTAGTTCTCCATAATTACCTGGCAATTGATTCTCTCCTGGAGCGAGGTTTTTGCTTTTAATTTATCTCTATGAATCCGGTATTGGCTCTTTGGTCCTGTGAGAGGCCCGGCTGAACATCTGAACCAATCTATACCACACTGCCCTGCTTTGCCTGGTCCAACCCAATCTAGTCTTGGGGACTGTAGCCCTGACAGCATTCATAATAGATCTATTCTCCTATTCTGTTTTTATGTTTTACCGTATCAAAAGGCCTCCTCTGGAACAGGGACAGAGGTAGACACAGACAGAAAGTGGATGAGAAATCGAGCTATCACACCATCCTCTGCTCCATAAAGCTACTGTTCTTCCTCTGACTGTAGATGGATTGCTGTGTAGATCACTCCAACCAATGGCCAGTACGCTATATTACATTTATTCCTCCACCTTTTTTCCTCTGCCCGTGGATTTAGGGGGGTGGAAAGAAGGACAGGGGAAGTTGGCTAGAGGTGCATCAGAAGGTGGGGAGTGGGGGGTGACAATTCAACACAGTGAGACAAGACTAACAAATTAGTCAAAGTGACAGGGAGTTTTATGAGGTCTGCTCTTGTGAGGCGACTGCTGCTCTCTCCCCTCTCTTTCCCTCTCTCTTTCACTGGGCTGCAGGGACATTACCGGGGCCATATGTATGTGTGTGTGTGTGTGTGTGTGTGTGTGTGTGTGTGTGGGTGGGTGTGGTACATACTGGAGCATTTCAGAAGGAAAACAGTAATGAAAAAAAAACTGGTGAATGAGGAGAAACTAGAAACATCAAAGTTAAAGAAAAAGAAAAAGTCAGAAATAACAGACTTCTAAAATACAAAAATACTTTCTGTTCTTTTGCATAAATAACTAATTGTTAGGCTTTAGAAATGTGATCATTTAAAGTCAAAACTGCAATTTTGCCAGCACATAAAACTAATGTGGTGTCAACATGAGGGAGTTTTAATATGTTGGGCTTTTAATCTGTTATTTTATAACAAAGAGGGAACTTGTGTTTGTCGAAAATGTAAGAAAAATTGTTCAACTTGTTATTATTGTATCCTTTGCATTGTAAAAATCTCATCAATTATTTTTTTTTAATTAACTCAGTGTAATTAGAGAAGTTTGTCAGGTAACTAAATATCCAATGAATTACTTAAGTCATAATTAGGCTATTTAGAGACACTGTTTAATACTGTGTTTCTAAACACTGATTAATTGCTTATACTTCCCAATACGCATTGTATTAATGTGAAACCAACAATATGCACAGAAGAGTAAGATAGTGTTTTCTCTGACAAAAATGAAAACAATAACAACCATAATTTTAGCCATAATTATGTAAAGTGCCTTCATTTTCTGGAAATTATAATGATAAATATTTTTTCATAGCTTATTGTGACTTTGAGTTTTAAAAGCCCTGCCAATAAGGTTTGACACAGTTAATAGCATGATTAAAATAAACATAAATATAAACATTTCTGGATAAAGCTTGTAAATGTCTTCTCTCAGAAATTAGGAACAAGAAGGAGAAGTTTGGTTTCACTCTATGCTTTGCCGATCTTTTAGCGTCTCTTAATTTACCTGAGACTCTAAATTTACCTGACACTGTGACACTACTGATAACAAGATGCTGAGTTCTTTTTTCAACAGAAAGATCTATTTGGAACTCCTAATTCAGTCAACATTTGTCTATGCACATGCACAATTGCAAAGAAGTACAATCTGATAACAGCACACATACTGCTGCCAGTACAGGCTCCAAAGCACGGAAGGTTAAATGCCCTGATTCAAGCACACAGAGCCAAGGCAAGAATCACAACAATAACCTGGTAGCTTCCCAGGAGCATCTGTCACTCTGCAAGGCCACAGCACAAATGTTTGTGAGCCAGCCTGGGAAAACAGCTAAAGTAGTTCACGGTATAAAGAGGAGCAAGAGAATAATAATAAGTGGAAGGTAATGACACACAATGCATCTGTCAGATTTATGAGTGTATATCCTACTCTGCTCCTCTCGTATACCTGCCGGTTGGCTCTGCACTTGAGGCCACACAGTCCACAATGCTGTTGAAAGAGTCGGCAGTGAGAAATCACAGAGCAGCAGGGAGAATAGTGCCGGACTCTTGCTCTGCTACAACATCCAACAATCAAGCCCCAGAGTGTGCATGGACACAAACATTTCAAAATGGTCTGTGGATTTTTTCAAAATAAAACAAAGGTTTCAACAAACAGGGAGTATCTCCAAAATTTTTGTTTATAGGGAATCCAAAGTTGAGCCAGAGGAGATGTTTCTCTTGTTCTCCATTCAGTCATGCTGAATTTCCAGGTTAGCTTTTGTTTTACTAGTGTGCAGTGAAAAGTTGACAAGAAAACACCAATATGAATGATGAGGAGTTCTAAATGATTTGCAGATGTGTGAGAAAGGTTATTGTGAACAAAAACCTTCATATTTGTATAGTTATGGTTGCTTTGTGATTTACATGTTGAAAACCTTTTTTTTTCTTTTGTGCAGTATGTTTTTAGATAGTTATTTCATCATCGATATAAACCTAATATGAAGCACATGTGTCAATCAAACAAGTACATATGAAAGTAAATATATGTTTTAAATAAATAAAGCATGTTTAAATAAACAAAGCGTGACATCTCAGCTACCGATATCTTCTAGGAGAGGTATTTCCAAATGGTGTTCCTTGAGGCAAGTCCAGGGGTGCCTTGGGATTTTGAGTTAATTATACAGTGCAAATGCACATTAAGTAATGAATAAGATTTAAATTTCCTATATTAGTTCACAATGAAATATATAATTGATGATTGACTGCTTTGCTGTGTAGTACAAGCTAATTAAATTGTAGGATACATGCTAGGTCTAAATGCTTCAGATGATAAATAGGCTATTTTCTGCAAATATGGATATAGGTATGAAGAAAAACTGATTCACATCAACAGTGACAGACAGAGCAGACAGACTCTGCTGATATAAACGTAAGAAAAGGGGCAACCATGTATCATGTAAAAATATAACAACCCCCCCCAACAATATAGCGTATACAAGGAAATAATTTGGATTTGATTTATAAAAACTACAAACACCCAAAACCCAAAATATGTATTTATTTTAGACTAATAATATATATGTAAACATGTGTTTACCTAAAAAAGGATATCAGGTTTTGTATTTTGTGCACATTGAGTATGGAAGAATAAAGTAGATCAGAGTAGAACAGAACAGAAACGGACAATAATGCTATCATCAGTCTTAAAAGCAGAGTAATATCGCCAATGAACACATTTATTTGTCTTCTTATTTTCACTATGTGGATACGGTGATGCATTGAGCTTAAAAGTCACAGGAAGCTTCCTTTGATTGTTTTGCTTTTAAGGATTTTCTTTTCAATAAAAATTAAAACAAAATGACAAATTATTGAATGCAGCAGGACTTTTAGCATTTTAAGATAAAATCCTATGCCATGCTTACACACAAGCTGCTTATGATGCATGCTTTACATTCAACCTATTCTCTTGTCAACACACAAAAGGGCACTGTGTATTCATGAAAATCCACTCACACTCACAGGCTGTGCATAATAATAGAAGACAAAAGCATGAGGTTGCCCATTATGCAGACACCCATATTTAAATGGTCTCATACACACAGAACAGAACAAACACAGAAAAAATAATACTAATAACGGAACAGAAGACCTATTGTTTTAATAATAAAGAGGAGTGTTATTACACAAACAAATGCATGCATGTGGATATCCATTTACATAGAAACACAGACACCAATATCTCTTTGTTCATTGCACACATTCATTTACACACACTTATGCTAGCGGACTTCTTTAGAGATGCCTTTAGACACAGACTAGCGCACACACATAAGCACACAACCCTGTAAGTGTGTTTCAAGATGCCGTTAGGACAGAAGGTTGTTTGTGAAAATGATCACATCAATCGAAGTGATAGATAAAAGACTGGGAGCAATTGATAAAGTGCCACAATTATTTGGAAGATGAATGGCTGAATTTGCTTTTGAAATTGGACTGGATCTCAGTGCAATGGAACAGAACTCATCATCATCAATGAGCCTGCCGTTAGATTGCATTCTGTCACAACCCAATATCAGCCCGGACAATTGGATCCATCTGCCAAATGGGATCAAATAGACCTACTCACACAATATCAAAAGTGATGTATAGTGACCATGTGCAAACCATATTAGAGTGAAAATGCACAATGCATCACTGTGTATGCTGTTGCATGTGTTCACATATTACATTTGATATCACCACATGTGAGTATGCTCAATAGAAATTATTAGGAGAACACATGTACGACACGGAAGGAAATGATACAACCAGCAGTAGGGGGATGCTTGATGCTTAAATGCTCCAAACGAACCCATCAATTCATATAAAATGTGTGAGATGGTTATAAAGACAAGGTATAGAGTGAATAGCTTGAAAGTGATGTGCAGTTACAGGCCGCCTTTAACAGTCGGATGAAGTAGAAATCACTTTCTTTCATCTTCTAACTCCCCAGTTCCTGTTTTTTTTCTTTTATTGTTATTATTTAAAAGAATATTTGCAAAGTTGCAACTCATAAAACTTGCACTATCGGATAACATAATTTATTTAAGCCTATAAATCCTTTGGCTTTTGCAGTTATACGCCTCATAATGATGCATTGGTTAACACGGCCTGAATATTTGAGCCACATAAAAAAGGTAATAGATTAAACCAGGGGAGTGTGTAGAGCCGCAGCGTGTGTGTGACTGCGTGCGTGTGTGAGCAGAGCTATCGGTAAAGAAGTATTACTGCAGCTTACACAGGCCTTTGCATACAGAAGGGAACATCAGAATGCACTGTATCGCCACTGCATGGACACACACAAAGCAAAAGAAGAGGGACAAACCAAAAGGGGCTGGAGGGAAACACACTAAGTAATGTATTGTGCTAGGATGATAGGTGACACGGTCTGATGATAAAGAGGAAGCGTGTAAATGGGCCTCTATTAAGGGAGAGGAAGGTTGAAGGATTGTTTACAGCCACAAATCTGCCCAAAGAAAACATATTACACCTGAAATTAGTTCTTTAATTTTTCAGTCTGCGGTGTCTTCAGAGATATCTATAGCATCTAGTATGTCTAATTCGCAGGGACTATAAATCACATATACATCTGCTTCAACCTGTAAATCTGTCAGGTATAATGACATTGTAATTTTGTCTTTATTTGTTGTATTATTTAGTTCTTGGCTTATTTTTCTTCTTATTTTCATTGTTTTCTATTCTGTTGAAGTCCAGTCTCTGGGGAAACTATAAAGTAAAATATTGCTGTCTAGAGCACTCGCAGGCAAAAGTTAACTGAAAGGTAATTAAACTTTTCCGGAGACACACTCATACACAAAATCTACACTGCACCTACGTTTGCAATAAAATGGTCTTCTTTCTGGTTGTATGTGAAGGAGTATGTGTACACTGCATCCTGACATAGCTTTCACCATTCCATCTTGTCTTTTTTCCTTTACCCTCGAGCACACAAAATACCCCCATGGAGTCAAAGAGAAAAGTACGCATACACCGTCATGTGCACTCATAGTCCCCCACACACACATTATTCCTGTGCGGTCAGTGTCTGGGGGAGCTGTGCTGTCAGAGAGCAGACCGTAGTGTTCCTGGTCCCTGCTCCACCTGCTGTGACAGCTAATTAGGCCTGGCCAAAAAGCCAAGCCTGTCTGGGTGCTGAAGTGGGTGTCATAGCATGACAATGCTATGGCAGGGCAGGGCAGGGCATGGCATGGGATGGCACAAGGATAGTGTGCCAGCTGATAAGATGCCCTACCATGATGTCCAGGGACACACCTTACCTGGGAACACCCACGACCACAGTGATGTGTCCTCGTCTTCCTTAGTCTCCCCTTCAGTCATTAATTACAGTCACGCACTTCTATTAGTCCTCCATTTAGACTAATCAACAAGCAGGGTCTCCGCTGACATCATTAGCTCTCATAACAAGCACCAACACACTGGAAGGGGCATTCCAGAGCCTTTTGTGAGCATTAACCCTTCCTTGACAGTAATGAGTCTTCCTTATTTTGTGGGTACATCAGGGCCGTTTGTCCTCCTCCAGTTGTCCAACACCCCCGAGCCTGTTTCTCTCACACTACCCTGTCATTAGGAGACAGCAGAAGCTAGCACTAAAGCTGTGGATGCTCCAAGCAGACAAGGAAGCTTAAATAGCATGGCAGGATGTTACCACTGCAAGGGGTGTGTGTGCAATGTATTTTTGGGAGGGTTAGGGATCAAAGGCACTGAGGAAATGGGATGAGACAGGACAGCCTACGCCTCTTGGGTAAGTGTGTTTCTTTGAGTGTGTATGTAACTCATATTAGATATGAGGAAGAGAAGGAAACACAGGTTAGAGATGATGACAGGGAGCTCAGACATTCCCCTGGACCAGCAGGGGAGCATGGAAATAGAAAACAGCCCCCTGAGCGACAGCGCAGCCTCCTGAGATTTGAGCCATTTGGACATAATATTAAAAGCACAATACAGACATACGCATAATTCTAAATGCACAAACTGAGTATTAAATCCTGCTAGTTTTACAAAAGAAAAAGAAACAAACTTATTACTACCTTTTACTATATTACTATTTATTTTTTACTTGTCATGCATATGTACACAACTGTGCAGCAGATGGTGTTAATTGTCCTCCATATAGTCAAATTTCTCAAATGAATTAATATGTAAAAAGAAATAAAATCAGTTAGATGTGTCATGCAAGCCATGTGTGTGAGGTGTGGCTTAATGGAGCCAAACAATTCATCATAATTCATCACAGTTTTTTAGAGCATGTACTTGGTGAGGAGCTTTCAATGGGTAAATGCAGAACGTATGTTTTAATATGTCATCCATTGCTTTAATATATCCATGGTAACTGATTGTCTGCAGGGTAAACATCAGAGCAAAGCACTTAGCAATCACAACCAGCTTTGCAAACCAAAGAACACATTCAATAATGTACTAGATGAGAACACTTGAACCATACTGAAAATAAGCACAAAGGGTGAGAAAAATACAACAAAGTTAGAGAAATCTTCACGTGCACAGCTTCAAGTTGACTCCAAAGGCACAATCCTAGCCAATTACCACATTCCAACTTGCGCTGAGGGCAATGGGTAGGTCTTTCTGTTCTTTACTTATTAATCTCCACCAGACTGTCTGCATGGTGGTTTGACAGACTGTTCGCTGTGAAAATTCATGTTATCTCATCTTCTTCTTCTGTCTCATTCACCTTAGTTTCAACCATCACTGACCAGTAACTGAATTTTATTATTGGAATTTTCTAAACTGTACTTTATAAAGGCATGCATGCCCTTCTTCCCGCTGTGTGTTAATGAGCCTGAACCATGTGAAAAAAGAATTTAAAGTTGTTTTTTGAATACTGTAGCCATACTGGTAAATTTTATAACAGAACGATTGGAATAAAAAAAGTGTGGAGAAGGAAAAGAACAGCTAATGATCCAAAGCATGCCACTATATCCATCAAACATGGTGGAGGCAAACTTCGCATATTTGGCCGCCAATGGATATGAGTCACTTGTGTTTACTGACAATGCGACAGAATTAATTCTGAGGTGTATAGAACTATGCTCAGACTGAGGTATAGTTTGCAAAACTGATTGGTTCCAAAGGCAAATGTAGATACTGCAAAAGCAATAGTAGCAATAGTAACAAAACCTATCCGGTTGTTCAGTGATGACGCGACGAATCCTACTTCCGGGCCTAAAGTAGTCTGCGTTTAATATGGCTTTTGTGTTGTTAACAGGTTTAATGTTTTGTATTGTCTTCTATTTAATCTCAAAAAGCTCCTAAAACAGTCAGTGATCACTGTTGACCTGTCTCGGCTTTTATTACCGCTAATCATTTATTTAAGCTCAGTTTTTAAAACCTTAGGATGTAACTACAGCCCAGCCCATGCAGCAGTATATGAATGACTAACCTCGTATTGTGGATGGATTATCTCAGTTGTTCTCCTGGCTGAAGTTTGGTCCTTTTACAGCATCCTGCCATGCGATTACATTTGTTCCTGACCACCGAGAACACTCACGTTAACTTTTATCGAGTGGAAAAAAAGTTAGCTTGTTTATATTATGCTAACATAGCTGTGTCGCTAGCGGTCACATAGCACATCATTATATACCAGCTAGCCAAACTTCAGTAACCCTACAAACGTCACTGCTGTTTAGCTTTCTGTCTTCATTTATGTTGGAAGTGATAACAGAGCTGTACGTTTTAATTTGTTTCCAAAACCCCGCAGTCAGGACATGCTATATTGTATTTAGATAGAAGCTAGCGAGCTAACTTCCTGCTAACTTCTAACTCCGTTAAATGTCATAAATTCCGTTTTCATGGATGCCTGGATGTTAAACTCAATTGTTACACCTGGTAGAGCAGAACGCTGATCATTTTATTAAAGATGAAAGACTTTAGACAGTTTTTCAACTCTCAGCAATGCCATAGTGATCGTTTGCTATATGGACCTGCAGCGGAGTTTAGGCCCAGACACGGCAAGTGACGTCAGACTTAACAACCGGATAGCTTCTCAAAGCAAAGATGTGTCATATTCTTCAATGGCCAAGTCAGTCACCCTGTCTCAGTCCAATTGAGCAGCCTTTTAAGTTGACAGTTAAGACAAAACTGAATGCAGAAAGTCTCAAAAACAAGCGCTAACTGAAGGTGGCTGCAGTAAAAGCCTGTTGAAGTATCTCAAGGGAGGAAACACAGCATTTGGTGATGTCTACAAGTTTTAGATGTCAGGCAATCACTGGCTGACACAGATTTTGATCCAAGTTTTGAAAGCAAACCATATTTTAAACAATATGTTAGTTTGTCAAATTGCCCTTTTAAAAAATGGGGAACTATATGTTTGTATACTAATGTTTGTAATACCTAAACTCTTCAAGGAATACTTTTCTTAAAACCCTTAAATTAAAACTGACAGAGTCAATTACATCATGATTGCTTGATTTAAAATCCAACATGACTGCACATGGCCCATAAAATGTGGTGCAACTGTTAAGGGGTAAAGACATTTTAAAGTTGCTGGAACAGAACAATTATTCTACCATTATTCTGAAAACGTGACGCAGAACAGCAGAACACAGATGCCATAGTTAAATACATTAGTGCACCCCTATTTGTTTGTTTTCAAATTATTTTGTTGGTTAAATTTTCTCATTTGCAAACCAACAACAAACAAGCTCATGCACATCTAATTTATTTCAAGAGGGGTTTGGCATGAAAAGGGTTAACACACTATTTTCTAGCTCTTATCGGTGCTTGTAAAAGGATAAGGAGAGGAAAAGTGAGAGATAGAGGGAGGGGGAGCGAGAAAATGCCATTTGGGGGGAGAGCCAAGTGGGTCTGCTAAACGAGTGGATTCTTATGCAAATACATGCTAATTTATGCGCACAAGGCAGTGGCAGCGCCCGAGGCTGCTTTGATTGGCAGTTGCAGGTCTGTGTGTGCTGAGGAGGGACGCTTGGCTCCGAGTGCTTCTGTAAAGTTGGGCACGGCTGCCTCTCCATGTTCTACATGCTCTGGATCCACCGACTGCACACGGCTGTAGCCTAGCCTCTCCACCGGACTAGTCCCAGAGACCAGCAGGGCTCCCATCCAAAAAACTCTCTGCACACCAAGAGCTCAGCTCAGCCAGCTCCAATTCCTCCATGGATGGAAGGAGCCAGGGCATCATTATAAAATCAATGCCCCAGCTTCATCTTGCCTGTCTCTGTGTGTATGTGGGCAGGAGGGGTAGGATTGTTTGTGTTGATTCTAGGGGGTGTTTGTGAGTGGCAGAACAGCAGAGGTGCCGATGCAATGCTCTCCACACTCTCTAATGGGCTGACAGAGAGGCTCTAGGTCAGGGCCTCCCATTACTTCAGGAGGGAAACTGGCAAAATAAATAGGAACGTGCACCTAGCTACCACCCAGAGGAAATGTAAATGCCATTTGTTTCTGTGGCAAGGTGTTGTCATGCAGAGCAGTGGTACATCTTGATAATGTAAACATAAATTCCTGAATACAGCGATGCCAGAGTAATTGGGTAGCTGCTATTTATCATTTTTTTGGCAGTTTTTTTTTTCTGTTTTTGTATTTGCAAGACACAAGGAAGAAAAACACATTTAGCCAGGCGACGATGAAGCCATTACTCTGTCTATTACTCATTCACACAGGCCCCCAAGCCAATAGAAAAACACTTGGAAATCACCAACATAAAATAGAATATGTGCCCAAAAAATATAGTGCATTTTATTATACCTCATAAATATACTCTGTTGTGATGAGGTTTCTTGGAATGAAACAATGGAAACATGTTTTTCATTACTGTTCCTCCACATTAATATATATGTATTGTAGTATTCATGCTACTGTGTTATGAGCTCTCGCATTCTGTTCAACCATGCTTGTCTCACACACGTAAACACATGCAAGCCACATGTTTGCATACCCCCGTGACTGGTAATTTTTACCCTCCCCCTTAAGCTTTTCACACATGCCAGAGCAGAATGGGTATTTTAAGGTCTGCAATTATACCCTCTGCAGAGAGCAGACAGTGAAATTACTCAGTTGGCACCCCCAGCACCCCAATCCCACACTCCCTGTGCACCCCATCTCAATGGGAAATAAAGCAAAACCAGTTAGACAGATCTGGAACAAAACATCCAAACCTTTTGTTTGTCACACCTGGGGACTGCAAATGGATTCTCATCATACAGTAGATTGAAAATGTATGCTTATTTACACCACCATTCCTCTCTTTCTAAGTATTACACTCATTTTCCCAGCAGCAAAGTGGCCCCCAAACTGCCCATGCTTTCCTCTCTCAACTAATCTGCCACTGCCAGCTTTTGATGACACAAGAGTCACGATGTGACGTTCACTCATCACCCGTCAAACGTCGACCAACATTGGCTTTTTGAAATAGCACACGCGCCCTATGCATATTTCATCCACCCCTCCGAAACTGTAGAACCAATGAATAATACATCTTTTATTATATTATTGCAAGAGATTTGTAACACTTGAAACAGAATGCAATATGCAGTTTATCTCTATGCA
Source organism: Pundamilia nyererei (assembly GCF_000239375.1). Classification (NCBI taxonomy): domain Eukaryota; kingdom Metazoa; phylum Chordata; class Actinopteri; order Cichliformes; family Cichlidae; genus Pundamilia; species Pundamilia nyererei. Next base: position 4,535,805 of record NW_005187426.1, read on the forward strand.
TGGCGAACACAAGGTGCTTCCGTAGTGTCTGTATGTGTCACGAGGCAAGAGGGGAAGAAAAGAGAACAGAGGAAACAAGCTCATGTGACTCCTGACAGTCCATCAATGTCCCAGAACAATTATTCTCCCAGCTGAGGAGTTGGATGTTGAAGCTGGTGACGTCCTTTGTGTGTGTCTACACAGAAACTGTGAAGAATGTCTCATTTTTAAACATGCCTTTGTGCTTTATGTTACCTTTCAGCACAGCATACTGTATGCTGTTATGAGCTCATGGTTGCACAGATGCAATATTAAAATCAGTGGCCAAAAGCCTAATAAGCTTATGTTACAGTCATATCGCCATAACAGTATCTTGTGTGTTCTCATACACAACAACAAAGCATCAAAAGACATTGGATGATGGTAGCTTCAATAACTCCAGATAGCATCAGTGAAAAAGTTTATGCTCCATACTTTTTGGGGCTTTTTGTTCAATTCTCTAACCTTTCGAGACCTGGATATTATTACATTCATTTCCCATATACTCCAGACCTGCGTAGAAAATCTGGCATTATTAAAATCCACCCTTAATCATCAAGTGCCTTTGTTTTGCTGCCGTAACCACGGTCCATTTTGAAATTTAATTTCCTGAAGTAGAGGGTCGAGAGTTGATGCCATTTTATATGGAATAATTGAAGTGTTTTTTCCCCTGCATGTGTGCGCAGTGGTGTTTGTCATCAGCCTGCCTTGTCCTCTTACAGATGGAAGGGTGAAAGCATGCCGAAGGCTCGCAGAAAGCCCTCCAGTCTCTATCGTTTAATTTGACGAGGAGGCGTTAGGTGAGCTGGAAGAGGAAATACGTCTCGCTGATGCTGTTTGCCACTTGAGAGCTCATTCACTGCCTGGGGCTGTTGACCACACCATGTCAGGTTCTATGCTAGAAACACGTCCCCACACAACACTTAAATTACATTCGGACCTTGGCTGGGGTGAGCAAATGCCTGGCCGGAAATCAATGGGAGGATACAAGCCTCAGTGGACATGGCAGGGCGTTAGCTTTCATTTCAACTATTGATCAGTGCCAGGTACATTTCATCAAACTACTGTAGCTGACTGAGTTTTGTACACATGCAGAATTTGAGCTAGAGTAGTTGCTTTGAGAGATGATAAGTATTCATAAAGATAGACGTTTATTGTCAACACATAGGTTGTGGCTTCAGTGTTCTTCTTTCAGTAGCCAAGCACTCATCAGTCTAAGAAGAAACTTGAAGGAGAGCGCGGTAATGTTATAAAAGAATAAGTAGATGGATAAATAAATATTGTGTCCCAGTTTTGCTTCGTTGATCTGTGACTAACTGGATAGCCATTAAGGTTTAAAAATCTCACAGTGTGAAACAGACTGGAACACATTGAGCTTCGGCTCAGCAGAATAGATTTTCATTTCCTTAATCAACTTCCTTATTCATCCTTTTTTCCAAGGAATTAATATAGATCAGTGTTAATGGGAGCCAAATACGTGAGTGGCAGCATGTGGGGAGCAGGCTCAGTGGAGGAGAGCAGGCTTTTCTCCTTCACCAGGAGCAGCATCTGTTGCTCCTCTGCTCCAATGCTATTTACAGATAGCTGCCATTATTTATGCCTGATGAGATTCTATCCAATTTGTCAATCCATACAGTTCATAAACACATGGACAACATAAGCACTTAAAAAGGAAGTGGAAGAAGTGAGGCTGTGTATGTGGCTTCCAAATCAGCATATATTGTCGCCATTAGTCACCATTACCATTCAGGAGAGGCAAGCTAACATATACACCCGGGTAAAGATACAATATGTATACTGAGATAAGGATTACACAAAGCCCTTAGGATGAAATTCTCTTCTCAGGATATAACAGCCCCCCCTTTACAGAGCACATTATAAAGCCCTAAATACTGTGCCTAAACCTCAGATGAATCCTTGGAAAGTTTGATTTGCCAGATTTCAGCTCTAGGTTAGATTAGACTGTTATTTTTCAAGTAAAATAATGTGAAAATCTGTTCAAGTCAGTTTTTTTGTGGATTTTGAAAATCATATTCTCTCTGACTTTAGGGACTTCACAAGGAAGATTTATTTATGTCTGTGTTTGTGTGCGCTTGTGAATTTGGGTGTGTGTGTATATGACGGTGTGCAAAAGACAGGAACCGCGAGAGAAATGACAAAACATGCTGCTGAGAGAGGAAGTGACAACGAGACGGAAGAACAAGGAAAGACTCAGCCAGAGAAGGAGAAAGTGACAAAAGCAGTGAGAAAATGAGGCAAAAGAGAGAAATGACATAAAAAATAAAGGCATTTTGAAAGTAAAATAATAGAAGAAGAGAAAGAAGAAAACAAACGTATGGTGGACACACAGTATCAGACAGAGAGACAGAGAAACTTTAAGGGGATTGGCTGTGGCAACAAAAATGATCTCTCTATGATTGCTGTTCGCTCTGCAAATAACATATAGTGTCAGTTTTAGTCCGCTCCAAGCACCAGATGGATGGGTTTTCCACATAAGGACAATTCAGATGCCAGAAGAAGGAAAAAAGATACTAAATTGTCAAGTGTAAAGAAATAAGTTGACTTTTCAAACGCTCTAAACTGTCATATGTCAACCCATCAGACTGCAAAGAGATTAAAACAAAACAAATATTTGGCTTTTAGAGGCATATATATGGGTGCATATTGCAGCAGTGACATCCATCAGTGTTGCCTGAAGAAATGTCAACAAAGTCTTCCACTAAGATCACACCAACACTCCCTCGCAACTTTTGTTTAAATGTCTAATACAGCTGCCCTTCAAGAACACAGCCGATAGAGTTAACTGCAAGTAAGTTTGAAACCTAACTTTGATCATGTCAGTCTTTGACCACTGTTGAAACAGCATGATGATTAAGGTTTTTGGTTTGCACTAAAATATTTGCATTCTCACAAGTAATTCATCCCTCCGTCCACAGATACACAAATGAAAACAACTACTAAGGAAACTTGAATAATAATAAGAAGAACCAAAAGGCAAACATGCACATAAATGCACAAAATACATCCGTCTCCTGTTGCTAGTTGATAACATGGTGGTGTTACACCTTTGCAGGGACTATACAGACTACACAGCTTCTTTTTGGTCTGTTAAAGAAAAGCATTCCAGTTTGGTAGATTACAGTCAGGTGTGATTAAGATCTTTGCCCTGGTAAAGCAACGGCCATGCTTTACTTAACTTAAAAATAATTGACTGATAAATGGACAGTAAATAGTAAATGGACTAGCCTTATATATTGTTTTTCTACTCAGCTTGAGAATTCAAAGCGCTTTATCCATCAAGCCTCATTCACCCATTCACACACATTTATATAAGCACTTTTTTCTGTCCTTAAGTGCTTTCTAACTAACATTCACACACATTTTCACTCCAATGGAGACATTGGAGAGTAACGTGGGGTTCAATATGTTGGCCAAGGATTTTTTTTGAAATGCAGACTACAGCAGCCATGGATCAAACCACCAACTTAGTAGATTAGTAGATGACCTGCTCAGTCAGTCAGTCAGTGTGTTTTTTGTAACCATCTCCCTCACCTTACTGCTTTTATCTCTTGTGTGTTTGTCCTTCACTCTGCTATTTTTACAGTCAAGGCATTATCAATAAACTGTTAAACCAAATGTTGATTCTCATGCTATATGACGCTTGAATAGTTTATGTATGTATGTCTGTGAAGGTTCTCAGTCATCCAGGTCATCGTAGTCAAAGGAGCTTGCAAAGAAAAGCGTCTGGACTTCTTTAAGCAACTTCAAGCAACTTAAAGAAGTCCAGACGCTTTTCTTTGCAAGCTCCTTTGACTTTATGTATGTATGTATTTATTAGCACTACAATGGGAGCTCTGATGCTGTTGTACTTGTTCTAAGTCAGCCTTTGTGAATGCCTAAAATATCAATTTGTGAATTTCCTTTCTCCACAGATTTTATTAAAGAGTGCCATTAACATCTCTTTTTTTATCATTTTCATTTAAGTATAATATAGAATATACAAGCTAGTTTATGGTCTACACAACAAATAATAAAGTAAGTATTCCATCAGAATCTGATTATTTTAATCTTTTTATTCTCTACACAGTATAATGTTGTAATGTGTTATAATGTAACCAGTGTGTATAACATACTGTGGTTACACTGGAAATGTATATAAAGTAATACAAATCACAGAGCTTGTTTGTGATTATTGAACAATATATTTTTAATGAAATCACAATCAAGAGTCAATAAATGTGGACTGCAGGACAGGGACCAGCCTGCACATTTTGTAAGCTAAGCTACACACTAAAGTAAAGAGCTCAAGTTTCCCAAATGTCCCTGCTGATTTTACTGATCCAGAACTGTTTAGACCCCTGCTGCAACGGCAGTGGCTAATTTAAGTTATGCAACTGAGTCTTGAGTTGTGAGAATCATGTTGGAAGTGTTGGAATCAAGCACTTTGCTGTCACAGCAAATTCTTTCCCAACATCAACAGTCCTTTAAAAACCACATAGTCTGACTGGGGATGCTGAAATATTCAAACCAAGAGGCAGAGTACTCAATTCCCTTGATATCTTAGCCCCTACCCTGTATTTATATTTTACCAAGATATTTAAATAATATGATATATAACAAAATAATAAAAAGCAAAAGTGTAATAAATGCATCGTCCAACACAAACAACTGAAATTGGTGCTTTACTCTGCTTTCTGTGTTCAACATTATGATTGTAAGCCAAAGCAATTTTAACCTAAGGTGCCTAATGTCATGAGGTGATTACTGCGCTCTTCTGAAATGTCACTGATGAACCAGTGGATGCTTCAAATCACAAGTGCTACTGAATGATGTCCATAAGTTGCACTAACAGAGGCTATTGTCTCTTGAACTCACAATGCTGACTAGGAGCTTTTAGGATTACTATGAATCAAGCGGAATAATTTCAGTACAAAAAAGAATAATCAAATCTGCTCCCTTTCTCAAAGTTCCATCACTTTCTTACAGACAGACAGAATTTTGGTAGACATTACATCTTCTAGGCACATTCTTGAAAAGAGCGAGAGAGAGCACAGCAAAATAAAAGGTCTGTATGTGGCTCCATCCGTCTGCTTGCTTCTTGTGCCCACAAAACACAAATAATCACCTTAACAATTCAAGTTGACTGGTGTTCAGTGTTAAAAAAAATGAACAAACAAACAACAAAAAAACACCACAACAAGAAGCTGGTTATTAACTCGTGACTTTTAGTTAAATAAGATTCTCAGTGCATTGGAAAATTAAATGACTTGCAAAAAAATATCAACGACGAAAAAATATTTCCACAGTGCTTTCTCTGTTTGTCTCCAGCGCCAGCACTCCCTTTGCTCATCTCTCTCAACTCGAGCAGGGAATCAGCCATATGGCAAAGCATCCCCTTATTCCTGCTTGCTTTCCATCCCACCTCCCATCTCCACTGTTTTCAATACACACTCAGCCATACAGAAAAAGAGTAGAGTAAGCCACAGGGATGCTATGGCTTCTGGTACAATAGGGCATTGCAGGGTGGGTGACCATAGCAGATGTCTCTCCCTTTTCCTTTGTTGCTCTCTCACCCAGTCCTCCCGGCGGTGTATGGTGTCAACCCATGCCAGGGCATTACTCTGGGCTCTGTGGTGATCCACACTGACTAAAATGTATTCATACAGATGTTGTCTGTGGAGATTAAGCATCTCTGTGGGTTCGGCAGGACGGGGTCAGAGTTGGCTGGTAACGAGGAGCGGCAGCACCAGCACAGGGCAGACAATAAATCTTTCTTGTGTGCCAGCAGACTCGTGGACCTACAGCTCACTGAATGCTTTGTTTTTTTTAAATGAGCTGAGTTGACCTTAGTGTTGCAGTAATGTGCATTTCAGATGCAAAGATATTCTCTTACAGCAGAAAGATGGAAACGAAGACACAAAACAACAACAAAAAAACAGGACAGAGAGAAGATCGAGAGTGTTTACTGTTATGACTGTTATGACTGTTCACCTTTTTACCCTGGCTGCAGAATTAATTTCAGATTTATATGGTAACACTGATGTTCAGCTGAAAGATACAGACAGTGCAGTGATCTCCAATAAAGAGCAATGAGTACTTTACAAGGGAAGAAACATTGCCATTTGCTGTAGGAGGCCCATTGGGTAACTAGCTTAGGGCTTGAAAAAAAAAACAGTGGGGATTGCATAAGAAGATGACAGAATAGCATTAATTCATAAAAGATCTGCCGTACTCAGAGCGAAATGATGAGTTGATTATGCTCCACCTTGAGTTCAAATGATATGCTCTCTTGACAAAATAAAAAGAGACATGGAGATGAAGGCAAGAGAGTTGTCATAGTGGCTGCAATGTCACATTTTACATATACGAGAAATATATATACACACACACACACACACACACACACTAGGGGTGCAACGATACACAAAATTCACGGTTCGGTTCGATACTTTGGTGTCACGATATTTTTTCGATACAAAAAAATGTTCATGCCTTTTTAATTTTTCATTTATTAAAATTATAAATATTTATTTTAACTCAAAAGTACAGTTTTTAAATTTAATGTTGCTGAAACAACAAAAATAATAAAAAAATAAATCTATCTGATCGAGAAATTACTCATCTTTGGAAAAAGAGAGTTTATTACAGAGAAATGGCTCTTTCCAAAATAAAAGCTATACTATACGCTTCTTCTGGGCTATATTCTCAGCAGCAAATTAAACATGTCGGGTCCCCATAAGGAGAATCATGTGCTAACGGCTGTCTAAATGACTCGGGTAAAGTTTGTAGCATGCGTGCTTGTTGTTTTTGTCTGCTTCCACTTGTCTTTGCACTAGGATGATGTCGGCGTAAATGTGCAGTCATATTCGTTGTGTTCCCACTAGTGTTGTCAGCGTAAATCTCGTTGAAATGACGTTAACGCCACAACACGGCAAATCTCCGTTAACGAGCTACCCCTGATCGCCGCGTGCATGGGGCTGGACGGCCAACACGTTAACGAGCTAACTGCGCTAACACACTAGCTCCCACCCATGTAATTGAGCATTGCGTGGCACATCCAACAAACTGTTTTACTTTAGTCCATGACGCGCTGACCTTCAGGGTCATACTTCACATGAAAATCAAAATAGTTCCAAACGCCAGATCTGAATTAGGGTGGGGGAGGTTCAATTTGCCATGTTGCAAGGAGAGCTTAACTTCTGTCTCGCTAGCTTGCCCTGCGCCCAGTGAATCTGCGTTCGACTACTCCGCCTAGGCTGCACTGTCGAGCGCAGATCCACTGAGCGCTCAACACAGACAGGATCGTCAGAAGGAAAGTTGATAAAATAAATTAAAAATTTTGTACTGTTCGATACATATGCGTACCGAACCGAAAGCACTGTATCGAACGGTTCAATATCGATACGAGTATCGTTGCACCCCTAATATATATATGTATATGCCAAATGTCCATCCTTCATTCAATCAACCATGCTTACATAGCCCCATCAAGACTTCCTTGAAAGGCTGGGAGCTCATAAAGTTGGGCAAAACAGAATGACAAGATGAAATAAGGGATGAAGGGGACACCAAAGGAGCACTAGCCGGGGCCATAATATCCTTTATTTGCCACACAAACTCTCATGATGCGAGGCCAAGGTCAGACAAGTAGGCAAGCACAGCTTGGCGCAAAGACCAACGCATCCCAGCAGCAAATGGCCAGCCTTTGATCAAGCGTGTCATTTCTGTCAGGAAGGTGACCCAGACACTCACTCCGCTTCGACTAGCCAGTCTCTGTGTCCGTGGTAACGAATGACGGCTAACAGTCATTCTCCCTCCCTCCCTCTCAAGTAACACTAGAAAGACAGAAAAACAAACAAACACAAAAGCAACTTCATTTTGTGGCTATGTCGGCTTAATAACATGAGGTCATGCTCTAACCCAGATCTGCCCTTCTTCTATACCCCAATATCTACTTTCTGAAGGCTCCTGACAAAGACGGAAAATCAGTAACAAACTACGCTCACAGGGGGTAAAATGAGCAAAGAAAAACAGCAGTTCCACCCACAATATTGGTGCCCACCACAGTAGATTTGGGTACATCTCATGATCCCATGTACCACATTCCCTTTACCCTCCTCCACCTCCCTTTCTTTCCCTTTTCAACTATAGGAAGACAGGCTGACACTCAAGTTAATTAAGATTTTAATCCAGGGTGAGAGTGTCAGTGGAATACCACACAACAAAAGAAAACTTAGGCCTATCAAGACAGCACAGAAAAAGGGAAAAGAGATTGGGATGTCCGCTACACAACGTGCACTGACAATATTCACCCATCCTCCCAGAGGTCAGATGGAGTCAGTCACTTTGTAGAATGATAAAAAGTACTTGACATCTAGGTCCATTTTGCCATGCTAAGGGCTCAAGTCAGTGCTATCTACAACTGAACTGATGAGTTCATTTCCAAACACAAAATATATAATCAAAAGCCATGTCTGATGTTGTAAACATGAGGAAACAAATTACTCACGGTGGTAGGGGAGCGACAATCCATGAATGACTAGAGGAAAAGAAGGATGAAATTGACTTGGAGACATTTAAATGCCTCTCTTTCTTAAAAAAAATCTCTCACAACTTCAAAATAGGACAGCTTGCTACAGTTGATGTGTTTGGAGATGAAATATGAGCTTGCACAAAGGCTGATTCATTCTTCATGTATTTCCACTTAGTTCTGAATCTGATTTGAGGACCTTTTGCTATCAATGTGCCCCTGAGTTCAGTATAGCCAAGAATAAGATGCTCTGGGAAATGAAGTTGGAGTGAAAATGTAAGCAAACCTTCCCACTGGCCTGATATCAGATCAGGCAACAGACTGCAGGAGAAGCAGGGCCTATCCCATATTAGGAGGGTTCAACTACGTGGCAGGGTGTGTATGGTGGAATAAGTGGGACAACTCCCAGCAGGCTGTGAGAACACTGGCCAATAAATGATAAAAGAGCAGGAATAGTCCCCATGCTGCCTTATTGAAGTTTACCTTTGTACATTTTCACCGAATCCCAATTTACCATCCCTGCCCCCCCCCACCCCCAGCCCCTTTTTCTTTTTTTTTAATCATACTATCTTGCCTCTGGAGGGGACCATCAGACACATCTAGAACACTTCTATCTGACTGGCCTTTGTCAGTGAAGACAAATAAGATCAAACTGGTGCAGGATAACTACAATAACCAGAAGCTGCTGCTGATAAAAATAAATAAATAATGAACCTTGAAATAATCTTTTGCCTAAAAACAAATAAGTCTGTAAAAGTTATTTACCAGACAATAACATCCTGGTAAGTTCTTGAAGGCAAAATGAAGACTGAAACAACTTAGTCAAAGTCAATACATGAGCCAGGCAGACATTTTCAAAAAGTCTGGAAAGAAAACCTGCCTCCTTAGCATAAACCACTGAGGTACCTTAGGCCTTGACCCCTACAAGCACTAATGGGTCTAAGATTAAAAGAAAAAGACTCAGTTTAATCACAGTAGATCCACTGATGTGACATTGCTTTCACCTGCTAATAACATTCTCATTTAGCACTGATAAGCAAAAGTTTAATTATACTCTTATAAAGGTATTCACAATCTCTTCCACATCACCTACATGTCCAATAGTGGTTGCAATTGGAACGAAATAATTTGTGTGTTTTAAACATTCAGTGTGGACAACTGGCTAAGTATAGAAAATTAATTTAAAGTAATTGCAATTATTTGCAATGATAACAAACAATGCAGAGGCACAAACTATTTCCCTGATTTTGTCTCAAGTAGTTTGGTGTTTTCAGAAAGTCATTTATAATTATACGATAGCAGATGACTTTTGTCGGTGCATTCTGAATTTTCTGTAGGTCACAGAACAACACTGAATATTTATACCGTCATAAAGACTGATAAAGAACAGAGCAAGACAAATATATATTTATTCATCCATTTATTGAAGAAAATGACCAAATATTAAATTTCTGTGACTGGAAAAAGGATGAGAATATTTGTTTTCAGTATGTAGTGTAAAGACCCAGTGTGCAGCAATATCTGCAACTAAATGTTTCAGGGAACGATTGATCAACTTTTCACATCAACTCCATTCCTCTGTACAAAACAGGTTCAGCAGGGGACGTGAGCTGCTAGCTTCACCTCCTTCTATAATCATTCCATTGGATTACATCAGGACTCTAAGATTATTCAAATAATCTAAAAACATTACATTTATTCATCTTTTATAATTCTTTTAATAGAATGAATTGTACATTGATTCTCATAATATGTGACACAGTTTCCCTTATCATTCAGTTCACAGACTTCCTTACATTTTGCTTACAGCCTTGCTGTTGTAATTTAAAATTCAGTGCTCATCAATGATGCTTGGTTCCCTGTCCTATATACATAAAAATGATGTTACTCAGACCCCATATCACAAGTGAGATAGGTTTCTTTTACTGGAATGTAGTGCCTTCCTTTCTCTAATCATATCATTTTTAATTTAAACTAGAAAATTATATTTTAGTTTTTGTAGCGATTATAGCAGTTTTCCATCTATGGGAGTTGATGATCTCATTGGCACCCAGCCATGCCTACCATTGCCTTTTGGTATTCTTATAATGGAATCATGTAAGCTGACTTAAGCCAATCTGACACAGGCATTTAGATGCTTAGAAGTTACTCTGGGTTCCTTTGTAACCTCTCATGCCCTCACATGCTCTCACGTGCCCTAGTCTTTGTTGGTTGATTCTGGAGGGCATAGAGTCAATCTATCGGATTGTGATACAGTGGTGCCATACATATTCTATGAGTAGTTTTTTTTAAAGTCAATAGCATGATTGGTCATTTGTTTACTTCTATGCCTCTGAACGAATTCAGAGGCATAAAAGCTGGCACGTGTGTCCAAGCCGTTGCTGCAGCCTTGCATGTTCATGACAGCAGATTGTTTTAGGTGAAAATCTGACTGTACAGAGGTACTGAGATGAGATACTAAAACCTGTATTTCTGTGATTCTTGTGAATGATTTCTCCTTGATAAATAAATTGCTAATTATACAATGCTTGTCTCATTGTTTAATTAGTCTTTCTGTATCTATTTGTAGAACTTGTGTGAAAATCTGATGATGCTTTAGCAGGGCCTTTGCAAAACTTTAAGGACCACCGTACATCCATTGTGAATGAGAAATGCAGGAGATTCTTAAATATGCTGTAGATCACTGAAAAACATGGGCAAACATGAAACTTGGCCAAATGGAACAACTCAGTGCTAGTTAAGTACATGTTCCTCTGCTTCTTTAGACCTGAACAGACGTAAGCCTGATAATACTCTGACCCACTCAGCTGACCTGAAAAACTCTAATCATATTTGCACTGATTCCCAGACATAAGCACTTTAACTTTACTTAGATATGCAAATATGCCTTCATAACAGTGTCTACAAGACAAACTCTCAGTGATGTGTTTTTTACTGTTCCATCCAGCTCAATACCTTTCCACTTAATGTGCTGCCAAGTTAATCAACGTTGGTTGAAATCCGAGAGATCACAGGCACTTTAGCTGCTGATGCGCCTGGTGTTCCTCAAAGGCAATGGCTGATGGATCTCCTGTGTTCATTATGGAGAGAAAGAGTTCTCTTTAATCAGCCTGGGAGTCACTTATCATAAGGACGCTCTACTACACATGCATGCATAAGCACGTGCACATGCGCACACAGTGATCCGTGCACACTTACATATAGACAAGCCTTCATGTATAAAAGATGACAGTTATGCAGACACTGAGGTACCTCATCACATGTAGGTGGGTTATCCACACCAAGCTTACAAACGAGGAAGACTGGCCCTGGGTGATCACAGTGAATACATGTACAGATACAGGGTATATGTATCACACGCTATCAGACAAGTGTGTCTTTTAGAGCCAATCCAGCAATACAGAGCAATTTAGAGAAATATATACATCAATAGCTCTTATAAGACTTTATGTTTAATTACACACAAACACAGGCAGCAGTGCATACAGCAGCTTCGACCAGTTATCAATGTGACACGCAGAGAGAACGTGATCTTGTGGCAGACCATGTTTAAGACTGAATAAATATTTGAGAATTTGTGTTCAAATGCTTGTCAGAGATGTAGGTAAATATAAGCGTCTGGATATTTGGGCCTGTACTGTGTTACTGTGTGTAAGTGTGTGTCTGTTCAAGTGACTGCATGGTTGTTTTGTGTGTGTGCGTATTAGTGTGTGTGTGTGTGTATGTCAGTCTCGTTGGATTGTGGACAGGCATACACTGATTTAATCACTCCCCAGGCAGAGTGTGGGGGAGGCAGCGGAGGCTGTGAGGCAGATAGGAACAGACAAACGCGACAAGGCGGAAGAAGGAGAGAGCATGCTTGCCCGGCGGGCCAACTCTGCTGCACAATAAATACCGACTTGTAGATATTCTGCAATAAAGGTAAACTTACATGGAAACATAAATACAGTGCATGTGTGGATTTACTTACTTACTAATAATCTTGCTGATATCCTATAGATAATCAGTTGCCTTTGTATATTTGATTGCATGTATTTTGTGTTTAAGTACATCTCTGTGTGATTTATTACATGCAACCTTGCCTTTGTGTGGATTCATGTCTTTGTGTCAGCCAAATGCAGGTACTGTATACATTTAGTCCAGACAGAGGTCGCTAATGGAGAACGGGGTGGTAATGGGCCCAGTGTTCCAGGTCGTTCTGTAATCTCATCACAATTAACTCAATAAGGTAAAGGGTAGTCTGCCCCCAGTAAACTCCCTGTCCCTGCCTTGACCTGCTAAGAGACGGGCACTGCACTACAACTTCAGGGCCTATGATTGAGACTGCATCAAGACTCATTTAGCTGCAAACTCTCTTTGAAGCTTTATCTCATTGTCCTGGTTTTAAAGCTGCAAAAGGCAATTTAAAGCCCAGAATACAGCAACAGGTACACACATGCAATTTTATCAAAAAGGTTTTCATCCCAGAGAATAATAACGCAAACAAACAAACAAACAAACAAACAAAAAAGACTGGTGAGTTTAGTTTTATTTATTTGCTGCATTTTAAGAAATGGCTTTGTATTAACTTGCTGTGCAGAGAAATTTCACTTGGGCATCAGCCCTAATTTCAGGGTGATGTTATCTATTTAAGCTATACTTTGTTATTTGAACTAATGAACTAGTATTGTCTTTGCATTAAACTTATTCAATCTACAGCATCTATACAATTAAATTGCCAGGTAAGAGATGTGGGCAGTTTATTTGTTCTGAGAACCCATCCTTTTTCTCGCATGTATAGTTCATTCTTTTTACCTCTCACACATGCCAAATTAACTTTGCTCTATCACTTTGTTTTCTGCTTTTATACCATAGGCTTGATTAAACTGTCTGAAACATTTCAAAACTTTTTTAAAAATTCTCCTAAACAAAAAAGCATATTTGACCAATTTTCAAAATAACTGTGATCTATGGTTAACAGTGAAATAAAACAAAAAGGTATAAAATCAATAGGGAATTGTTCTCCTTTTGACTGCCTGCATTTGTCCCTCACACCCATGAGCAGGTTGGTACCAGTATTTGACAGAATCAGACCATGTGATCAATCAGAGTACAGCTGTGGCAATGAGGACCAAAGGGTGAAAAATTACATACACACACACACAC
>NW_005187426.1:4550025-4572499 GCF_000239375.1 Pundamilia nyererei
CTTTCTTTCTTTCTTTCTTTCTTTCTTTCTTTCTTTCTTTCTTTCTTTCTTTCTTTTAAATGTGATTTTCTGGTGAAATTGCCTGACATAGTAAGTGTTGGACATCAGTATATGGTTTTGGATGTTGTGTTGCTTAGGATTACATCAGCCTTATCTTCATCAGGGAGTGCGAAGGGGATGGAATGTGCATGTTCAATATGTGCACAAATAATGTGACCCGTGTGTCGACTAGAGTCAAATGCTCAATAAACCAATGAAACAGTGTTTTAAAAAGAAAGGAATTTTATATTTTTCTGTAAAAGAGGCCTTTTCAAGTTTTCTGTAGAGACTTAATGCAAATTCAAACACGTTTACCTGTTTAATAAATGTCTAATACCATACTAATCCTCTCTCCCAAAACACAATATACCGATGCTACCCTGTGGGGTGTCTGCCTGTTGGCAAAAATAACTCTAAAGGGGTACCAAGTGTGTCAAAATGTGACAGCAAGGGGTCCTGACCAAACATCAGTATGTTTGCTGGAAGACCTCCCTGCAGTAGTGAAAAAGCCAATGTTGACTGCAGCTACACAAAAGCAAACAACAAAAATGATTTAACACTGTAATCCTTTCTGTTCTATTATAACTTTCAATGGGTGTAATGTTTATGTTTTGTATTTTCATTAAATATTATTTGTTTTTCTGTATATAGTAGCTCATATGCCAAATTTGGTATTGTAACTATTGCTTCTCATGCAAGCTACTCAACCTTTTTCTTGTTTATTTCAACTGAGGCATTCTTGCTGCTTCAATAGCTGTGAAACAGATCGCCTGTTACAGGGGATGTATTCTTATTCTTCTATCTTGTAATTGCAAACTCTAACTTTACCCAGCGACATAACCTGCACTGCAAACTAATGTGCACCTATCTGGAGATGTAACTGCACATCCCGTCGATCTAGCTCACAACTAGTGTGATTGGCCTGCAGATTGCTCTTTACCATTTAAGACGATGCTTTTGCTTTAGTTTTTGAATTTATCATTAAGGTAGTAATAATAATAAGTGCCTCAATGTAAGGACCCAAAGAGGTCAGAAAATTCCTGGAAGAAGACATGAGGGACAAATATGTATACCTCTAAAAATTAAAAAAAGACACAAAAAAGTGGGAACCTTGAACAGAAAAACTCCCAGCATTTTCTTTGTGTCTATCATAGCTGGAATGTAAAATGCTGAGACATAACCACAAGGTAATTAACACATAAAACATTACACAAAAACATGCATGCTGTTAATTATGCCAGCCGCTTACATAATTTACAAACTTGGCTCTGCACAGGTTCACCACAGAAGTCTAAGGAAAAAGTATGCATTCCACAACAGGTTGGCAAATGGTTGCTAGCATTTGCTGGCATGAAATTGACTGCAAACAGGTATACAGTGCTGCATCAGAAATCTCCTTGCAATTGTTTTAGTCATTAGCTGCTTGCCATAATTGCCAGTAGTCACCATGGAAGATGCTGACATATCTGCAAACACTTGCAAAATACTTATCAAAGATTACAAGAAACTGTGAACAGCTGGATGCAAACCAGAAATTGAGAAGATTTATGTTCAACATAAAAACTGTGCCTTACTGCTCCGGCCAACACATTTTAAAAGCTGCAAGTTTTACTTTGAAGGTGAATACACATTTTTCCCTAGTCACCAGTGGTTGCCAGATGGTCACTAACCAGTCTCTAGGTTTTTTATGACTGATGCCTTAAGTGGCAGAAAGTTTTTGACTCTAGACATGAGTGCTAGATTAAGCTTTCATATACTTATTATATATATTGCAGTTGATCTTTACATCTTTAAAAGTGCAACTTTTATTCATAATATTTGAAAAGTGTTTTTTAAAGCCCTGTGAGAAAATATAGTGTGCCATGATTCATTAGCCAATCAGCAGGTGTTTCAAAATTCTGACAGTTTCCTTTTTTTGTTGTTGTTTTTTTCATTTATGTGGCAAACAAGCAACACCACTTCACTTTCCCAGTTGGCAAATTTTTGAAAATCCTTTGCCAGTACCACCTGATCCAGACCAGCATGTTCCCCTGCATAACTATCTCTGCCATCCATCCCATCTGACATCTGGCACCGGCTGACTGGTCACAGCTCAGTCCAGCTCGGTTCCATAGCTTTAGGGGAGGTCAGCAACTAGGGGCTGAGCACTGGGGCCGTCAGAGAGGTTGTTCTGCATACTGAGCAGCCTGATTAGGCAGAGGAGCACAGAGGGGCTCCAGCCCAAGAGGGCCAATAGAGAGACAGGCCTAACGGCACACAGCTCTGTAGCTTCTTGCCACCAATGACCAGGTAACCAGTGCCAACTCATAGACCATCTTCCCCGATAGGTAAATCAGGAAAAATCAGAAAAAAACTGCACCTCTTCTCCTGTAGCGGGTTACTGCCAGTATCATTAAGAAAAAAATATACACTTAATACTCAGTAAGAACAACATTGGTGGTATTAAGTTATAAGAAAAACAACTTTCGGGTTTGTATCATATTGGTCACTGTGGCAAATCACAGATAAATAGATCTCTTATCACCGCATGAGGCGAAATTGCAAAAAGCAAGAAAATGACCGTCTATTAACGCACATATTTGCATACTAATAGAGGACATGGTGTACTTTGCCTGTGAGTTATTCGTCTTCTAAATCACTGTCTACTCACAACTGTCTCTATAAGAAGAGAAAATTGATAATGATAATGAGCCTATGACAAGGCTGGCTCCCATTGAGCCCAGCCCAACACAGCTGACTGCCCAGAGCAATGCATCCTCTGCTTTGCCTCCATGGCCTGCACCAGTGTGACAGATAATTTGTGCAATACCGCTCCATTCCATCTCACCCTACTACTCCATCTAATCGCACCGACCTGCACCAAAAATCATCAGCGTTCACATGGAACATGCCCAGGTGCATTATGGTAACTGATGAGTGTTATCATGGTAAAAAAATAAAATCAGAGGGACGTAAATCAGCTGATGATTGGGGAAATCATTGCTGCAACACGGGCATAGGGTTTATGAAGCATCCCTGACGCACACTGATTACTTTTGATTCTCTCCACTGTGTCCTCTTTTCCCAATGAGGTGAACAGCGGAGGTGGGGGATGAGGACTTGTATATAATGTCTGATGTGAAAAATAGGTGGGCAAGGGACGACTCAGTGGCTTTCTCATATGATTCCCCATGGCTCATTGTTTGTGCTTTGTTAGATTGGCCTGTCATGCACAAGCGTGTGCACAAACATGCTCACATAAACAAACATCTGTGTTTACATGCTTTTCTGTAGGTATACTCCTTAACACACACATTAGAGGAAAAAAGGAGCCTTGAACTCACAAGAGCAAGAGAGGTAGAGGGGTCAGCCATCCGCTGAGATGATAATGAAAGAATAATAATAGAGTACAGGATGAAATTACTGAGCTTTACCCCACAATATCTTCTCTCATTAGTGCCAGCACTAATGTTGCCGTTTATGCTTGTGTTCTACACCAGCTCCCCCTAATTAGGCGTGGGCTTCTAAAAATAAACGGCAAACTAAATAGTGGCGTGAAAGTACATGCAAATCTGTTGATGTACAGGAATAATGGTGGCAGGGTGGGGGGGAGGATTAGTGGTGCGCTGCAGACTGAAGTAATTGAGTTGGGTAGTGTTGACACCCAGGCACAGTCATTGCCCATGTTGTGGAACGTGCTGTGAGCGTGTGTGCTACACGGCTCAGCCGGCATTTGTTTTGTGTGGTTGGTGTCATGGTAAAGGTTTTAGCTCTGGATAAAGGCTGGGATAAATGCAGAGATACTAATCCTTGCGTTACTTAAAAAAAAAAAGAAAAGAGGAGCATGGTGGAATCTTCCTCCTGTGAAACAGCACGGACAATCTGTTGCAACACCTGAGCAGGGTACAGCACGGGCAGAACTAGGGCGCAGGCCTTAGCACTGCAAGGGCAAGGAATTGTCAGGCATCACTCAGAGTGAAGGCGGGACAAGCTGAGATTTCATTGCAAACACAGTTAGAACTTTACAAGTACTGCACAGAAACCACGAGGGCGTCATCTTATAACATGGGGGACCATGCTTACCACCGAGCCACTGTGCTGCCCTCCTGTGTAATTTTAGTGAGATGAATTTACCATAACAAAGACTTTGAACCCTTACAGGAAAAAAAAGAAATTAAATTCAGTGGTTTTCAAATAAAATCCTATATAAATGAGAATAGGAGAGAAAGTTGATACTTTTATTTTTGTCATTTATGTCAGATTCAGGTTAGAAAACACAGTGACTTAGACCAATTGTCACAGCAAAATGGCCGGGGCAAAGTAGGGCCAGGTTCATCTTGATCATTTTTTTTTAGCATTGTCATTCCAGCTTTTCAATTTAAAGAAAAACCTTGACATTCTTCTTTTGACATTAACTTGCTTATGTTTTTCTTTTTTTTTGGCATCCGTCATACTTTATTCACCTTTACTGAATTTTTGTAACCATAATAATCTAAGCAACATTCAGAATAATATGTTTTCATGAACATTTCTGGTACCCGGGGAGTGTGTTTTTGATTATCATGCACGGGTTTCTGAAACATATGACAGTGACATCAAGACCAGTAATGTGCTACTTTTACCAAATGCTGTTACTGTGAAGAACTTTTACTGTGTACTATTTTAATTATGTAGTTTGCCATGATCATAAAAATCAACATGAACATATTTCTTCATTAGATTAACTATAAGTAGATATAAATTTAGGTTGGCCTTAAAAATGCAATATTTAATATCTTCCTACCTTCAAAGCAGTTTAGTAAGCAACAATAATAAAATTCATGTAGTATGAGCAAAAATCTTAAGCTACTCCTTATTTCTTTATTTCGCCATGAGTACCTTTCAGGTATTGTTCATCTGCCATAGACCCACCACTCTTTTTGTCTTACACTTTCCTTAGTTTTATTAAGGACACACTACACACCACGCTGAGACATATGACGTGTTTTTCTAATAGATCTTTGGAAATCATATTTTTGGTGCAAAAATACAATTTTGTGCCTGTCAAAATGTGTTATATTTGGCCTTTTTCACAGATTCAACAAAGAAATGGGAACAAATTATATGTTTTTATGTGACAGGCTGCTAGTAACAAAGATACAATTTAAAATTGCCTGTTTGTCATGTGTAGAGACATGTTAGGTGCCTTTTTGTGCTTGAAGGATTTATAGATCAATGTGGATTAACAAACAGACAAAAATAAAGCAGTTTTCTGAATACAGTCTAGAAAATAAAAGCAGTCAATGTCCAAAGAAAACCTTTGAAAGACCTTCAGAGAACCTGTATACATTTACAATTTTTTTTTAAAAGTCTGACTACTTGGAAACAGAATATAAAGAATTGAAGGGTGGCTCCAGGATTTTGCACAATGCTTTAGATATGCATTTAAAAGAAACTATCCAAAACCTAACAAGGGGTTAAATTCTATAACGCTAAAAATATACCTTTGAAGATTGGAAGGAAAAAAGAATCAATATGGACGTTTGTACTCATAAATAAAAAGCTATTTCACTTCACCAAACTAAAAGTTGCAAGACCTGTTAAAATGAGACATGCTAACTGGAATTACAGCATGACGTTGAGACTGTCACTACTCTGGTTCTCGAGAACTTTAAGAGGCACGTTGCTGTGAAAATAGTTCTAAGCAGTATGTTTTCCACCTTATCTACTGCATATCATAAAGCTGTCAACATCCCAGCCAGTTCTCATTTATGTTAGCTGTTATTTGAGAGCTATTGAGTTTGAATTTGTTCTCTGAGCAATGTCACCGGAGGACACCAAATCTTTGTTATGGTAATTACAGCGCAGTGAAATTATGTAGATGAAACAAATGAATGGGCCAAAGTTTGAGCAAGCAATGCACTTGGGGAAATGTTGTATTTTTCAGTAAGTAATCTTAGAGGAGGGATTACAGCTTGATCAGAATTCAAATCAATGCGACACATTATGATAAAAAAATGAATTCAACTAAAACTGTTGTGAAAATCCTCCAAGGGAAATGAGTGACATCCCAAATGTAGAAGAACTGAGAAACTAACACATGTGTTGCTTGATAGACTATATGTCCTTTCACCTAGAGGAAAATATTTTATGGTCCCAAAGTATTCTATCTAACAAAATGATAAAAAAAAAAATTTTGGTTCAAAAGGTAGTGAAACCCTAAATTCTGGAACTGTAGTATAGATTTATCACTAGCATTACTCATTTCTGTGTGTGAAAGTAGTAGCACTATTGCGGTGTGTTCAAAGAGAGAAGTGTGGTGACTAATTTCTGCCTTGAATGCAGTCCATTTGGCCTTGTTTCCTCAGTCCATTACTGCAGCTCTGAGTCACAAACCTCCAGACCTGAGGCTGTCAGCAAGAGTCACTCTAGCTGAGGGGGTGGGGAGATTTTTTTATTTTTTTTATTTTTGAGGGGAGCGGTCAAACACACGGACAAATGAGCCCACATGTACTTGTGTGCAAACACGTTCTGTCTCCTTCCCACATCATCACACCCATGCATAGATTACATCTTTTTCCCTTTCTTTTAGCCTGTCTGATTCTATCTCGTACATCTACACAACACAGCCTCACTTCCCCAGGAATCTGATCTTTTTATAGAGCATCTGTGTGTTGGCGTGGGCAGTGGTATGGCCGTGCTGTTTCACCCAGCTCAGACTGGATCTCAGATCAATATCCTGTCCCCTGCCGGCCAGCTAGTTCAGGCCAGGCAGACCGCTTACGAAAACCTGTCCTTGTGGTTTAACAGCTGCTGTCTCTTATAAAAGTAAAAGAAAAAAGTCTCTTTATTTACTTACTCCTTAAAAATAGCAATCACACCTAATATTGTGTATATTTCTTTAAAACAGAAAATTTTTGGTTGGCATGGAGCTGTGATATTAAACCACTTGCAGAACAGCAAAATGTTGTGCTCTTGTGCATACTTACGTAAACATCCAAGTAACAAAAAAAAGTTCTGAATGAAGAACACAAAAAGCAGCGGGCTTATTGAGCTTGTTATGTTTGCCAATCTGGCACTTGGTTTTGTTTTCTTTGCCTTGGTGCTGTTATCGTAAATGTGGAAGTGATCCATTATTCTGTCTGCCCTGTGATGTGTGGTAAATTATGTTTTGCTTTTTTGCCCCTTCTTCCCATAAATTATATTATAACATGAACATGAAACCTTACTGGGAAATGTTGGACATTGTTTCAATAATCATGATCTTTTTAGTCGCACCAAAAAATGATCAGATATGACATCACAGTCATGCTGGGGGTTTTTTGTTTTGTTTTTTTGTAATCTTTATTTCAAGAGCCAAATCTGTCTTGGCTCTAAGTTCTGTGTAAAGAGATAACATCACTGGGAGAGCTATGCTATTCCACTAAGATAAAGCTGGGGAAGAACCAGGTTTTATTCATTGTCATATAATGCAGGTGCAAATGCAGTGTAACTATGATAACCATGATTACTTGAGAAGGAAACCACTCATAAACTGTTCTTGAAATTTTCCTTATACACTAACCTTGAAATGCCAGCCATAATGTTCTCCATATGTAGACCATATATCGGTCATTCATTGGCTTGGATTGTTTTGATTCTTTTGACTAGAAAAAAGTATTGACAGGAAGAAGAAGATATGGACTATGCCCAATCTCTCACCACTTTAGAACCATCACAGTAACAACACAAAACCAAGCCTTTCCATCCATCTTCTTCCACTTATGTGGTTCAGGGTACTGGAGACTATCCCAGCTGCAATTAGGCAAAAGGTGGGGTACACTCTGGACAGATCACTGGTCTGTTGCAGGGCTAACACAAAGAGACTATTTTTTTGGGACTAAAAAAATAGGTGGATTTTAACCCAGGACCTTCTTTCTGTGTGACCTTCTTAATGAATTTGGCACAGATACAAATTATACAAAATAAGCTTTTCAGGTACTCTTTAGTGAAAATACATTTTTCAAGATGTTTCACGACTCATATAGTCAATAAATTGGCAGTTAATCCAAATTAAACCCAGTAGCTCAAAAACCAAATAACTTTAGTAGAGATCATACAGTTGGATTATTCTACATACCAAAACAACAATTAACAATTTTTAAAAATATATTTTCTGGCCTTTTACTGGCTTTATTAGACAGATACAGTGAAGACAGGAAAGCAGAGGGAAAGACATGCGGTAAAGGGCTGCAGGTCAGACTCAAACCTGGGCCGACTGCTCTCAGCCGTGCGGCCTGCTCATCCAACTCAGCTAAACCGGTGCAACCTAATTACTTTTTTACAATTTCTAAAGTACATTTCTCCAAAGCATTTAAGATTATCAACACAGCATCTAAGTATAAAACTAGAATCTCACATTCTACAGTTTGAGATGGGCTAGGTAGATTGTGCAACTCGGCTAGGTTCAGTGATCTCCAAGACTGGTTTGGGCCCTTTCGCATCCCTGTCAATCCCGACTGTGCTTCATGATCAAGGTGACTTATGGGGCAGCATTTGGCACTATGATGCTCTGGTCTGGATCTCATTCCCTGACAGATTACAGTGTTGGACAAGCTGCCACTCGCAGCAGTGTGGCTATGATGGCTCTGATAATTGAAGTGCTCAAAGGTGGATGGCTTGGACAGATGAAGCCCGGCCAGTCAATGGATCAATAGTGTAATCGTGAGCTCCAGTTGCTGGAGCTAAATGGGCAAGGTAGACTGAGCCCAAACAGAAGCAAATAAAAAAAAGAAAGGTCATGATGCCTTTTATGCCCAAAGTTAGTCTTTTTTTTATATATGTGTTTCTCACCCTAAAAAGGTTTACCATTATGAGAGTTAACACTTCAGTCCTAAAGAATCCCATTTAGACATACATGCACCGGGCATTTTATGTGATGTACAGAATACTGACAGCAAAAAATATATACCTTTACAAATTATATGACAGCCAATATCTTCTAACTATTTATAAGAGCATTGGTAGGGGTTTAGCCTTAAGATTTGGCTGTTATTGTTTTATATCCCCAGTCCCATTTCACTGATATAACCATCTATTTGCCTGTCTTCTTCCGAGCAAATAGACAAACAGACTGCTCTGCATTCACTCTGTGGCAGCGAACAAATTTCATAATCGTCACTTGCTTTGCTCGCAAGTCAATAGCTATGACTTATCACCAGGAAAACACACAGATGATTTGTTCATGGACTTAATTGAATAGGAATAGCTGAGTCCCAGCATCATGCACGCAAAGTCATTTTCATATCGCTCAAATGTCACCAGCAGAGAGGGTGACAGGATCATCTGGCCACCTGTCAAGCCTCCCTATGACAAGAACCACCGAGGAAAACACCATGAGCACAACATTTAAGAACACACTCAGGCACAAAAATGAGCATCAAATGTGTTCTTTTTTATAAAAGCATGTGTGTTTTTCTATATATGCATATGGAACTGGCAAAGCACCATCAACTCCCATAAGAAGACAATGGCAAGATATTACAAACGGAAGATTAATTTATTGAAGCAAACAGTGCAGGACATCCACAACATTACACATATAAACTTTACATTGCAAACTGCATAACACAGAGAAAGATGAGAAATCTCAAGGTCTTTTGAAAATGAGTGGAGCAGTCACCAGTAGGAGATGTGCCTAATCAACTACCCATAGCCCTAACATACATCCCCCTGGCAATTTACACTTAGCCGTGCCATGACTGAGCTTGTATGAAGGTGAGATGCACTACTCCTTTTATAAGAAGCAGATTTATCTCTGTCTTTAGTCATAAAGAAGACACTTAGGTGGAAGGACAAAGGGATACATTTAACCTTTTACTTTTACCCGATGTTCCTAGCCAGGACCACATATCAGAAATGGCTTAATTTGTTATATCACTAATATGACAAGCAACTGATAATGAGTGCAGTACATCTGAGGGTCAGAAGTATTGTGGCATGGCTACAGTATGACAATATAAAAGAGATGTGCTAGAAAATTAAATAAAGAGGTAGAGGAAAAGAGAACTGACAGGGTTAGATGAAGATAAATGTCAGATGCTGGAAGCCAGAGATGTTTTTAAGCTCTACAAGAAGAAACCCAAAAAGTAGGGAGGAAGGAGTTAAAAAAAAAAAAAGAGAAAACGATAGTCTGTGAGTGAGAAACCATATCCATGGTGGATGGGGAGCAATTCAGAGGCAGACAAAGAAAGGCAATTCATGGAGGGGGTAAAAAGTTAAAGCAGAAACAGGGAAGTAGCGAGAAAGAGAAATAGCCAATTAGCAGGAAGCCAGCAGGTGTGCTTTCTCTCTTGAGCCCCCCTTTCCTTACCCCCCATCCTTGGTATGGGGTAGAGGGGTGGGCTGATGCTGTGCGGGCCTTAAAGAGCAGGGAGTTGCTATGGCAACCGCCTGGCACGCTCTATCTCCAGGGAAACGGAAATGTCACAGCTTAAGAGGTCTCAGAGAAAGCAAGTGAGGAAGAGAGAAGCAAAGAGAAAGGCAGGGGAAAAAAAGGTACAGGTAAGTATGAGGAAATGCATCAGCAAGATTGATTCATTACTCCTTATCTTTTTTACAAGGCCGTCATATTTTCCTTGGAGTTTATTTACAATCAAATTAATCATCTGGCTTCACCCTGCGATCCACCTGCTAACCCCTTAACTTAGTTTACAGCATAGATGTTAATTCTGAGACTGTCCCTTAGTAGGAAGCTGAAACCTGAGTCACCACCTGAGCACAATGCAGTCTACTGCAAGGCTTCTGAGAGCTAATCAACCTTCATTTATTTAATCAAATATTTACTGTCATAAGCAGCCGAGGGGCCCGAGGGTGTGGTAGGAAAACTCGAGCCTGCATTGGCAGCGTGTGGTGAGGGTGAATGTGACCGGTGCTTGCTGCTGAGCTATGGGCTGACCCTCCAAATCACACAT
Source organism: Pundamilia nyererei (assembly GCF_000239375.1). NCBI lineage: Eukaryota > Metazoa > Chordata > Actinopteri > Cichliformes > Cichlidae > Pundamilia > Pundamilia nyererei. The sequence continues at coordinate 4,560,975 of NW_005187426.1, forward strand.
TAGCCAGGGCTGACTAGCTGAAAGCTCATTAACCTGAATGGCCACTGATTGCTCCACTATTAACACAGTCTGACTCCTCTCCTCCAGGGCTGTACCCACTTATACAGGTGCTTCAGTACCCCTCAAGGTCTTGGCTTAATCAGGGTAAACAAATGTTGTTTCTTTGTCATGGTTGTGCCACTTTGTTTGATGTATGCCACACACTGCAGCTATGGTTGTTCCCACTTTTCTTCCCCAGTTTTTTAATTAGTTTAGTAATTGTACCCATCTGGCATAATTGACCTTTAGTCTGCATCCTGTAATAATTTAGAAAGGCTGTTTCACCTGTACTGGAAAGTCACAGAAGAACCGAAATGTATGCGTCGGTTTGTGTCATCATAAGGACAGTAGGTTCTTGAGGAAAGGAGGTGGCCAGCTAAATGGAGCATTTCTCCAGCATTCTGCTGCATGCCTGAGAGTGTGGCCTGGCCATGCCTAATTTATTTCCTCTTTTGTCGTTGTTGTCTCCATTCCTCGGTTGATTAAACCAACCTCATGCAGCTATGCTCAACAAATAGCCTAATTGAGTACGACCTTGGCAAATGATATATCAGCCCTATCCTCCAAAAACACCACCTGCACCAGACGCCCATCTCACCAGCCCATCGCTCTGCGGGCCGCCGCACCAAGCACAACAAACATAAACAGGGGATTCGCCTCCTCAGCCAAAGTCATTTCTTGCACGACCTTTCCCACAAATCACAGCGATGACACAGGGCTGGATGGATCACTGAAATGGGACACATTTGTATCACTTAGACCTTTCATCAGATGCAAGCAGATACTCATCTATTATTCCCCCTTCCATTTGCAACTTTCACCCCACAGCCAGCACATGGAGGGTAAAATAAGTGAACGTAACATTCCTATCTGTGCTTCATGCAGCAGCTGCAGCAGGCTTAAGCAGCACAGAATTCTCATTAAATTTCCATCCTGTTTCTGTGTTTAAATGGGAGCTGGAATGAGGGAACGAAGGGGGGCTAGTAGTTTGTGTTCAAAGGGGCCTGCTGTAGAAGATCTGATGGCTCTCTCAGTGCAGTCTCTGGTGGGATCTCTCACAGGATACAGATGCCTGCTCTGAGATGGCTTCATACCTAATGAGTCTGAGCTCCAGCAGTGCTGCACACAAAGCAGCGCTGCCCTCGATTCTCTGTTTGTTTGCCACCCCCAGCCCCACCCTCACTGTCTAGCTCACTCAGCACTGAGCGATGTGCCTGCCCACAGCCAGTGTGTGACACTGATGTGTTTCTCAGGAGGGATGCGTATCCTGCAGGTAAACACCTGGAGGCTGAAAAATCACCCTCCAAAAGCAGGCGACACGGGCTGTTCTGTACCCAGGGACTGTTAACAAAGTGAGACTCATCCCTCTGCCTGTCTCCATGCCTGCACCGGTCTCTGCACCAAGGCACTGGACCACAGGTTCTGAGCGGTGTGCCGTTGCTGGTGCTCAGATTTGGAGTGTCTTCAAGATTTATTTCAGTTTCCTGTCAAGACTATATAAACTTGTTGCAAGACCATGTAAAGAAAGGACAACTTTGATTCTTTAGCTAACTTTTTTACAGCTTTTTATTCAATATTATTATTTCAATTTGTATTATGTCTAAATGTCTACGTATATATGTGCGTATATGTATATATAATAGATACATTTTCCAACATTTATTTTATGTTGTATAAAAGCAACAGAGCACAATTTTAAATTGATTTTCTATCCATCTGTCTATCTATCTTACACCTTGACTGTAAACTCTCCACAGCTACTTCCAAAAAAATCCTAAATGTAACAAAAGGATGCAGGGACAAAGAATAATAAAATTCTGCTTGTCAACCAAACAGAAGTGCATCTAAAACAATTTGTGTTGAATTCTCATACATGTCGAGAAGCCATGTGTGTTATATGTATCTATAGTTATATGTATCTATAAAATGATTAGTATTCTTGTGTCTGTATGACAGAAACCATGCTGTAGTGACCTCTACTAGAGACATGGAGGGGACAGCAGACTGGTAAACTGCAGATCTTTCTTCCCTGTCCCTCAAAGGGGTGCTGTTTCTGGCCTAGAGGTGGGATAGGGAAGTGTTGATAAAAATAGGTCAGACTGCCAATATACCCCCTGAGGATGGCAGAGAGGTTACCACAGCAAGGAGAGAAGGGAGTGGACAGATATATCTGTCTGTCCATCCCTCTTGGCCTGCGAGAAGATTAGAAGACAGTTTTTGGGAACAATAAAGAAACAAGAGAATTTTGTTCTGCTCTGGTACAGAGGTCAGATGTTGTTTTCAACTCTGCACTGTCGATAATTTTGGTGACAGCATCCAGAGGCATCCACTTTTAAAATCAAGTGGAGAAAAATCACACTGGGGGGTTATGCACACTGTAGCTCATTAAATTTTCTTAACAGATCTTTGACGAGCTTCAAGCTCCAAGACAGCATGCCATTGAGGACTTGTGAGAATAAGTCCCTTAAGGCCACTTACGTAAGACAAATTGCAGGCAGTGTCTATGTTCTCTGCCATCCAGGTGATTAATGCATACGTCACTGAGGGCTCCATACAGTCCACAGTCCTCATGGCATTATAAGTCTGCCTGGAATGAGCCGTCACCTTATAGACGTTTGCTGTCCCAAGGCAGAATGGCTTTAATCAAAGCCTGTGAGGAGCCAACAGTCACTGGGGACAAGTTTCATTGGGAGTTAAGTTATAAGAATGAAGACGCCGCGCAATCTCAACTCCTTTTTAAATGGGATGAAGGGATTAAACAGTGAAGAAGTGGCAAAGATAAATAGAGAGAAAAGGACATTTCTACATGCCTCTGCCCGTCTTTACCTCAGAGAGCTGTCATGATAGTCAGCCTGACCTGCTTATTTATTGAGAGCTTTCATTCACACCTGGGCTTCTACCCCTTGGCAAGTCTTGATTAAGCAGGGCCTCTTTCATATCCATAAATCAGTTAATTTTATCAGACATCTCGTGCCAGTGACAGTTCACACCAGCAAGCTTTTGCCAAGAGAAGGCCCTAAAATATATGTTCCTTTCGCTACAGCCGGGCAAATATGCTAGGGGATTTATTTTTTTTAAAAAAAGTCTCATGGTTTACAATTTACATGTGGCCAATATCACAAGACTTCATTAAATAAATAATCTGGGATCACATCTCTTCTCAGATGTTTGTAAATCCAATTACTGCTTTATCAAATTGGATTCAACGGTGATTATTTTTATTTTTTCAGGGTGTTGTGCCAGGCAGTAGGATGATGAAACTGGTGCAGTTTAATATCAGCACTGCTGATAAATGTGTTTGGTTTCATCACTGCAGCTGTAGACAGTCCAAAGGGCAGGCACAGTGCTCTGGAGCACGGGCCACTGCTGGGACGACTTCTGCGTTAATCATATTACAGCACAGCTTCAAGGTGTGCAGAGGACATTTGCACACAAGGAAATGTGTGTAGGACAAAACTGGCAAGGCAGCACCCCAAGTCATCGTAGAGATGCTAGCTTACAGTCTTGCACAGACAGAATAGTTGTGTTTACTGTTTGAAGATGCAGAGAAGCAGTAACTTTCTATGGGGAGCGTAATTAGCTGTGAAGCGTCAAATAGACAACAAAGAGCACAACATGAAACTGTCTCTGATGCATATCCCTGAACTCTCCAAGAGGAGATGGCATCTTTACAGAACAAAAAGATCCCACATCGTTGCCTCTCATGTCCTCTGATCACTTCTTTTTACAGCACCTTCTGCGTGTTTTCAAAATAAAAACAAAGACATTGGAAGAGCAAGGATTCTCTATGGGGCCACTCTGATAAAATATTTCCTTGTGAGTTTTCCCAAGAAGTAGAAAGAGAGTGGCAGTCCCCAGAGTTCCTGTGTCCACTCAGAATGACACTCCAATGGCCACGCTCTCTAGGGGAACACCATTTTACAAGGCACAGGAAAAGCCAAGATGAAAAATCATAAGAAAAGTAAAAACACTCTCCTGCTTTGTTCTCTTCTCTCATCTTTGATGCAAACCTCGAGTTACATTTTTGCTTTTAACAACAAGCAAATGAAAACATGTGAGGGAAAGCAAAGGAAAAATTAGGCACCCTAAGGTGGAAAGAGAGAGGCTGGATTCTGAACAGGGAGCTGTTTTTATAAAAACAGCTAAGCCCGGAAAGTGGAGCATTGTGATAATGTGCTGCCTACAATACAACCTTGTCCTAATATCTAATATTCCCCAAAGATTGTGATTGTGTGCTCGGTCTTGCATACAAGAAGTGCATTAGAAGAAGCTACTTAATGACCCATTCTGACCTATGAATGAAAAACTGTTAGAACAATTGAACTAGAGACAGTAAATGGAAATTAATCTTATACAGTGGACAAAAGGAAACAAGGTAAATAGACACGAGACTTGGTTGACTCTTGAAGACTAGTTAGCTAGAAATTACTATGACTCCAAGCAGTTGATTCTTATGTTCTTCTCCTTAACTGCCTGAAAAGTTCAGCCTATGAAATAAAATAGTAAACGGCAGAGATGGTATAATTCAGTTAAGAATGCAACCATAGCCCTCTAGGTCCTTTTTTTCATTTGATCACTGTGTATTTGCTCACACCTCTTGTTAACGGTTGTACTATTTACCCAAAGGACAAAAAATGGATTCTGCTAATGCAGAAAATCTTTAACAACTCCAAAATAGTGAAGAGGCAGGCTAGTTAGCCAAAACAATATCAGCAAATCCTTATTTGGATTAAACAGGACCACAAAAATGATTGAACAGGAAGCAAGTAAGTAAAGTAAAGTAAATTTTTATTTGTATAGCACCTTTCAAGATAAAAATCACAAAGTACTTCACAGAAAAGCTAAGACATAAAAACAGAAATCAACCAAAAGCAAATTTAAAAAGATGAGTTTTAAGCAGTAGAAGAAATTCTCAAGAAAGAGACTGTATCTACTGCTATTTGTCACCTACTTGTGGTTTTTGACATCTAGCTATGCTGCCAATATTGCAGTCGGGAGTTTCACATGCACTGGTAAATGTGACACTCCCACAAATATTCAGAGAATAACATCAGTATGAATACAGTCTGTGGTCTCAGACAAAGAGGGACTGATTGGGGCGTAAATGTTTGTATATTTTGTGTCCAAAGTTACAGCAAATGACCAAGATATTGCACAGGTTCTCCTAGCTTCCTTAAAATGGCTTGCATTTCTGGTAGATTCCATAACAAAACACACAAGTTAAACTAAAAATATTACCACGCACAAAATATGCCAGAACTACAACCTGTTAAGAATTACTCATGCTATGATGGTGACATCCATAAATATAGACTTGTTTTTCCATCTCCAGAGACTTCAGGGTGTTTATAATATAGGCACTCTAATCTATATGTGTCGTCTCCTGCCTTTGAAATGCGAGTTGTAAAGAACAAGGCAGAAATCCGCTGTGTGCCCAGTAGATGCCCCTATATTCAACCCCTTCTCCTTGTCCTCCTCCTGCCATGCCGTCGACGCCCATACTTCTTTTGGGCCGCACAAAACATTATGTATGTTCCTGCTGTTTCTGTGCCCTGTCCACTACCATTATATATTTATTCTGATACTGAAAAATAAAGAGAAATAAAAAAACACACATTTTTCATTATTTTTCTTCATTCAAGTGCTTTCCAGCTGACTAAAATTCATATTTATGCTAATATGCGGCACCTCTTTCCGCCTCAGCCTCACATGGGAGATGGGAGCCAGGCTAGAATTAATGACATTGCATCGGCGGTAATGTTTGCCGCGTTTCATTAGTTGGTATATCTTTAATTTCCAATAAACACGGTAATTAGGGGAGGTATCCACGGAGACAGGCCCTGGCAGGCTGCTGCTGTGGTAACAGCTGTAACTGAATCTGCACAGAGGTAACAGCAGTCAAGGAGGACTTTCAGCTTAACCAAATCCTGCCTCGCAGTGGGAAGGGCCTCGATTCAATTATATGAAAATGAAGCCCACCACAGATATCGTTCACAGAAAAAGTGAGAGGAAGGGAAAAAACATGGAAGCACCTGCACATGGGTATATACAGATAGATAAATGGAGCTATGAATTTGAATACATGAATATATGAAGAAGTATTATATGCATAAATGCAGCCATATATCGCTTATCATCATGTCACTTCTTTTTGCTTAATAAATCAAACGCAGACATTAATAAAGACATTTAACAGTTTTTTCTTCAAAACTTTCAAAGCAGTATCTTCCTTTAGTTCATATTTCAAAAGCCTACTCTTTCAAAGAACACTTAGGAGGGAGGGGAAAACATTGACAGAATGTTCTAAAAAATCAGCCCCTAACATATTACACAGTCTCTTGCTCAATGTGAGCACAAAGGGCAGGAGAATGTATTAATCCTACACATTATAGTCAAAGGACTAGTGAGACTCATGTACAGAGAGGCAATTTACCATCCTGACCTTTCAATCTTTAAAACGCTCTGCATATCCCTCCCCTTCCCTTTCACACATACTTTTGAATTCTCTCCTCCAACGCAAGTGCTGCGATCATCTGAGGATTTCTTCATCTCAACATGTCTTGATGAACACAGTGAGATAAAAATGGAGGAAGAAGGACAGACTAAAAGGATTGGCTGGATAGGAGAGAGATATAATGACGGAGACAAAGAAGTGAGATTTTCTCCTCAAGAAAGAATACAGGCAGGTAACTGAGTGGCTGCGCTGTAAAGCAGAGTGGAACTATAATGAAAGCTGACACTGCTGCATTTCCAGTTCTGACCTCCCAGTCAGAGTGTCCTGTTATTTAGAGACAAACAAATACTGAACCACAATGAGGTAATAGGCTCTACTTGGTACTCAAACTCAGTCCCCACAGTAAGGCAAGGATTCTCAAAACAAATTGAATGGCACCACACATTTGATTTATTACCCAACTATATACCACATTCGTAGAATGAATCCTTTAAAGAATGTAGGGTATCCGGTGACTTAATGATGAAGCCACATGCTCCATAACCATGATATAACCACCACTACCACCTCATTTCCACTGTGTTTCTCTATACTTTAAAATGCAGGCAAAACAACAAACAAACAAATAGACCTTTAAAATGAAATGAAGAAATTAGTATATTTTCTTACATATTTATATTTAAATGATATGCCCAGCACAGACTTTAATTTAATAATTTTGTTATTTTGCAAATTTTTTCATTATTGAAAATACACCAGTGAGGATGAAACCTTCATTAATGTCAGTAAACTTGGACCGTACAGTTTGTTTGGAGCTGATCCCAAATTTATTTTTCACTGAGAGAGAAACTAACTAAAGCCCTGAATGTCTACTCATGCATGGCAAAAAATAAGTCACCAACAAATCCAGTTTGCTCCTCAAGGGAAAATCTGCCCAAAAGCACAGTGTTTAAATTTTTCAGAAAATTACTAAGAATAATTTTGTAGGTTTTTTCATGAGATTTGCTTGTAGTTTTGTTGACTGCTTTTTCTTTGCTACCTCCAGGCTACACAGTTCTTTTTTTCCTCCTTTGTTTCACATCTTATTGTCAGTTCTAGCACTATAATTCCTTTTTTTCTTTCTTTCTCAGTGTTGCCCCTGTTCTGCTCCCCCTCCAAGAACTACAGCCCTTACTAGCTTACCAGAAAATGCAAAGGACAAAGAAAGGTCCTTGGAAGCTAGCCTTTCCCACTACACTACTCAAGGACCAGGTTATGTGTGGCGCAGAGCACTCTTGCTTCCTAGTGGGTTTTCTGAAGCACCAAACCCAGTTTGATGCCCCAGCATGCATTATCCATTATGTTAGACATCTCCATATCCCCTGTAATAACTAGAATAGCCTGGGACTGTGTGCTGGCCATGATTAGCGACAGTGGTTTACCAGTCCTGTTAAGGCTTCGCACAGGAGAACAATAAGAATTGACATCCCCATCTGCTGCCGTGAATTACTGCTGCTGCCTTCCTTCACTCTCTTCACTGAGAGAAATTCACAAAGATGGGAAGAGGGGCTAACTTGCTTTGGAAAAGCTTGCACCCCAGGTCAGAAAGCAGTGGGCTCAAGCTGTGCCTCTTCACCCTCCCATCTCAGTTGATCTTTGGGTGAGCATATGGCCTGAGAGTCGACAAAGTGCAGCGTCTCGGCAGGCTGGATTAGGGATGGAGTAACAGGCTGCGAGGGAGTGGTGATGGGTACTTTGGCGGGAGCACGCCGTAATCTACCCAGCAAGGCAGAGCACAGATGCTGGGCCAGGCAGGGAGGCTCACTCCTCGTTAAGGGTCCATTATAGAAAAGTCCTCGTTAAAGAAATACCACTGCGAGGAGAGACTGTCCGATAGATGAGCAGGAATGGAGAGTAAAACATTTAATTAAATAATTGATTAATGGCCCCACCATTTTCAGTGCGATCATGTCTCCATTTTCCTCATTAAAGATACAGAAACGAGGTTTGGAGGACCAGCTTAAATTTAAACTCGTATAGGTTTTCCCAAAAAATATGTTAGATATGCTTCTGTTCGATTTTTGCACCTTATATTTAACTGCATTTTATCCATATGTATGAATTTATTTCCTGACTATCACTTCTGAAATGCCAATTTAAGAAAACATTTTTGGTTAGCCAAGTAAAGAGATGAGATGAGGTAAGAGACAGCAAGAGGAATTCTGCTCAGTTGAGCACTGGGGAGGTTAACATGGAGCCCTGGAACCTCTGCCAAAATTAGTTAGCCTTACTTGATATTTCAATGCTGATTAAGAGACAGAGACGGGAATAGGTTTCAGCTCTGTTTACAATGTGAGCAGCAGGTGCACACTGGGACAAGACAGCTTGACAGTGTTGAATAATATCAGTCCATACGCTAAAATATATCTCTACCATGCCTGTATACAGCTTGTTTCAATGCAAGGTTTCTGATTTTGGGCATTCTGCATTTCTCAGTCAATTGAGTCCTTTGATTCTGACAGTCTTAATAATATAAGGCATCATATGACTGGATATGTATGTATCTGTACTGGTAAATAATAAAAATGATATTTATATGAAAACCAGCTTATCACAGAGATTTTTTTTTTGACATTTAGATATATGCATCTATGTAAACACATTCCAGTATTAACTAACAACCCAAAAAATCTAATTTTGTCACTCTTGTTTAAAGATGCATGTGGTCATGCCCTATGTCAGCTCACTATGAAATTTTGTTTGTGAAAAAAACAATAACTCTACAAAGCCTTTTCACTGGCAGCTGGACTTTTTTGCAATAATAATAATCATTCTGTCAGCTTTTCACAGAATAAAAATCCTGAACCAACTGAAACGATTGCATTAGCAGTTTAAAATTATGTCACTCTGAAATCCAGTTGGTTCACAACAATAACATTTTAATGATCAAGTGCGATTCAATAACATCTCATACAGATATTTTCACATTGTGGAAGCTGAAAGAAATTCTCTAGAGAAGCACGTAGGCTGAACTGATGTAAGGAAGATTTTTCCTCTCGCTTTTTTCACTGTAACAACCTCCCTGAGCATTTCATAGCTGCATATGCTGCTGCTTAAAGCACCACTGAGATTTATGCCGTTGTCAGCTCACAAGGGTGCAATCAGGAATAAAGATCCCATAAACCCCTCTGATGTGTCCACAGGTACAGCAGTACTAGGTTATTGCTCATGGTGGATAAAAACCACGTAGCTCTAGGTTTCTTTTTTCTTTTTTTCTTTTTTTTTTTTGATCTTATTTGACCTGTGAGCTTACATAATTTTGAGAGATTTTGTGTGAATTTCATGACCCGTTGACATTTGCAATGGGAATAAACCCCACGGGACAAATTTTACAAATACAATGACGTCAACAAGAAAGTTTTGCATTCCCCTTCTTCATCCAACAACAGGACTGCCAGTTAAAAAAGAAAGAATCCATAAAGATTTTAGAGTGCCAGAGAAAGGAAAAGAGATTAGGATGGATGGAAGAACATACATGTCTCGTCAAAGCTTTAGGCCCTTTTGTTTTAATCCTAAGTAATGCTGATTTCCTCTGGGTTGCTGAGGTTGCCAAGATTGCTTGTGTGTGTCTGTGTGTATGCATCTGTGTCAGTGAATGCATATGTATGTTTATTTAGATTGTTTGTCCACTTGTGAAGTCAAGCCAGGTTGGCATCTGCTGCATTGTGAGCTTGCATGAATGTGGTGAGTAACGCTTGAACCCTACAGATTATCCACTATGTCCCCTGTCTGTGATTTTGTGTGTGTGTGTGTGTGTGTGTGTGTGTGTGTGTGTGTGTGTGTGTGTGTGTGCACGCACGCCCTCTTGGCTATCTCTCAATGGGTTATATAAGTATGTGCGAACCCTTCAGGGGACTCCCTAGCTCTCAGTCCAGCTGGCACAATGCTCCAAGTTTTGCCTTTCAAATCCATCAAACAGCTTACTTCATTTATCTTTCACCTGTACAAAAATGTTTTCTTTACTTTACCAGCATTATTTGTTCCTCAGAAAATCTTCACTAGGGTGACTAACAGGCCTTAGCTGATGCAAGCCAGTACTACTGCTGAGACAATTCACTTTTTTCATTCTGTATGTTCATGGTGAGATTATCTGTTGTCTAATGACTTGCTAGATAGTATCTACAGAATCCTATCTGGCACAAATATGTGGTCAAAACTACACTGTCAAAGGAAAAAATATCTTTAACTGTCTCCACACCTGTGCAACTTGATGACTGCTGGGAAGAGTATTTGCGTGAAAGCTGAAGTGTGAGAGCTGTCTCAGAACTGTCTGTATGAGATTGCAGAGTAATAATCAAAGAGGTGGCACAGTGTCATAGTCATCCCCAGGCAGTTTTTCTTTTTTTTACCCAGGGGCAGACAACACCAGTTGGGCAATGCTTGGACATCTCGGGCTGAGTTGAGGTATGCAACCACGGCCCCCCTCCAAACTCCCTCTGGGCTTCTCAAAGGCCGTCTATCCCACTCCATCGCATTCCCATAGCGACAGCTCTCACTCGTCTCCCTATCAATCCCCTGGCCAGTAGCAGCTTCCCAATCTCACTGCCAGCTCTTCAGCCAGTCAGCAGCTGCCCAACAACACCAGGCCTGACAATCGCTTACCCTGCCGCCTTCAAGGCTGTCAACCCCGCACCTGTCAAATTACTGTCAGCGTAAACAGCGGGGCATGGAGGGAAGGAGAGAAATAAAAAAGAAAGAGGAAAAGTGGGAGGGAAAAGAGTGGCAAGAGAAGTGTGGGGTAAGTTGGGTGTGATGAGACTGTCACATAGGACACAGAGACACACATGCACACGAAATGTGGTGAGGTGCATATATATATATATTAGAGCTGGGCGATAGAACGATAACGATATGTATCGCGATATAACTTTTACTCGATAGAGAAATTAAGCTATCGCGATAGACCTCGCCGCTCTTGTCCTCAAAAAAAAAAAAAAAAAAGGTCAGCCAATCCAAATTAAGTAGCGCAGAGCCGAACCAATCACAGCCGCAG
>NW_005187426.1:4576615-4594941 GCF_000239375.1 Pundamilia nyererei
TGCCAAAAGCTTGCTTTCTTATTTGTTACCTGCAGCAGAGTATTTCACTGCTAGCTTTGCATTAGCGTCTTGTCTTCGCAGATGTTTAAAAAGAGTTGATGTCCTGTTAGCAGTTGTTTCTGCCCTGAGCACAGTTTGCACTTTACCATCACTTTGCTGTCCATTTGTGAAAAAAAGAAATGAAAAAAAGAAGGAATGTCCATATCACACGTCTCAAAAGTTGTAGACCCCCTATGCATACAAGCTGTCTGTAGCAAGTGCTGGAAAAACAAGCACTTTTCACAAGTGTTTTTCCATCAACCCATCACACAGATCACTGCAGAACCACAGATCACTGACAACTGTAACTGTAATGTGATTACTGAGTTTAGTACAGTAATGCATCACATTACCACATTACAGAAAAAAATAATGTGATTACCCACCCAGCAATAGAACTAACAATGCTAAAAATGGGAATTGCAGTGTGGCAAAAGGTATATGTCGAATTCTCGATGTAGCTCAAGCTGCAATAATGTTCATCCACTTTCCCCAAACTGCTTTTGATTTTGTTTTGAGATGCTGGACTAATATGCCATGGTAACTAACCTAAGGCAGTCAAATATCTGATTGGTCAAGGGAGGGGAGTGGTCCCGCTGTGTATAGATGAGTGCTCAGATAATTGGTTGAGAGAATTGGGAGTCGTCAGTGGCCACTCTAACAGAAATGGGTCTAGCCAGCTGAGCTCCCAGCTCCTTAAGTGCCATTTTAACACAGTCCTTCCCCATGCCTTTTAATTGCAATCAGACTTGGAGGGCATAGACATGGCCCTGACCGTCCATCATAAACATATCTCGTATGCTCGTCAAAGTGAGAAAACATGCGCATTCAGTATTAAATGTGTTAGACCTATGCCAATGGTCTAGACAAGACACACACATATTCACGTTGACAACAGAACAGACATCTTTCAGATCCACACTGCTGACACACCAGAGGGAATAAACCTGGCAGAGAATTCAGCTTTTACTCTGACTCACTCAGAGAGAACAGGGAAGACAGAAGCTTTGTCTTGGGTGTAGCTGTGTGGCTGTGAGGATCGATAGATTTAACCAGCAGGGGCTTGGGTCTGTGGAGCCAGAAGAGACACAGGCAGGAGGTTAGGGCTGGGCTGAACAGCCTGGAAATGTTTTATCACCACTACCGGCAAGGCACTGTCTCCCATCAGGGGCAAAAGAAGCTTAGGGACTTGAGAGCCTGTGTGCATGTTTGTGAAACTGTGTGCTGTGCTGGGATATGTCAGTGTGAATGCATAAACTGTGTGTGACAAATATTACATTATTGTCCTGGGTGTTTCACTTGCATGCTGATATTGTTTGATTCAATTTGGCATCTGCAAAAGACCTCAGTAAAGCCCACTGCTATTGTTTCTGTTTTGTTTGTTTTCTGTTTTTGTTTATTTGTTTTTTGTTTGAAGAGAAGAGAAGAGATATGATGACCTGTCACACTACTGCTGACAATGGCGTCACCCAAGTCAGAGCAATAGTTTGCAGCTTGGTACAAATTCACTATTAGTATCTCAGGCGTATCACAGACATATCAGTTTCCAATGTCTCATCAGTGTCTTCTGCATATTTTTGTTGTGGAACACAGCTGTGTATTGCTGAGTTTTAGATAGGCGAGAAGATAAGAGGACGTTAAAGAAACTCAGAATGACAAATGAATGCTATGTGTGTTATTCATCTCAAACACAGACAATTTTGGTCTCTGACAATTTCATTCATTAAGCTAGACAAGTCATACAGTAATTGAGCTGAATATGTTGGCCTAATGTCTTAGCCCTCCAAACAAACAGTGCTGTCGTAATTTGTTTTTAATCAGATTGCTTTGTTTTGGCTGATAAAATATGCTAACTTGCATTATTATGAGTAATGAGAGAAGCAGAACTTACTGAGCAGCAGTACTTCCCACAGACAGCAGAAAAAAAAAGACACCAATTGTGTTTGTACAGTAGATGCAAATCAGCCTGTCTTGCTGCTGTTGGTTGATTTAAAAGACACCATCTGATATGAATGTTGTTGTCTTTCAGTGTGGTTTTTACCTTTCACCCGAATCAGACCAGATCTATGCTGTGATCCCAGGACTTTAATTAAAATGCACTTCTCAGCTCAATATTCGGATTAGCTGAGGTTTAAGCACAGACTGTGAAATTTAATTTGGTGTTATTTTCTGGTACAACAAATGAGCAGGTAAACAACTACAGACCTTTAATATAATCCTCTCTATTGCCAAGTGGCATTTGGGTTGTTAAAGATACCTTCAAAGAAGTATTTATTGTATATGTGCAGTGCTGTGTATATTGTGACAGGCCACATATCTTAGTGCACAACACGTACGTTGTTGTTTACAGGATATCCATATGTAATCTGAAAACTTGTACTGTCTTGTAATTATAACGATTCTAACATTTGTTCGGTTAAATAACCCGATAACTTTGTCACACTGTGTTTCCATGTATCCTTCTAAATGCTCCTTATTTATTTGTACACCATTTTTTTAAAAAAAGTACTTTATTGATTTCAAAATGTTACTATTATTATTGTTATTATTATACTTAAAGTTAACCATACACAAAGCGACATTTTAGGTGTACCTTTTCAACCACTTGTTAATGGGAATATCTAATCAGCCAATAATATGACAGCAACTCAATGCATTTACGTATGTAGACACAGTGAAGACAACATGCTGAAGTTCAAACTGAGCGGCAGATTGGGGGAAAAAAGAGATTGTTTACGTTACTTTGAACATGGCATGGTTGTTGGTGTCTGAGTATTTTAGAAACAACTGATCTCCTTGGATTTTCCCACTTAACCATATCAGGGCTTTGCAAAGAATGGTCTGAAAAAGAGAAAATACCCTGTAGGCAACAGTTCTCTGGAATAAAATGCCTCGTTGACGTCAGAGGAGAATGGGCAAACTGCTTTGAGCTGAAGGGAAGGCAACAGTAAATAACCACTTGTTACAATTTAGGTATGCAGAAGAGCATCTCTCACTCACAGGATGAGCAACAGCAGTTACTAGGTGAAGACAACACCACTAATATCAGATAAGAACTGTAACTGAGGTTACAGTTCACTCAAGCTCATCAAAATTGGACTGATGACTGGAAAAATGTTGCCTGATCTGATGAGTCTCGATATCTGCTGTAACATTCGGATGGTAGTGGTTCAGGCTGGTAGTGATGGTGTGGGGGATACTCAATAGGTACACTATGTGCCCACTATTACAGGCTGAGTATTATTTAAAGTGGACATGAAACACAACATCCACAAAGGTTAATTTACACCATGGAGCCCTACTCTAACAAACTGTTATAGAGTTAACACTGTCTGTGAAACTGGATTTAAGAAATAAGTGTACTGGCAGCATCCTGTGCCAGTACAAAACATGTTGGGTTTGTTGACTGGTTGCTGCTAAACAGACTTATATTACTTAGTTAGCTAACTAGAATAAGAATAGGTAACTCAGTGAAAAAAAAAATAGGGCTGGTAGGTGATCAATGGTATTTTATGTAATAAAATAGTCTTTTTTTCCCCCCAAGAACACCTCAACAGTTTACAGTGTAACAGATTATTACATGTCCATCACACCACAAATAGGATTTTTTACCAAAGCACCATCCGGAATCCTGACATCCATCAGCATTTCCACAGGGGAAACAGATTGATGTGTGCCACAAAAAAAAAAAGGAGACTATTTTATTGCATGAAATAGTGATGATCGCATTTTGCCAGCATATTGTGGGACGGCAGTACTGGCCTGATGAGAAAAAAATCTGAGTGTCTGACTTCAGCTTGTTGGTCTGGTGAACCACCGGTGCACCTAACTCAGACAAGCTCTCCACACGGTCCTCATTCAAAAGTGCTCTACAAACACTAACATTAAGGATAATAGGTGGATTTCAGCTAGCCAAGTGAAAAACCACTTACTGCAAAAGAGACAGAGAGTACATGCGTGTTTTTTTTAACAACTCTTTTTTTTTTAAACTCATTGTTGCATCCAGGGGCAGTAGAAAAGTGACTCATGTGAACTGTTTTGGAGTACTTGAATAGGGCTTTATAAATGTCGTTTTTCATGTATACCTGCCTGCACACCATGTTCCACCAGGATAACACGTCACAGATCTCACATAATCTCGAACTGGTTTCTTGAAAACGACAATGAGTTGACTCACTCACTCCAACAGAGCACTATTGGGATGTGGTGGAATGGGAGAATAGCTTCATGAATGTGCAATCAACAAATGTACAGCAACTATGCTATGCTAATATATCGTACTAGCATGATGCCTGTAATAAAGTGTCCAGAAAGCTTGTTTTGCTTAAGTTATGAAACACAACTATTGCCACAAACATGACTCACAATTTATTTTTTGTTAGTGTTTGTCTCTTTGTTTGTGTGTTTTTAAAACCTCTAAAAGTGTAAGTGGATGGAAATGGTATCTCTAAAGCTGGGTCGAGCAAACACTTCATCCAATTTGCCATCTGTGTAATTTCTGTTTACATGGTAATAGTCTGTCAGTTTGTGTTTGCATTGGTTCTCAGGGTGGGAATATGAAGGTGCATAAAAACAGCTTATCCTGAATAAAAACAAAATCAGGAAATGAGCTTTACTTAACTATAATGCTCCAAAACATAAATTGCATGTAAGTACACTTATGAAATTCAATCCCTTTCCCAATCTTTTTTTTAAAATCAGTCCATGCTGTAAAGGAAATGACTAAATTAGTGCAAATCAACAGGTGTCTTTACTGTCAAACCTGCCTCAAAACACCAGGAACCTACTCAAACACTGATATGAATGACTTAAACAGTTTGTACTCTGCTTTAATTTTCTTATTTAAATCTGTGGATAGAATAAAAGGATCAACTACCAAGAATTGTTCCTGTCCATTTTAAATAGGTTATTTGTGAACATGGCTATTATAAAAAGGCGTGAGGATCTGAATCCAATCAAATCATTTTGGAAATTGTGTAAAGAATTGCTCCAACGAATTAATCACGCATCAGAATCACAAAAAAGCAACACAAAAGTGTGTGTGTGTGTGTGTGTGTGTGTGTGTGTGTGTTATTTCATTTCATATCACTCTTATTTACAATAAGAAGGCATATGGTCTGTTTAAAACTCCATGTCAGTTTTCCAGCATGGTGCAACCTGGTGTCTTAAGATCTGCTTCGGAGATATAATAACCCAACACTTGATGCTGGTATAAGTACTCAAAGCTATACCTAAGCACTCAGCTCAAACTTCATATTTTTTTACATAAAAATTAAACTCAGCTAATTAACAAGCTCAATGAAGAAATTGGATGATAATTGAACCTTTTTTTATGCTTGAATACTTGAAACCAAACTAAATCCATATCTAAATAACCCACAGGCAAGGCAGAGTTGGGACACAAGCTGCTTAAAAGACCAACAGTTTTTACTTCTTTTGTAAGGGCTACAATGAATCTCAGGCAAATGCAGCTTTGGATTCCAAGCACACCTCTGATATGTCAACTCTGGGAGAATGCTATAATACTGGACATAATGGCATAAGGAGGATTGCTGTTGGAGTGTATGTGTGTGGAGAGGTGGATGTGGTGTGTTGCTGGTAGACAGGAGTGAATGACGGTAGAAAAATGTCTGCAGATGGATGCTGAAACAGCCATACATCCTCGTTAGATCCCCTGTCTCCCAGCGGCCGGAGCAGTCCCCTCATCTTACACACACACACACACACACACACACACACACAGATTCATGCTCACACAGGCATACAAACACAAACATCCACATACTATAGTCCAAGGATTAACTACACATACTGGATTGTTGTTAAAATTGCAGCCGTTGCAATAGAGAATTCGTGCTCAAATGCAAGTTGAAACAACAGGTACAAACACTGGGATGAAACTAGTTTTTGTCTTAAAAGTGGCATTGCTGCTAGAACATGATAAGCTTAGCTTCCCTTTTCTTTAATTTGATATTTCTAACTATAACTGTCTTCTATCCAGACAAAGTTATTACACAGCTGCTTTGTGACTTGACAACATTTTTAAAAATTCTTTTAAGACTTTCACTTATTTTCTCAAAGAGGACTGAATAGATAAGGCAAAAGGGTGTTTTGTGACAAATGCCAATACTTCTCACATAAGCCCAGTGACAATGGGACAATTGTCACTGGTGATTACTAGATACAATGTTTAGCCTGTGCGCCATCATACTCAAGCATGTTGGGTGAGAAAGTATTTTGATATGTCAATAATGCTAAACACTAACGAGCTGTTGAAGGTGTACCTTGACTCTCACCCAGTGTCAGCTGGGATAGGCGCCAGCTCTCATGTGACCCTGAAATATACATGTATTAAACAATGATGACCTTTGCAAAAGTTGGCAATATATCTGACAGTAGTTGAGATATCCTAGTCTGGACCAAAGTGAGTTACTAATCTTAAAAGGAAACAAACGTAGAGAACAATACCTTCTTTTCATTCTTAGTAAGTCCAAAGTTATTAGTGGCAAATCTTTATCAGCACCACATTAAACTGCAACAAATGCTAAAAGATTCTATTCACCACCATCCATGCTCTTGCCCTCAAGGATACCAGTTCTGAAATCCTGAAGAGAGCTGGCAGATCTACAATACAAGTAAAAAATGAGGCAAACAAAGAAAGAAACAAACAAATGGCTGCTTGCGTCTATATTCACTACCTCTCATTTTTGTAAGCTTCACTGTGCCATCACACCGGCCTTCAGGGCTCACGGCTTCCACAGTTGAGGCAGTCAGAGGTCAATAATGAATAAACATGTGTGGTCTGCAGCGTGGATACTGGGATAAATAGAGCGAGGGAGGAAGATGAATATTGAGTTAACGTGCTGAGCACGGTAGGGCTACATTCCCAGTTCCCAAGTCACAATGTCCTCTGCTGTTAGTCTCAGTCTGGCTTGTGAACATAAATATTTACATGGCTGTCACGATCAGGATTTATAGGCTATCTCTCTCCTCTCCCCGTAAGAAAATATAAAGTATACTCTATTCACTCTTTTCTTTCACAAAGGTAAGCTTCCTTTTGCACAATGGCAATGAAATTCCTGTTTGCTCTGGGATGTCTATGCAGCCCTGTGTTCACTGTATTGTCTACAGTGCATGAGGTGTGAATATTGTCTCATTATATTGACAGTTCTCGTCCTTGCCAGTTTCAATAACCAACATCCAGCAAAAGAAGTGCTGTAATATAAACAGCGGATATTTCCAACTGGTGGGGTGGTGAAGTCAGAGAAAGGGAACAAAAGCAATAAAACACAGACACTATACTTATTGTCTTTCTTTGTAATACTGGATGCAATAACAGCACTGCAGGCTAATCTGTCTGATATGCTTGATGCTTATTTGTGGAAGTTTCTCCATGCAAACTAAATGTTTGTTATCATTACTAGAAAATTCTCAGTTGTTGCAGCACCGATGCCAACACCCCTATTTTTTTATTTTTTATTTATTTTTTATCAATGCTTCTTCTTCCTACTGATTCCATCTTTGGCTGCCAGTGCCAAATCTATTTTGTCATGTAACTCTTGTGATAGGTTGGCATGTAATTAACTCTTTGGCATATGCTGTGGGTTGTCATTTGCTAGGCAATAAATCTCTGCTCCTTACTGTAGGTGGGGAAGCCATTCAATACTGTGTGCTCAGCTTCAGCAAATATCTTTCTCTAACACCTAATCACCTCCCTTGTCCCCAACCTGTTTGGTCCAAGAGGCCTAATTGGCCTTCTCATATGGGAGCAAATGTTAACTAAATGTGTTTAGTTTTTATAAACACATTTAAAAGACTGCTGTAGCAAATGCAGCTTTCGGATAACTGACTACTGTTAATCTGATTGTGTATTTTGAAGCCTTGTTTTTCTTTTACTTATTCTCACAAGCTCTCAGTTATCCATTTCAGTCATTTCCTTTCAACCACTTTATGAGTTATGAGGCTCATCTTTCCTGAAGATCACTGGTGTTCACCCAACTATTGCTTACATACAGTGTGTCTGCCAAAACCAGAAGTTAGATAACAAGTAAGAATGTGGTTGTCCCTGAGTGCACATGCGAAGTGAAGAAATGAGGGGTTCGGGGCAAGGTAGGGCTGGGCGAGTGGGATGGGGTGGGGTGGAGGGGACTGGGCGGGTGAGGTGATTATATGTGTGTGTTTTTAGAGATGGATGAACAGAGTAAAGATTGCACTCATCTGTCGTGGTACAGTGCTCCCATCAAGTCTAATGAGTGTGCCGGGGTGACCTCAGTCTCATAGGTTCACTGGCCTGATTAAACATCGTCTCAGACTCGGCTCAGGGGATGCTAGGCAGACCAGCGCCGTCTCTCCTCTTCTCGCTCCCCTTTCTTGCTACCCTCCGTCGTTCTAATGGCTCCTTCTGATCTAGCCCCATTTATCTCTATCACCCCCCACCACCCTTCCCACCCACCCACATACATACACACCCTCACCGTCCATGTTACTCTAACAGTGATTCTACCTTTGTTTGACTGTCATCTATCTTTATCAATATTTGTTCTCTCTGCATGGGTTCGTAGCTCATATGTCTGACAGCTGTAGGTTTTGACCGTGCATGCTACTCATGAACACCCTAATCCCAACCCTCACATTTACTTCAACTACCATCTTTCTATGTTTATTCAGAGCAAGTAAGCCATAATGAGGCTGAGGCTGAAGGATGATGATTAACTGCAACAGGATCTGGAACTGGCATAACTCATGATAAGACAGCTTTCTGTGGAGACTTTGATTTATTTGGCTGTAAGGTGAGGAATATCAGCCGTTTCTCTGAGCTAGAGGCCATGTGGGGTCACAAGTCGGAGACATGCGGTTAAGACGCAGCCAGCCAGTGCGTTTTAATCTTTTTCTCTTCACTTTGATCTCAGTAACTTCAGTCGAAGCCTGTTCAAATCATCACCAAGACATTTTAAAGGGTTGCAATTAGGGCCAAATAGCCTGCCATTTATCAAGCTCCTTTCATGTCCACCATTTTATTTTATGAAAGCAATCGATTGTCTCTGTGGCATGGAGGCGCAGCCCAACCTCTGTTTGTGCTCCTAGGTGAAAGCGATGAGCACTGCCAGGCCATTGCTCCAAGAGTGAGTGATAGAGGCGATGGAGTAATTTGGCTGGCTAGAACACCACGACCAACACCTTTTTCACATTAACAGCAGAGTAATCAGACAGCTTGGTGTGGTAAAAATATAGCAGCTAGTCAAAATGCCAGAGGCGCCAAGCATCTGTGTTTGTGCTTAGGGTGGGGCTCGATAGTTTGGAGGGGTGCTGAAGAAGAGCTGGAGAAAAACAGACAGAGGTCAACAGAAGGAGAGAGAGCGACAGAGAAAGTAATGGCATTACAGGGGCAAACAAAGCTTGAGAGCGTGTGGGTTGTGTGTTGTTTGTTTACAGTTTTGTGTCATTTACATCGGTGTTCGAGAGCATTGCTCAGCTCCTTTCCAGACAGACGGTGGGGGAAAGACATGTGGCTTAGGCTTAGACAAAGAAAGAGGGAGAGTGCCCACATACAGCAACACAAAGACAACCTAGATTTAGCAAAAGGTTACTCGGTACAATGTAAGCAACATTCATCAATATTGAAATGGTCAAATTATTAAATTAAACATATTATAATGATCAAATTGTATCGATTCCTGAAAGACTTTCTTGACAGAAGAAAATGCATTCTTACAGTGCACCGTAATACAACAGTCCTTGGATGCATATTTATCAGCAGTCCCTATTAAGGGATCGTTGAGAACAATGTTCACAACCAAAGCAAACTACAAAATTATCTTATATCCATATAGTGTGTTCTTCCATGCACACACACAAGCACACACTCACTAAGACATACAGAAGCAGAGCAGAGCTCCAACCGTGCAGGGCAGGAGAGGAGGCTGCAGGGCGCTGACCACATAATCATCTCCTAGAGAGTGATCATCAAGGCCTCCAACATCACTGCACAAATACACCAACGCTGGACCCCCTGGCATGAGCGAAGGAAGGAGGGGTGAAGACAAAGAGAGTTTACAGGAAAAAGGGAGGGAGAGAGAAAATAAAAAAACAGGAGAAAGGCGGGGGAGAAAAGGAAATTAAAAAGTAGAAAGCAGAACAAGAAAGGAGAGATGGAGTCTTGTGTTTACGCAAGGAAAATAGGAGGCGAATAAACAGTTAAGGAGATAGAAGGAAACACGTAAAAGACAGAAATGTAAAAAAGAGAGTGAAAGACAAAAAGGCTGAAGAAAGAATAGCTAGACAGGGGAAATAGAGAAGAGAGATTTGACAAAATTTGCATTATGTGGGGTTAGGGACAAAGGAGGAAAAAAAATTGTGCAGATTAAAAATTGCAGGGAAAGTCAAAGGTGCAGGACAGGTGTTTACAGCAGAGGAAAAAATGATAGAAAAGAAAATAGCAAGAGAGAGACATGAACAAAGACAGGGTGAGTAAAGAATTAGAGGTGAAAAAGGACTTTATTGACAGTTCAGGGAAAGAAGAAAAGAACAGGTCAAAAAGAGGTAAAAAGAAGCATGAAGAGAAAGCCAGACATAAGGGAGACACTGTATGTTTGCCACGCATGAATGTACAGCTGTGTTGCCCTGGAAACGGTTGCCGTTTGGATTATGAGCTGATTAGTTGCTCTCCTCTTTAAAGCCCCCAACAAGACTACCTCAACTCAGGAGGGTGCATGCATGCTACCTGGGACATGGTCTAGTGAACAATTGCGCGTGCACACACACACACACACACACACACACACACACACACACACACACACACACACACACACACACACATCCTCTTTCAGACACATATACATACAATAATCTCAGCCTTTACTCTTGGTTGCCCATTGTATTCAGTGTAGCCAATACCTTTCCACGTCAACATCTCAATCTTTCACCCTCCGCTGGAGTCGCCCTCTCTGCCTCTCTGTCTCACTGTGTGTGACGTGGCAGGGTGCTAATCTTGGCCCTTATCTTTGCCTGCAGCTCTGCTCACATTCCCTTCTCCGCAAGCACCTTATCTACCATCACTGTCAATCAGAGCAGATCAGGCTACCTACAACTGAATCCGCTCAACCCCCCTCCTCACTTTGCCCCCACCAGCCAGTCTCCCTACACGTCCATTACCAACACTCACACCATGCATCCCCTGGCCTTGAGTATCTTACACACTACATACGCAAGCAAGTAGACATGCAAACTTGAAAAACGTCTTTTGTGTAAGTATCTCTGAGTGTAGCTTCTGGCAGCTGTCTTACACAATTACCAGCAATGATCTCTTCCTTTGTCAGAATGGGATTAGGAAATTTGACCATTAAACTCATTTGTACAAGCAAATTATCAGATATGTTCTTAAACATTCTCATAGCACTGATTGAAACTTCCCTATGGGGAAAGAAATGAAAAGTGCTACAGTAATTCAGTGAGAGCAATGCACTAAAGGGAAACCTTTGCAATTTGCAGTGTACATTATTATTATTGTCTCTTTTAGATATATGAATTGGAAGAATAGTTTATATTTTAAGTATATATGTTTTGTTTGTTTTATAGCAATGGCCCAGATGAGAATGAGAAAACTTTTAAATTCATATTGTTTGTTCATGAAACGTTTTTTAAAAAAGGAAGCAGGTTGAATAAATAAGTAGAATACATACTACTTTTGTCATAGGTGTGTAGTCATTGCATATGTACACAGTCAGTCAAATAAATATGCAAATGAACACATACACACACAAACACACTCCAGCCTATTGGCATAATAATACAGAGCCACTGACCCCTCTCCTGTGATCCCACTGGGAAACTCAGCCATCTAAATACTGTGCACACAGCTCACATTCACAGACCCGCTCACTAATCAGAAGCATTAATCCAGACTGTTGGCATTTTGGTTCACAATCCTCACTGTGAGGGCAACTGCACTGCAGGTACAACAAAAGGAGAAAAAAATAAAATAAAATCGCACAAATCCCTTTTGGGCAGGTTTAATATTTTTAGGTGAGGGCACTTTTATGTAGGGGCAGGTGTGTTGTGGCTCCCTAATGCTGAAGTAATTGTAGATAATGGAGTTTTAAGGACAGCTGCTGATGCAGGTTTAAGTAGGATTTGTGTAGAGATTTATGACGGAGTGAAAATAGGTGGACGGCTGGCAAAGTTGGAGAGGTGCAAGTGCAATGGAGTGACGGAGGAGGTGAGAAAGGAGACGTAGAGGTGAGCGGAGAGGGTTGTCTGCCTTAGCTTATCATAGTACAAGAGAGAGGAAAGTGAGTGAAAGAGAGAAAAAAAGAATATGGTCCATATCTTCTTGTAGAAAAAGCTCTGGGACTAAGAGGGTAAGAAAAAAATTAACTCATCCATAGTATAGTGCAAAACGAGAGCCCGTCTGGCCTGGTGCTTCTTGAGAATAGAGGGTTATAGAGGGCACAAGCTGGATGACTAATTGGGGAGGATATGAAATGAGGCTTGACTCAATCTACACCCTTGAATCAACTCTGCCCTACAGTATGCATCAAATGGGCTCCCTAAGTGGTGCTTTTCCATTGATTATACCCTTTCAATGTTACGCTCCAACTCCTTGTTGGAGAAATTTGACAGAAAAAAAAGGGGGAGCGGGAATTTGGGGGGGGGGGGCAGTTGAAATACCGGTCAATACTTAGCAGGGGCAAACTAGAAAAAATAGGAAAGCAGAAAGTGAGTAATACCATATAAACAGATAGCCATGAAAGCGATTCAAGAGAAAGAGAGGGAGAGGGCAAAGTGTGTAAAAAGTGTGCTTGGCTCACCGTAAACGCAGCGGTGCGTGGCACTTCGCCTGGCATAGCACTCACACTTTATGAGGTATGGAGAGGTCGTCTCCCTCGCCTCTCTACCCGTTTTAATGATACAGTTTAAATGGAAAAGCTGGAGCTTCAGTCAGCATCAAGGACTCCACTCCTTCTGGTCCACACACACACTAACCTGAATAGCATGCATAAAGATATGCTCACACACATGACCTGAGCACACACATAAGCTTAAATGGGGTTTTTTTTTTTAGTGTGAGCATGTGTTTATTGATATAAGTAATCTAATATCGCACCAAATATATTCTAAAGTCTATTAGTTGTAAAATAAGCAAAACCATAACCTAAACATTACTTTACACTAAAATAAAGAGACTTTAATGTGTACATGTAGTGGCTGTTGCATGTCTTCAAGTATTACCAGAAAATTATGGACATCTAATAATCAAAAGGGCAGATGTTTCCATACGAAGAATACAAAACTTTGTAGGACATTTACAAATTGACCATAAATCAATATTGCTCACTGTGTAACAAGCAAGCATGCTTGAACACACAGACACGCACTCTATATACCATACACATGCTCTATAAATGATCATAGGCTGTATCCAGAAGCCTTGGATGAGACAGGAGAGCGACAGCGATGAAGCTGGTAGGTGAAACTCGCTGTCAGAGCTGTGAAGTCTCCTCAGATCTGCCCCATGTGCCTGGCCACTGTACAGACAGAAGAGACGGTTTCTACCCACACCCTTCACCTATCACAGTAACCTCTCAGAGGAGAACATACTGCAGTAATGCAATATTGATCTGAAAATGTAGTGTGTGTGTGAGAGAGAGAGGAGAGAGAGAGGGTGTTGCAGCACAGGTGTCTTTGTATTTTGATGAGCTGTATGCTCACCAGCCTTGTGTAGTTTCTTGATAAGTGATGCATTGTTTGTGCACCTGTAGAGTGTGTGTGTCTGTGTGAGTCATAGGGAGGTGACTATGGGAGTCGTGTATTAATAAGAAAAAGGTGAGGTGTTAGCGTTGGTGCTATTTCTGACACCTCACAGAGTTTTCCCAGTTTTTCAGTGGCGGGGCTGACTGAATGGAAAAAAGCAGGAGCCTGCAAACCCTCATTTTACCTTGCACCTATATCCTTTTTTTTCATTATCTTGCCTGGCTATGTAGTCTAGTCTGATGAGAAAATATTATATGAGTGGTACTTCCAGTTACAATTACACCAGAAACTTGCACAGTATGGGAACGCTATCAGGAGTAATTTTCATTTGCTGACTTCCAATTGTTGTTCTAATTGTTAGCAGATTTGCTAACTCTTTCATTTGAAGCAAATCTATTTCATTCTCTAAAATAATTTACCACCATTGAAATTTAGCATTTATTTTACTGAGGATTTATTTTTATTTTGCTTGTTTATTGTTATTCATGTACTTTACAATTTAAAAAAGCATTTAATCCCTAGTCATTATCACCGTTTCCACCAAAGTGGTTACTGAATCAAGGTAGCAAAAGAACAAAATCGTTACTTGTCCAGTCTACCCTCCATTACACAAAGCTCAAGTAGTGTGTATTTTTTATATAGAAGATAGAGAACATAGGTATCATTAAATGGTAGAAGAGAAAAATTATATTACTTCCTTAAAACTGACTGAAAGCGTTTCTTGTCTTGTAAGAACTATTTTTGCAAAAAGGTTGGAGTCTTCCCTTCAACTGAGACAAACACTCATACCTACAGCCAATTTAAAAATCACCAATTCACCTGATATATACTTCGGACTCTATGAAGTGAGCAGAGTTTCTGCATCAGAAGCACCCCAGGCACGGGGAGCAACATTCAACATCCACAAAGAAACTGTGACCCACAGGTTGAACCCAGAATCTTGATGCACCCTCCATCTGGATATTTCAGGTTATTAAGCATAGTTGTAGAAATTATCTTTTTCTGGCTGTGGAGGAAAATTTTGATTTCAAACTAAAAGGGTGTGTCCTATCCTGGGTGTGTCTACAAGTTTGATATTATATGATACACATTCAGGTACAGATGTTACATTTAACAGCCTTTAAGCTGTAATATACACTGAATCTCACCAGCTCACCAGATTGTGTCAGAATTCAGATTGGACTTTTTATAGCTTCACTAGAATGTTATCACACAGAGAGTTGGAGCTATTTGTGATGAAATAAAAGAAACCGCTCCCCTGCAGTGATGCAAAAGCAATAATAATTTTAGGGGGAAAAAAACACAAAGTGAAAGGACTTATGAGAAACGTGGCTTTCATGTTGAGAAACTATCCACAATAGAACCAGTGGTTTATGATAGTTTAGAGTTCCACTGACAAGAATACATGAAATACTTCCAAATATAACTCCCTTCATTCCAAACCAAAAAAGAAGAACATTAAATTTCCCCCCTAAATAAGCCGAAATATCTCTACATAAATGCCTTTACTTCTAAGGTCTAAAATTCAGACGAGTTCTTGCCGAAAAGGAAATATAAGAACCCTCACATGCACATCAAACAGATACAGAGAAAGTATAGTACATGGACTGAATCACAGGGGCCCACAAATAGCAGTTATTCCCAGTGCAATAAAACAGGCAGACTAACTAATGGAACCACCCACACACCAAACATACTTTTTTATCACACACCACTTTCACAAATAAGCATACACGCGCACACACACACACACACACACACAATCTTTTTTGTCCCAGCCCACTCATTGCTCGTTAGCTGCATCAGGGTGGTTGTTTTTGCATTGCTGCCGTGACACAGCCTGGCTGCAGCTCGCCGTATCTGCTGAGAGTGCACCACTAAAAATACTCCACTTAACAAACTCTACTGATTACAGTTTGACTTTCTAACTGTCTCCTTCTCTCTCTCCTGTCTTTAATCAGCATGTAAACAAGCACAAGGTCATTTTCTTTCTTAAACGAAATAGGGGAGATAAGAGGAGCGTGGCGTAGTTAATCCTTTGGACACGCTGATGGAGGAGTTTGTCCTGGTGATGGTCGGGTGTTAATTATGCAAGAATGATTCTCTTCTAGTGGTTGTTCTCTCTCGTGATGACTCATCAGTTTATCTGTTTCGTCTTTTGCTTTATTTTATATGTTTATTTTCCATGCTCCTTGGCTGTCTTTCATCTGCTCCTCCAACAATTCCCTCCTGGAAATGTCAGTCGTTCAGTTCCCTAAGTCCTAAGGGCTGCTTCCAGATCGCCTATGTTTGAGTGTGTGTTTGTGTGTGCATGTGTGCGTGTGTCACTGTGTAAAGAGCCTTTTAAAATCAGTACAAGGCTTATACTTGTCCACGTGTGATTAACTGCAGTGTTTGATTACTCTGCCAGAGTGATTTGCTGAACTCAGCAACATCATGTTTTCTTTACCCCTTGTTTTGTCTTTGAACAAATGCATGTAGATTGCCTGCCTGTTTTTGGCACATAAGGAGAAATTAAGGACAAGGCAGGAAAACCAGGGAAAGCAAAGGAGAAAGGAAAGGATTTAAAGTAAAAGGCAGTCTGCTCCAACTCTAACTCCAAAAAGATTTTCAGCAAGATGAAACATCACGTTGTCTGAAACTAGAGTGAAATCTCTCGATGAACTTCTCAAACTAAAAACACGAGTTAATTAACTTTATCCACAGAATTTCTATTGACTTTTCAGTAAAATACATAAATAAAGAATCAGGCTCACATATTAATTTTTAGTTTGTTTTTGATTTCTTTCTTTCTAGCTGTTATTGCCAAACAGTCCGATCTTGATGCAACACAAACTTTGATGTTTAATTGGTTTAGAAGATGTCATATTCTAGCTTGCAGCTTAAGTAAGAGGCAGCGATCCAGTCTAAGTAAAAGACTAAAAGCATCATTTTTTGAGGTATGACAGCACCCAGGCCTCATTTCCATCCTTCTCCGCTATTTGTCAGACTTCTCCTCTTCCCCAGTGAAGCAGCAATGTTAACAATGCTGTCCCCACATTTACCAGTTCTGCCTCATTACAGCTAAAGAAGCGGATAAATTAGTGCAGGAGAGCATGCACGGCCGAGTCCAACTCCACCTGTCAGAGAGGGAAAGATAGTGAATGTGTTGAAATGGAGGAAGGGTGTGAAAAAACTGCTCAGCCTTCAGCACATATTAAAACAAAATCTTCCCATTAAGGAAGACTCATCGCTCCAGAACCATTACCTGAGGTCTATGATTCAGTATTTTAGAAACTATATAGGGGAATCATATTTATGTCAATCATAGATTTCTATTACTAGACCTGTAATTTTCAGTCTGTCTATAGACAGTATAACATGAGTTCTATAACCTGTTTAATTTTAATCTACTGTTTTAGTATATGCATTTCTTAATAATGCATTTATCTCATGGATAATCGTGTTTCCACTCTGATTTAGAAGACTAGAATTATATTTCACAAATCTTGCTTTATTTTGGAGGAAACTTGGGAACTGCTTTCTTTCTGCTACTTTATACATAGACTCCTCTTTTGATGCAAGAAGAACAAGAAGTTGCATTTTTTTCCAAGCTGAACAACCTGCGCCCTGACCTGTACTGCAATATACTGCGTGTTCAAGATCAAAAGGACAAATGGAGCTGGTTGTCGCCATCCTCTGAACACCAAACTCTCCTGCCCTGCAGCTTTTAAAAATCACTATCTCTCCTGCTCATCTGTCCAGTGCCTCTGGCTTACCATCTTTATGGGCTGGTTAAGGGCGCTCTTACAATCAACTATGTTTGTGCCCTGTCCACATTTGCCTGTAAAATAGCCAGGCATTCCACAATGTCCACCCGCTTGCCTGCCAGGATTAACATTTTGCACTCTCCAAGGTTGAAAATCCCATCAGATGAAACCAAATTAATTTTGCACAATATTCAGGGCCACCGGCCACATAATAGGTGACAATACCAAGTGCATCCCTCGATTGTGATTCTATTCACTCCCTAATCAGCAGGATGGCTGCGTATGGTGCAGCAGCGTAGTAAATGCTTTCATCCCAGGGGGATAAGAAAAACAATGGCCCTTTTTAATTTCTTTTCTAAAGCGGGCAGCAGAAAGAAAATGATATAGACGTAATTGATGATGAGGAGAGTAAGGGGAGCCTTAGCAGAAGACTCATGCAGAAGACTCACGTCCAGTGGCCAGGCCTTTTTTTATTTTATTTTGTGCTTTATAATGGTAACTGCTCAGGGGCACTGGAGGTTGACAAATCTGGCACAGAGGACAAATTGATCGGCAACAGAACACAATTTGTCCCATTAAAAGAATGGGTAAAGCCCTGTGTGGCCTGAGTAATTAGTTTAAACTGTAACATTTCTGTCCAGGAGTGGACCTGTTGGAAAGGGGCTCAGCGCGTCTGCTGATAAGACACTTTAACACTCCAAATATACACGCAACACACTACTGGAATATTCCTCATAAATCCATTACTACTGAATAATTTTTTGTTTTGTTTTCATAAATGACAAT
>NW_005187426.1:4595152-4602977 GCF_000239375.1 Pundamilia nyererei
TTATAATATGTAAATTTGAGTGTGCAAGTGCTCCTCCGTGATTGGTGCATCCAGGGTGGATGGATCGTACTGACTGACTAACGACCGGGAGGCAGCGCATAAGAAGACACCGTCAGGGACTGCCAGGTCATTCATCCTCGGCCCAACCCAACCAGCAGACCGTGTGTTTCACTATGTTGGTTTAATGTAGGAGCATGTAGGGGTGGTCCGCCGTTTTGTTTGATTAGTTTCCTCCTGTTTTTGTTAGGTAGGGAGGGTAGTAATTGTCGTTTGGTTTAGTTCTTTTGACTAGGTAAGTTGTATTTACTCCTGAGATAGGCTACTTTTTGTTTGTTGTTTTGGCCTTGGGTTCACCCCGAAGTTATAATTCGCTCCCTTCCTTTGTTTAAATTCACTCATTGTAAATAATTCCCTGTCACAAAGTATTCATTGTGTGACGTGCTGCTTGGGGTTGGACGGGGATGGATGACCCTTTATGTTGTGGTCTGGCCGCGCCTAGACGGGCCATAACAACATAGAGTAAAGGGAAAACAGTAGTGAGTGTGTTAGGAAAATGCATAGTGAAATGAACAAGAAACAGAGATATTTTTTTGCCTAGAAGTTTTTAATTGGCATTTGGGCTTCAGTTGCACCCAATTAGCAGGCTTGTTACATGTGAACACTAAGAGCTAATTGGCCTTATAGGTGAAAGGAGCACTGCCCTAAAAGGAGAGCACAAGGCTCACTTGAAAATTCATAGTTCTAGTAGGACTATGTTGGAAGGCTACTTGGCAAAAAGTTGTAAATAACACTCTGCTCCTGCAAGTATTATTTATACTTCCTTGCAGCCTTTATTGCCAGATGCATAACAAAGACAGAATCATGGCCGCTATAAGCTTTATGGGCAATCAGAGAAAAGTATTTGGTCATCAGCATTTTTTTTCTGTAATCAACAATTTACCTGTCAACAAAAATTGGATTGATTTAAAAAAAAAAAAAAAAGAAAGTCTTGAACTATATTTTAACAGTGTAGAAATCTTCTAGGAGTCAATCAGATCTGAAGGGAAATATCCCAAATGTTGTTACCCTATTAAATGGCCGTTCTCAGTTGCATTAACTTCAATAGATATGACTAAGAGAAAGATGTCCAAATCACAAAGATGACCACTGGCCTTCTTTGTAGAACTGCATGTAAAATTTACACAGGCATTGCCTACCCAAAGCCTCTAAAAGACTCACTAATAATCTGTTGTCCTAACTTACTGCCTCAAGTAGACGTGAAGAGAAAGGTTCTGTGTGACAAATTAAACTTAAACTGCTATCTTTTCCAAAGACTAACCAGACGATTTTGGTGACCAAACAAACCAAAGAAATAAAAACTGCAAAGCACTACAATTTGGCATCACCACCATAAGGTAATAACAGCCTGTTGAGACTGATGGTGGTGTAGGTGATCTCGTATAATTCATTGGCATAATAACAACTGATAACAAAGAATTAATGGGATAATAACACTGGACTTATGTAAACATAATCATTCACAGGAATAGCCTAACCAGTCTACATTCAGTACTATCCTGCCTTATACTGAGGAATATGCCGCATGTAAGTGCAAATACAACAGCACAATGAGCTCACCAAGGGCAAGAGACTCAATCTCTGATTACATTTACTATACAAACTGTAACAGCAGGATCTGTTGCACAGGACATCAAGAGCTCATTATGCTCTTTACATGCAATTAATCAAACAATATAAACAAAGATCCCTTTAGCCATAGATGACAGAGCCCGATTCCCCAGTGGCAACTGATGTACAGTGAACACTACAAAACTTTTTTTTTTGAAAAATGTAAAAGTCATCGTTAATCTTAATGTGATAGTGGTGATACTATGCAATATAATCTGTTCCTCCTGCCTGTTCACACTGTTACCTATAATCTTCTCATGCTGAAAAATGCAAAGAATGTAGTGGCATGAAAATATCTGGACTTTTCTTGTAAAATAAAAGAAATATGTTGTGTGGTAAGATAACAGCGCATTTAGGACAAGTATGCATTTTATTATCTTTGTAAATATCCATTACCCCTTTAAATTAATAAATGGGCTTTTAAGTTTACAACACGTGTTGGGAAAGCCAGCCAAGTCTATAGCGTCCACTGCAGCAATCGGCTATAATAAAACAGTTATTGATAATATTTACTCAGTCTTCTTCATGAATTATGCCTGCGACATTACCTAGTCAATGTTGTCTTTCTGTTTTCTTTTTCTTTCAGCTAATCATCCTTGAGCAAATCATAATGTAGCCAATAAAAGCAATAAAAGGAGAACTCAAGGACTCATTAAGAACTGGGAAGCTCTTATGACCTGTGCGCTCTGTTCACTTGGGACTATTCACAGGTTCACAGATGCAGATGCCTAAAAGACTCAAATTATGCTCACAATGTTCTGGCTTCATTTTTTAATATTGTTTTTTAGTTTGCTTGCTGATTTTGTTATTTGTGTGTTTTTCTAATCATGCAGAATTTTACAGAGAAGTATATTCACTTTTAGATCTAAATAAGGAAACCAACCAAAGACTTGGCAATGCAGACTATACACTGCAAACTATACACATCTATAAAAATAGATTAACATAATTCATTAGGTTCATGGCTGTCAGGTCACATTTCAAAATAACAATGCAGTGGTTCCTCTTGCAAGTGTCATTTAACTAAATTATACGCTTCAATATCTACACTATTTGTCCCATATCCATCCCTGTGAGATAGAGAGTAAATTGACTGGTTCTTATATAGTGCTTTTCTACTCTATTAGAGCACTCAAAGTGCTTTACAACTACAACAGCCATTCACCCATTCGCCCAAGCACTATTAATATAACATCCACAGTCACATTCTAATGGATTCGGGGTAACTCAGGGTTCAGTATTTTACTCAAAGACACTTTAACATGACATGCTGAGTAGTCTATCACACCTCTGATCAGCAGATGACCCTGAGTCACAGCTACCTTTTTTAAGCCACATGTCTCATATGAACAAATTTACATTTGGTTACCTGACAGTAACATAGCCACTACTGAAATGAGCAATCATGGCTGTAGCACTGTGGTGAGACGCCACTAAAATGGCAGCATTATACAACTGGGCATCTCAAACCATCAGGCCATGACAATGACAATGAGGCTTGTCCAGAAGTGTCACCTCTCCCAGCCTCTGTCTGTCTTTGTTTCTCTTGCATTATTATTTCCACCATTGTCTCTTTCCCTATATCTCTCTCACTTTATGTGTCTCATAAACACATGGGCACACACACACACATGCACAGAGAGAGAGAGGCAAAGACAGGGAGAAAGAGAGCGAGAGAGAGGAAAAGACAGAACGTCTTTATTAGTCCTCTGTATGCAGTCTGTGCTCAGCCTGAGATTGCAGGACTGACCCCTCACTGTGAGCTGCACAGGGGAAATGTTTACTCAAACCCCAAAGAACATGCCATTAACCTCTTTCTAGATAGAAGACAAACAATAATGTCCCTCCATGAGGGCAATAAAGACAGAACACCTATCCAGGACCATCATGACAATCATCTCATTATGAAGCTGCGGGAGGTGGTAAGGAGCCAGGGAGCCCGGTCTCCCGGGGATACTTTCTCTACAGTATACCAGTGTGTCTAACATTCAGTAAGGTATTTATGATATGCAGTCAAGCGCAAACAAATTGTTAACCCAACAGAGTTAAACCATTGCAAGCCTGACCCAAATGCTACAACTACCGCTTCCCCCTACTTGATAAACCATTCATTTTGCTTACTTTCTTCCACCTTTCCTTATTGTGTCATCTCCTATAGTGTCTCTGTACCTCTTTTTCTCCCTGGAGATTGAGACGAAAATCCTTGGGCTCTGATTAAAGCCCCAACCTGGGAGGACATTTTAGTGTTGAAAGTAAATGAGGGGGGGGAGTCTTCTTCTTCACACCTTGATAATTCCCCTGATGTGTGAGTCAAAGTCCCCTTGCACGCATCAAATAAAGAAAGACACCACAAGCTCACACTCATCCCAGATTGAGGGTCTCCTCCTGGGTAGGCTTAAGAGCCCACTACTGGGTACCGTTTACCTGTGTCGTTTGAAGAGCCCATTATTTTAATTGAAAAAGTTACCTGCCCGCCAAAGGCAAACAGTGAAAAAAAAATGTGAGGAGAATTAAAACAAAAACACCAGATGGTGATATACATGATAAAAATGATTGTTTATACTTACTGTTTGATTATATGTGATAATGAGAGTGGGATTCCTCAAGGCAATTATTGTCTGTGGCAGCCATATTGTGAGAGGACAAGAGAAGGACGGCACGGGCTGGTATGAAGAAGCGCTTATCAAATATCTCCGGCGGGGTGATTAGTGTAATAAGACACTGCAAGGTGAGATAGGCCACTCACACTCTTTTAGTATGTCTGTGCAAGTTTGCGTGTGTAATTAAGCGAAAAAGAATGGGTGTTAGAATGAGCAAGAAACAGAGCCTAAGAGGGAGTCTGAGAAAGTATGAGCGACTCCCTTCATCTGTTTTCCATATCTGCGTGTGTCTCTGTGTCTTAATGTCTACCCTGTCCCCATGTGCCTTACTCTGGTGGTGTGTGTGTGTGATATAATTCCTATGTTAATGTAGGTTCCCATGCCAGGCTGGCTGCCCCAAGGGCTATAGCCTACGACAGAGGGCAGATTGGGGGCACTTACCCCTGGCAGAGTCTTCTGTTCATGGAGGGCGCTCTGGGCCTTCAGTGCTGACTCTCTGGCACAGTATGTTAGAAAGGCACATCCTGCAGTATCAGGAGACAGGAGAAAGGAAAGCTTATTACACACCACTGTTAATGTTTAATAAAAGGAAGGGGGGAATTACAGTAACAGAGAGTTTTCAGATTTAAAGTGCACATGTAATTGCAAGTTATGTTTTTTATTGTACTTAACTGTCTTGAGAGATCAAAACACAAACTAAAAGCTAAAATCATATGTCATTGTGGTGATTTAAACTTTTTGTGCATGTCAAACATTTGATTATATTGCTATATATTACATTAAATAATATTCATCTATGATTAAATGCATAAACTACAAAAGAAATCCATCTCATTCATCACTTAAAACACCCTAGAAGAGATTGGTAACGTATTTGTCTGTAGAGACCCAGTTTCATTCTTTTGCCCTTTTACAAATGTGCTGGTTCAGTACCCAACCAGTAACAGCTTCCAGAGTGTGAGGGTTCAACTGAAAATAACATAGTGACCAGGTTATATCAGCGACTCTGTCACTCTCTTTTCTCTCTTTGTCTGTGATATGGATGAACCAAAGCTGGAGTTTGATGAGTTTGTTTCACTAAGGGTGGAGTTGAGGTAGACACACGAGTACAGCAGAGAGCCAAGAGAGGACAAAATTGAGCGAGCACTTCAGCTGTATGCAAACAAAATCTGGAGAGTCACCTTTCCTTGACTCTCTTCTTTGTTCTTGTGAATACTTTTCAAAGTTTTCAGTGTTGACTTTACAAATAGGAATGACAATTGTTTCATAGTACAGTACACCTCTGAAAGGAAAACACTTGACTTGTATAAAGTCATTCAAGGTGAGCAGAAAAAATGCTTTGCATACAAAAGTGAACAGAGAGTTGTTACAAAATGTAACTTAAATACAGATCAGCTTTTAATTGGATAACTCAACTGTAGTCGCGTTGTGAACAGGTGACACCAGCGTAGCGCCTAAGTTTCAGTGTGTAAATGTTACAAACAATTTAAAAATTCGCAGGAATAGTTTCATTGAATATATGGCAAAAATATGACACCTAATATAAGACTTACCGTGCTATTATATTAAAATAGAATTCATATATCCTGACAGTTAAAATGTAGCACTCTAAATTAAGCAGTTCTATATCCTTGGACTCATTAAATGCTGAGAAGATTAAAACTTTACTTTTTTATGTGACAACCCCTTTAGATTAGATTTAGTGAACTTATGTCATCAATGTTTATGTCAATAGAATGTCTGCCACGTGGCTTGTGTTTTGTTAGTGTTTTCATCTAATTCATCCATTTTAATTATGACAAAGTACACTGGACTAAGCAAAACAAAACGGCAACATTGTTAATGTGCATGTGTAATGTGCAAAGTAAAAAAAAAACAATTGCATAGAAGTAATGCTTTCTAATAATAAATGACCACTTTCATAGCTACTGAAGTGCCCAACAGTGCCCGTACATTTAAGGTGACAAGTGATTATAAAACTCTGACAATGAGCTGGAACTGTAACACATATTTGTGGATACTTTTGAGTCAGAAAATTCAGGAAAACAGAATATAAATAAATAGTAACTAGTAAGTAAGTCTCCTAAAAAATGTGACAGCTTTCATTAAAGGGTAAGTTGTTGCTCTGTTACGCGCTTGGCAGAGCTGACAATGGGTGACCCCCGTTCAGAAGAGGTTTTGCACTGTGCAGCATAATTTCTCATTACTACATGTCACACCTACTGCCAAGGATCCCCATGGGAGAAGACACACACATACACTCACACACACACCTACACATACAGATGATACCCGGCATGCCTAGCACCCATCATCCCCAAAAGCCAGAAACACACTCTGGCACCCAGCCAAGAGAGCTCCCTTTCACGACAACCTTCACCCACCTCCACAACTAGGTGGTTACTCAAGAGGAAAAATCACCTAAACGACACTGATGAAACAGCATGCCACACAGCAAAGCAGAAAAGTTTGGGAGCCTGGGGAAACACTCTTCATCCTTTATGGCATTACAAAACTGTGGAACATGAGTTGAGGACTCCTGGGGGGAACGTCCTGGCAAAGGCTTATGGGACTTGCAGGCTCGTGCTGATATTCTTCTATCGGTGCCATGCCATCTTTGACGTAGTTTTTAGTGCACATTTTTTCTGGAGAATGGCATAATTTTTATCTTGATGTTATATACCCACAAATCAGTGAATCAGTGATGCAGCTGTAAAAATGTATAACTAAAGTCTTTTAATGTCAACATTTTAACAGACATTTAATTTACTTATTGTTTAGCTTTGTGTGAAATAGCTTAACTCCACACTTCAACATATGTTAATAACTAAGTAAATGTATACACGTGCTGTTATTAAATGCAATTTAATAGAAATGACTTTGTTATACTTTGGTTCCCAAAAGGTTCCCAAAAATCTGATTCTGTTAATCTGGAAGTAGCGTTTTTAGTGGGAGGAACATTTTGTCACTCATCCAAGTGGCTTCTTCAGTTTTGTACTTTGGTTGTTTTTTGTTATAAGATAGTATAGAAATCATTACAGTTTCTGGAAAATGTTTTTGGTTTACGTCACAACATTTATTTTGCAAAATATCTCTATAACACAGCATTGTTCTCTTCATGTCTTTATTATCTTTTATAATGATTATAATAAATTCATATATTAATTAAGGTGCAATATCAGAATGCTAACACTGATTACATTAATATTAAATGTCTACACGTTAATGTATCAGTGCATTAATATTGATCATATATTATTGAGTATCATTTGAGGCTTTCCCGCAGTATTAATACTTAATAAATATTACATAATATATATGGAAAAATAATGCATTTAATAAATAACAATCATATTAATGCTATTGTTTAAGTAATTGTGTAGTTATATTATATTGTTGTTGCTTTACTGAAATAAAATTTAAAATGTGGAACTTTACTAGTACACCTGTAGTAATTAGGGGTGCAACAATACACAAAATTCACGGTTCGGTTCGATACTTTGGTGTCACGGTTCGATATTTTTTCAATACAAAAAATGTTCATGCCTTTTTAATTT
>NW_005187426.1:4603231-4628792 GCF_000239375.1 Pundamilia nyererei
CTTGTCTTTGAACTAGGATGATGTCAGTGTGAATGTGCAGTCATATTCGTTGTGTTCCCACTAGTGCTGTCAGCGTTAATCTCGTTAAAATGACATTAATGCCATAACGCGGCAAATCTCCGTTAACGAGTTACCACGGATTGCCCCGTGCTTGGGGCTGGACAGCGTCAACACAAGCTAACTGCGCTAACGCACTAGTTCCCACAAATTGAGCATTGCGTTGCACATCCGACACACTGTTTTACTTTTGTCCATGATGGGCTTACCTTCAGGGTCATACTTCACATGAAAACCAAGATAGTTCCAAACGCCAGATCTGAATGAGGGTGGGGGAGGTTCAATTTTGGGTTGCGTTGAGGCATTTGCCATGTTGCAACGAGCTTAGCTTCTGTCTTGCTAGCTTGCGCTGCGCTCAGTGGATCTGCACTCCACAGTGCAGCCTAGGCGGAATAGTTGAACGCAGATCCACTGAGCGCTCAACACAGACAGCATCGTCAGAAGAAAAGTTGATAAAATAAATAAAAAATGTTGTATTGTTCGATACATATGCGTACCGAACCGAAACCACTGTATCGAACGGTTGCACCCTAGTAGTAATGCTACTTTGTCATGCAGGTACCCTTAGAAAAAAATGCTTTTAATACTGTTAGTTTAAATAACATATTAAAGTGGGCTTCTTATGCAGTGTAGCCTTTAATATCCATTCAAAATATGTATCTGTCTCAGATTCCTGACAGCTGTTGAATATCTGCAAGACTTTGGGAAAGCTTTATACCCAACAATGTTGGCTCAGGGAACATCTGTAGCCCAAAGGATTCAGTGAGTGGGAAATCCAGTTGTGGAACAGATGAGCATTCTGCTTGGAGAACATGAATGATGGAGAGGAGGTAACAATGATCCAACAGCTGGTAGCAGGTTAGGCCTGTCATCTTAAAAATCTAAAGTAGGTAATTGGCATGGGATTACATATAAATATCACCACCCGTTGGTATTATATTCAATGATGTAAAATGACTTGAAAAACAAACGACTTTTACTGAATATGCAGCAGAAGGTGCAAATTTATTACATATATACAAAATATTACAAAAAAACATCACATTTACACCAAATGAATACATGTTGTTTTGAATTATGTAAGAAAACAGAGCAAGGTTTAAGGATTTGGCAGTAATGTATACTACATGTTATTAAAAAACAGATAAAGCACAATTGCTCTGTGCATCATGTTGGGGGTTTTTTTTGTTGTCATGTTTAAGATGTTTCTGTTTTATCAAGTACATCCACTAACATTTAAATTAACACATTAGAAGTTTGACTTAACTAAATAATGACCAGCAGTTGGGAAAATGCAGTAACTTATTAGGATTTAATGTGAAAAAGAAGATGAGAACATGTACAATGTTGAAAGATTAAGGGTAAGCACTGGTGATGGTTCAGCAAAAGAACTTGTGACTTTCTGTGATGAGCAGGTTAAGTGGGGTGAAAATAATAGTTGGGTAATCAAACACAATTTACCACACTACATTTTCAGTTAGGGACAAAAGTTCAACCGATTGTATTTAAGGCAAATGGAAAAGTAAACCCTGAAAAGTGGTTCAAAGAGAAAGCAGAGAATATGAAATGAGTCTTTTCTTTTGCAAGGCACGTTTTGGGTAATTACTTAAAGAACTTTTCCCCCTGTAATGCTTTTTTCTAACAATTTGTTTTAAAATGGAAATTAGTATGTGTGAACAACTGCATGCATTGAGGCATAAGAGTGAATTGTGATTTTTTTTTAAGGCATCAGGCACCTGTAATTGAAATAACTCCAGAACAAATTTGTATAAATTTTCAATTCATTAGCTGTGAATTTATGAATCATCAGCAATTTGCTCCTCACATATGTCTCATCCAGCAATAATCATTAAACTGGAAAAAGAATGCAAATTAATTCCCAACAAGATCTCGGTGCAAAGAAATAAAATAAAATAATATAGTGAAACAACTGAATGCTGCCGAATGTGACAGCCTGACCCTCTGGTGAGTACTGAGACAAATATGATGTGAGGATTCATCCACTTCCTGCGTCTGTGTTAAACATACTGTTACCTGGAGAGCATTTTTCCATCTTTCCGTTGTTCCATCCATCTACATTCAGAGCTGGCTCTTCAGAGCCGTTAGCTGTCTGGTTCACACACAGCCCCTTTTCTAATGATCAAAGAGGTCATCTGTAGACTTAAGCTTTACCTGTCACTCAGCTTACACAAACTGTCTATCACTGTCCAACACTTGCTCTACAACACTCCTACTGTAGATAAAATCCCATACGTGTATGGCTCTGTAGCTCAGTGGCCATTACTAGAAGTCTGAAGGACTTAATTGACACAAAGCCACCAATCTGTCTCTGAGCTGAAAAGGATTTCTTGAACTCCAGGAGTATTGTGCAATTAGATATTACTGCCCCACTGTAGTTTACTTTTGGTTATTTCAACGCCTAAAAAGCTTTTTTATGTCAATTTGGCAGGCTATTTATAGCCAATTTCACTGCATGGACCTACCGAGGAGAGGAAAATGGATGAGGATATTTAACAACTCTTTGTATCTCTTCTTCCTGGCTGTGTGGTGCACCTCAGAGTCTCTCCTCTCAGCATCAGAGACGGATTGATAAATAACGCTACTCAAGCAAAAGATTTGCCCCCCACTAACATTCAGCATGTCTGAACAATGCATGCATTCTGGCACTGACACTAAGTATTATGATAATGTAGTGCTCAGCGAAATGATGGATGTTAAACAGCACGACCTGGCTGCACTACACACTGGCGATCACCATGCCCGCAAATAGTGTCAAGTCATCCCACGCACTGTATACAGCTCCCTGACGACACACAAACTATCAAATCGGCATTAAAGGCAACAGTCTCTAGCAGCTATAAGGCTGGATATAATTATCTGTTAAGAGATGAAAAAAAATGTTCTCTGAACAGACTAACCATTCGGTTACACTCCTCTACCCAACTGTACAGGAAATCACAAAACAGAAAATTACCAGGATATTTAAGTCCCTGGAGATACCCTAAATGCTCAAAGTAAGAAAGCACATAGCATCTGTTCAAATTGTTGCAGTGCAATCCACATGAATTAGTCATGAGCTAATCTGACATATTTTGATCAGTTCTTAAATCCATAATTATGGTGCAATTTTTTTGTCATAGGCCTCGAGCTGTGAAAAAAGGCAGTGCTGCAAATCATCCATTAGGCATGTTTTACTGATTGACGCCAACAGTTATATGCATCATATATCTGTAACAAGTCAAATCTTTCTCACCCACGAATTAGACATCAAGAGGAATTTCAAACTAAAAGTCAAATTAAATGTATTGCATATTGCAAAAATAATAATAATGTTTTCAGGTATCATGGAGGCAGAGTTTTTATAACATCCTCTGGTTCTCTGATACCGTGCTGTGTAAAATGTTTATGTTGTGGGGAAAAAAGAAAGTTGATTGAATTTCTGATGATGTTACAATATTGAGAGCCTTCCGGGCCTCTGACATAAAAGACTGCCACTATACATTGGCATGTTGTGCATTGTTGTGAACGAAGCCTGTAAGCTGCTTTATAAACCCCTGTGTAATATGCACGCAGCTGCCTTATTACGCACAAGTAGGTGTTGCTTCAGCTTTACAATACTTTTTGCACTTTAAGTTTTTTGTTGTTAAACTGTATTTAATTCAATAAAAAAGGTGTTTCTTTGATTTAATTTAGCTTAGCTGCACAGATTGAAACAGGGTGGTCAAAATAATATCAACATGTCTCCACATTAAATAAATAAAGGAATTGTTGAATTATTAAATTAAATTCAATGCCCCAACTGCAGTCTTCAAAATGAACACAAAACAAAAATTGAATATTGAAACTATGCAGATAAAACTGTTGCATGAGTATTGTATTATGTCACATTAGCCTAAACTCGATGTTCTCTAAAGTGGTAACTGAGTGCACATACTGTGCACTAAAGATTACAGCAAAATATTATATTGTATAGAGCCAAGTAAACAACTCAAGCTACAGCGTTGACAATGGTTACACAGCAACAACACTTATCTATATTGATTAATACCATCTATATCAGCAGACAATCAACAGGCATAAATAAAACTATCTATTGTGGACTGTAGTAGATAAAGATTACCTCAGGGATTTCTACTGGACAGCAGTGAGTCTGGGATTCATGTGAGTCTAACATCTACCAATTATTTCTCAAATGACATCCCAGATGAGTCCATACTTATAAAACTTACATACTAGACGTATTTTGGCCAGTCAGTGTTTTGGACAAATACGTTATATTACAGAATTTGCACTGCTAGACCACCAAACTGCATTGCACTGTTTAGAGACCTTCATTAAACCTGCATTTATTTATTTAGTTACTTATTTATCCGACACTGTCAGCAGTGAAAAACAAACCTGCAGGATAAGACATATTATTTGACTTTAAGTTGATTTGAGACTCTTGGTATCACTTGATAACAGTTTTGTTGGTTTGTTTGTTTTGTTTTGTTCATAGATCTATCCAGCAGACTAAGAGCGTTAGCTTTCATTTGATCTTATTTTTCTCTGAGCCTGATAAATGGGAACTTATTTGCGTTGCATTTTCAAAATGATTCTACTTAAAAAAAAAAAAACAACTTAAAAAAACAAACAAACTGCCCACTTCAGTCAAAATCAACATGAGGACAACAGCAACAGTGAAGCAAAACAGTAAATTTGAAACCGCCCCAAAAATAAAAGAGTCAATCCTAAAATCTTTTACAGGGATCCACAGAGCTGTAGAATAAGGTGATTATTTTTTGTGCATGTATTACTCCTTGCATGACTCCTAACTTGTTTTAAATGTTTTAAATACAGAAAAGACCAACTAGACATACTGTACAACATTACATATAAAATATATAATAACAATGTGATGGTGTTTGGATCAATCGCATGTCACCTTTTATTTTGGCAGGTAAAAAATGGAATAATTGCAGTAAAACTGTTTTTCTTTCTTTCTATAATTTTAATTTCAAATTCTTTTTTTGTTGTTGTTGTTGTTTTGTTTGTTTGTTTTTTACCTATTTTTTTATTTGATACATAACAATTAATTTATAATTCAATTCATTTAAAACATGGAACTTAATTAATGACAGACTTAAGTTAAACATGTCTTGTTCACTGTGTTGTTTATAGGACACTTTGTCTTGGAAAACCTGCAGCCCTTCTTTCAAAGTTAAGTAATTCATTTTACCTTCGGTTCCCCTACAAAAGCTTCCAGTGTCAGAATGATCAGTCTGTTTGTAGTTTACTCTTTTCTCCTTGAGTGACACAGCTGATTTTACACTATATCTACTTTGTTTTGTTAATGTCACTAATCCCATTTTCTCACTCTTGTACTTTCTTGCTTCAGTCTAGAGATGTCACACATTGGCACAGCAGGGCACATGAGCATGGTTTAGATGAGTGGCCAATAAGAAAAACTCATCCATATAATGCATTGGTAAAATCTTATTAAAAGTGCACGCCTGTGCTCCCAAAGTGACTTTGAATGTCACGCGGGATGAAGTGGGCATAATGCGAACATCAGAGTGGCCTTGGTGGAGGATGATTTGAACAGGCATACAGCTTTGGAACAGGATTATCCTTCCCGAGGCAACTATCCTCCAGAGTGTTGACATTCAGGGATGGTTGAGGACAGGCGTAAACAACACGGATATCAGAAATATTGTTTTAATCGATCATCAGGCTCCAAAGAGGAAAACCAGAAAGACAAGAAGCAGGTTGAACACCAGCAGCTGATGGCTGGAGAAACAGGTGGTGCATGGAGATCCTCAGGGCTGCACACACAAGAAAGTAATGGTGAGCCTTCGCTCATTTCTCCCACTAGAGCGCCTGACCAGTCTAATCAATAAGATCATGAACTACTGCCACTGAATTACATATCATACATAATTTTCCCGCCTGGTGAATTATTTTTTGAGAGTGAATTGCATGTGAATTCAGCACCAGTGGTGAATATGTGAATGTGTGTTATTTGCCTGTGTGCTGTCTCAATGCAAGTGTCTGTCTGTGTGCACACGTGCATGTGTGTGCGTGTGTGCACACACATGCATGTGTGTGCGCGTGTGTGTATGAGAAAGAGAGCAAAAGAGATAATTAAAGCATAATCCAAAACTATATGTATGTATATAAATTGTTTCTCAATACAGTGCTCTTTAACTTAAAGATAAAATGATTTCTGGTTATCTTTATATAAGTAATAATAATCCTACCAAATAAACTTAATAAGTACGTAATATGAATGATAATAACAATAATAGTAATAGTAGTAGCAGTAGTGCAAGTAGTCTCACAATAAAGATAAAAAGTTATACATTTTTATTGTAGCTTCTTAAATAGATTACTAACTGAGAAAATAATGTATAATAAAAGACTTTAAATATATGATAATGATCAAAATTTAAATTTTAATAAAATGTTTTGAAATTGTTGCAATCACATTAAGTTAATGACAAATTTTTATAGCAACAGTACAGGAAGGAATAAGTTGAACAAGACTTAAACTTTGAATTGTGGACTTAAAAAAGAAGAAAAAATAATTTAAGCTTGTCTAGAAATACAAAGCCGAATTGCACACTGGCATTCATTACTATCACTGTAATTAGAACCGATCGATCCGTGATTATCCGTTACGTGTCTGACTAATTACTAAGTGTACACAGATCCCGCTCGTTTTCAACAATAAGGGTTCGGGGGTGAAAAGAGCAAGCGAGAATGCAATGTGTGCTGGAGCCGAGCCTCTACTATCATCCTGCTTTGTACTTCCTGACTGCAACCCGCCCACGGAGCCCCGTTACAATACAGCTGCCATGTAAGTAGTATTTTCCACAGCTAATGACGTCCGAAAAGTAGAAAACATATCAGCCCGCTGAAAGGTCAAAGCAGCTTGTCAGCA
Organism: Pundamilia nyererei; assembly: GCF_000239375.1. NCBI lineage: Eukaryota > Metazoa > Chordata > Actinopteri > Cichliformes > Cichlidae > Pundamilia > Pundamilia nyererei. The sequence goes on from NW_005187426.1 coordinate 4,610,211, forward strand.
CCACGTTAATCGCCGATTTTGATTGTCTGATAATGGCTTACATTTTCAGCTCCCCGGAAAGTATTTACTTCTCGCTGATAATATACAGCAAATGTGATGGATTTTTTAAAATGGAATTTATGCGCCTGCACAGCTGCCTGTCCCGTGTCCCGCCCCCTTAACTGGCCTTAACGGGGATGCTGAGCACATGATAGTAAATGTAAACACACAAAGGCATTTTCAGCTGTAGTATTCACGTGGATTGTCTGGTGGCGGTAACAATTAACCCTGCACTTCCAAGCCGTTCACTTCCACGTGTTCCCCCTCTCACGCCTCAGACATATTTGTGTGTGTGCCTCTGCGTGTGCGTGTGGGCTCCCACACTGTCCCAAACATCTGCAAATTAGCACACTTTTCATGCCCTCTGCCCCAGAACTGAGCCGGGACGTTCTTTGTCACTACTTTGCGTAAACCTTTTCTCAATCCCTAAAGCACCATAAAAGTAGTCAAAACAACCAACCTTTATGCATTCCCGTAAACCTGTCTTTCAGAACAGTGAGTTCGTATATCTTTCCGAATTCCTCAAACAGGGGTTTAAGGTCTTTTTCCTCCAGGTTTCTGGGAATCTGCCCGATGAAAAGCTTGATGGCGTCGTGGTCCTTCATTGGAATGGTGTTCTGGCCGATGGTAAGCCCGTTCATCCTGCCGGCGCTGTTCGTGGTGCTGAATCCATTCTCTTGCTGCACTCCGTTTGCAGTGACTGTAGCCATCTTTCCTCAATGGGCCGGCGGGCTGCTCTCTCTCTCTCTCTCTCTCGCTCGCTCTCTCTCTCTCGCCTCTGTGTAGTCAACTGCACATTGCACACTCCCCCCCTCCGTTATATCTTCCTGTCTCCCCACTCCTCCTCCGGTTCTCCCTCCCTACCCTCTCCTGTCCTTCCTTTACAGGCTAAGCCGCTTTGTTTGGAATCAGTATTATTTATTTATTTATTTTTCTTATTCTTTATGAGTTTTTATTTTTTCCGCCCCCCCCCTCCCCACACACACACTCACACTCCATCACCACCGCCACCCCCAAGCTGCCACTCTGTCCCGTGACGTCAGCTCGTACTCTTATGAATACACCACGCCCACCATCTGATTTGCATAATGAGTTCGACCAAGGCGAATGGGAGAGCAGGTTGACTAAGGACCCCACAGGGCAGAGTAAGAACTCAAACATTTGGGTAGAGTGTAAAGGTTGGGACATTTAAATGATGCAAATTCAACATTAGTGCTTCTTCCCCAGCTTATCTGCGGTGGTTTAAGTTTGTCTCGGAGAGCAAAATTTGATGCTCCTTTTGGCGGAAAAATATTGACCTGATAACTAGTTTTAGTTCGTCTCTAATTCGTAATTTATTAATAATAGAAATCAATCAAAATCTAAATTCCTTTTAATGACTTAAATGTTAAGAGAACCAACCCTGCATTTTTGTATTTTGTATAAAAGAAGATTCACGATCGGTACGCAGTGTTACTAAAAATGCTGTCCTCATAACCCTTCTTTGGTGTGGTGAACGTATTTGCCCATGTTATATATCCCCTGAGGTAAATAATGTGATTTATCTGGTATACTGGGGTAAAAAAAAAAAAGTCTATGAGATGTATAGAAAGAAAAGCAGGAGAGTTGTATGTCTTAGCACCAGTATTGAAAAACACTCTTATGAACCCTTGTAGAAATGATCTTTACACCAGCAGTTCTCAGGAGACAGGTCCCTGTTGATTTTCATTGTAACCATCTAACAAGGACTATTGTACGCCTGGGACACCCGGTGAATTCTACTGGTGGAGCAGAAAAACAACACGGGTGGGATACATAAAAGCTCATATCTATGCTTTGGTCTACTAGTCTACTGTTCAATATGTATTGGCAGAGTTCTTTAAATAGAAGTACCAATGACTGCACGTTTTAATACGCAATACAGTCATAAGTCTACAATCATGCAGAAATCTGAAAAACTTAGTGCAAGGTCATCTAACTTAGAATGACCCTGGAGGCTTTGAGATTTTATCCAGATGAAGAATTACATTTAGTATAGTGTTTGTGGACACTTCAGTATTTTTTTTCTAAGACAAATTCTTTCAAGATGTCATCCTCTTAATAAAAAAAAAAGGACCTATAAAATATTGAAAATTTAGATTACTAAATTGGCATCGCAAGTTATGCTCCAAGTCTTCATATGCGTTTTGACATTTTGGCTTGTTTGTTTGTTTGTTTTTTAAAACTGTTTTCTTCAAAATAGCAGTAGATACTCTGCAAGCTCACTAGATAATTTCAGATTCTTGGCATATTTATCTTTGATTTGAAACTATAGCTGATTTAATAAAAAGGTGATTTTGAAAGAAACTAGTAGCTTTCCAGGTGTTAGAATCATCTGCAATGTCTGAGGGAATAACTAAAAAGTTTGCCACAAGCTTCGTGGTACAAGAGTTTTAATAAAATAAAACATATTTTTCTTTCTCACTGAGATAAAGGCAAGGAGGTAGCGAGAAAAAAGGTGAAGAGAATAAAATAGTGTTTGAAATAATGTTAGCTGAAACCTCTGGATTTAAAGCCGCTGTCTGTCACTGTCCATGGTGCTGAGCCAGTGCTGCCATTCATAGACCGTGAAATAGATTGGAGCTACAGTTTTAACAGTACATTTGCACTACAAATTCTCCATACATTCCATCTAAGTCCTATGAACCTTTACGAACCTTTCAGGCCTTTTCACGATGCAGAGAATGATGCATTCAGCACCACTATCCATACAAGAGCCTTCCTCTTCATGCAAATAAGCATGTGCATGAGCAGTGTTTCATAACTTGCCATGTATTTTGTACAGTGAAACCTATAATTGATGCACATGTGAATATGAAATTCATGCAAGGCCAGTCAAGACCATATTGATATAGATAATTATGCTTAATTATGCAAACTGGCATTTATGTAGATCCTGCCATGCATCAATCGTTGACTGTATCTGATAAGTTCAAGAGGTGAAGTTTTATACCTGACCCTGGCCTCTGTTCCTCTTGTTGAATTCTGGGAAGAAAAAAAAAACAGTCATTTGGGACCAATATAAAATCCCTGAAAACTGCATGTTTACTGAAGTGTATTCACCAGGCATGCTTAACCTCTGTAAGGTCAGAATTAATTGGGTACTAAAAATATGTCTTTAAATAATAAAGATTTCTTTGTACTGCTGCTTCTGCTAATTAGTACAATAATGGATCTTCACAAAATTTAACATTTTCATTGCTGTACCTATCTATCTATCTATCTATCTATCTATCTATCTATCTATCTATCTATCTGTCTATCTATCTATCTGTCTATCTGTCTATCTGTCTGTCTGTCTGTCTGTCTGTCTGTCTGTCTGTCTGTCTGTCTGTCTGTCTGTCTGTCTGTCTATCGCTATCTGTAGAGAAGCAAGCAAACGAACTGACCAGTTACTTTCTCTCTGATACTGACGCAAATTTGACATTTAAATGCCTTTTCAGTGAGTTGCTTAGTGTTTGTGGTACTAGAGGAACAGTGTTATCTATCAAAAATAGAAAACAAGGTGGTCACCCCTGTAAATAAGTCATATTACAGCATGATAAGAGCATATATTTGCAGGAGGTCATCCCAGTGGGAAGTGCCACAACGTAGCCAGTGAACTTTTTTGGTCACTAGGTGGTAGAGAAATCAGCTTTGATGGATTATGTGCTGTTTGCTTTGTGTGTGTGTGTGTTTGTTCAGCCCTGATGTCTGTCAGAGTGAGTGGTCTTTAGGGATAGTGGTATTCCGAGAGCAACACTAACATCTGGTACTGCATTGTCTTTGTTATGGATACCTATTTATTTTCTATTTAATTGCATCTTTTTAGACAATCTAAAAAATCATGCCGTTTTTTCTCTCTTTTTTTTCTGCTGTGAATGGGGATCAAAACACAATGGGTCTCCCTTGTCAGTACCATCAGGACCATTGTTTCCCAGAAAGACAGAGCTAATTTAGCTTCAGTGCTTCTTATTGGCTTTGTGATTTTTGTTTCCTTGTTTTTGTCATTTCTCTGCGGGATAGTTTGCCTGCACAGCTGTGGAGACTTGGAAACTGCCTGGCAGGAGGAAATGCAGGTACTGTATGATCTCTTCAATTATGCCTGTGTGTAAGCATCCTCTTTGTTTGACGACAGGCAAGCATATTAGAAAGGTTGACAGGGTTCTTCTTCTTGTCTGTGCCAAGCTCAGCACCTGGATGGTTGCACAGGGCACCTCTCTCGATTGCTCTTCTTTCAGACAAAAGAGCAGTCAGAATAGTTCCAGCTGTGTTTGTGAAGTGGGGATGAACGACGCAGACACAAAGTAATCCCTCAAGGATCTTGCACTCCAAGAAACACTTTTCACTCAAATTATTTTCTTATTATTCCTGGATGGAAACTGCATTTTCCATTAAAAATGAGCGAGGATTTTTTTCCCCCTCACCAGGCTAGCAAGAATTGGAATCAAGGGGGGTGTGAACATTGCAAACGTGTCAGCAAAATCATTTCCAGACTAATGCAAAAAAATATTTACCCAGAGTATTTCACACAGTACAACTGCTATTTTCCAGACCAGAGTGAATGCCATTTCTTTTTATTACCCAAATTATTCACACCACTGTCAAGGTGACTTGTTGGAATGTCACTGGCACACCACTTGAAACAGCTACCAAAAATATAGTCCCTTGAAGGAGCCAAATCAGTGACATAAGTCATGCATTGTATATAACAGCTTGGTGTCATGCAATATTCCTTTATACTGCGTGTTCATTATCCCATTAAACTGGATATATGGAGTGGCCCAGGTGGAACGTAGTCATGCATGAACATTTTTCACTGTCTGTTTTGTAGAGTGAGTCCAAAAGGAGAGCAACCATTGATATTCATGGCACAGCCAGTATGAGGTGTGGCAGTATTTTTTTGTGTGTGCGAATCTGTGAGTGTATATGGTAATACCAGAGCAGCCTCAAACCTCAACTGCAGTCGGGGTGGTGGTGGGTGGGTGGGGGGGGGATTCACTGTTCTCCCCACACAGGCTCTGCAAGATAAAGAACCACTCACTCAGAAGCCATAATTTTCTCTTAAAACACAATTTCTTGCCAGTTCATTTGCTTCTGTGCTGCAGGGAAAATGCCGAAGTGATTGTTGGTCTAGCCTGAACAATGTTTTTGCTAAATTAAGTTTTGCCCATTTTTATTTTGAAAAGGTGAATTACATGTCTATTTTCCATTTATGGGTGGTGTTTCATTTGTGCTGCTGTTGATGTAGTGTGGAATGATAAGCAGGCATCTTGCTGCATGTTTAAGTTCACTAGTGACGCAAGGTAGGAAATAAATGAGAGAAAAACAAGAAAGAGGTCAGGGAGACCACTGTGAGTCATCTTCTTTCTGGCAGCTAATGAATCCACAATGCTGTGTGCAGGCCTCCCCTGAGTACAGTCACATGGATTTCACTTCCATTGCTATTGCATGTAAATGCAGCATTTTGCTTTTTGTTAGGCATTCACAGTGAATCACTATGTATGTTATGTGTGGAAAGTGAGTTTACCTTTACCTGTTCTCCCAGACTAGATGAAAAGTTTTGCCAGATACAGACTTGAGGCCATTGAGGTCATCTTACAATCTTTAACTATGTCTGATTTGCCAGTCTGTCCTAAAACTGTGATTCAACTATGCAACTCCATCCATCCATTCATCCATCCATCTTCTTCTTCCGCTTTATCCGGGGCCAGGTCGCGGGGGCAGCAGCCTAAGCAGAGAAGCCCAGACCGCCCGCTCCCCTGCAACCTCCTCCAGCTTATCCGGGGGAACACCAAGGAGTTCCCAGGCCAGCCGAGAAATATAATCTCTCCAGCATGTCCTGGGTCTGCCGCGGGGCCTCCTCCCAGTGGGACATGCCCGGAACACCTCACCCAGGAGGCGCCCAGGAGGCATCCTTGTCAGATGCCCGAACCACCTCAGCTGGCTCCTTTCGATGTGGAGGAGCAGCGGCTCTACTGTCAGCCCCTCCCGGATGGCTGAACTTCTCACACTATCTCTAAGGGAGAGGCCAGCCACCCTTCAGAGGAAGCTCATTTCCGCCGCTTGTATCCGCGATCTCGTTCTTTCGGTCACTACCCACAGCTCGTGGCCATAGGTGAGGGTAGGGACGTAGATCGACCAGTAAATTGAGAGCTATGCAACTCAGTGGTGTTAATATGCTGCCAGTGTGGTTTGTGAGACTGTGCCTACATGCACACTCACCCTCTCCTCTCACTCCCCTTCCCTCAGGCTGTTGTTCCAAAACTGATGTCACTTATCTGTCAAGCTAGATATTCCTGATATGGATTTTAAAGAACAGTACCTAAGGCTGTTTGAGCACATTATCTGTAACAGAAGTTCATATAACGTTCAGAGTTAGTGTGTTTATAATGGCATTTAAACAAAAAATGTTTTTTTTCATTCATCTCTAAAAGAAAACTTCAGTGGAAATTGTGATAATGTGTTAGATGTTTATTATATCATTGTAGTCTGTCTTTTTGATGTAAAATGTATCAAAGCCATTTTCAAAGCCATGCAGAGCTGGGACTGTTTCATGGCCTTACTTGGTAAGTTGACTCAGTTGTTTTATCTTTAAAAAAAAATTAAACACAGTGCACCAAAAAAGAAAGAAAGAAAAATAATTGCTTGCGACTACAGAAAGGAATACATGTTTCAGTATCCAGGAGACAGTTGTACTACCATTACATTGCACTTACCAGACAAAGACTGTACTTTAGCAGAATTAGAGTGGAGGAGATGATATTAGGTAATGATGGAATCTGTTTGACGCAAGACTCTGGATATGGCTAAGATTTCAGTTTTTGGTATTCAAGCTACCCCCATGGTCCCTCAGCAGAGAAGACTTTTAAACAAGACAATAATCAATAATAGTTAGAACCTGGAAAATCAAAAAGAACTTATTTTAAATTATAACCAACGTTATAAAAGAGAACAGTGTCGTAGATAGCTCTGTCGTGAGACCAACACCGCTCCTGTGGAATAGCACGAGACAGCTACCCTGGCTCTCACCAAAGGTAACAAAATCTGCTCACTAATTAAAACAGTATATCTCATTCGCTTAATACTTAATCGGCACAGAAATCAGAAAGTGTAAACACAACATGTTGCGGTTTTACGGGGGTTATGCATCAGGCTATTTTTTCCCAACTACGATTTGTCATGTTTTCTATTAACAAATGAGTAAGTGCATGTTAATTAGCAAGTTTTATAAGGCTTGCCGAGAGAGTTTACCTTCAGAAAAAGCCAGGCTATTTTTTTCTCCCTTAGTAGTCTTTGTGCAAACTTAAGAAAAGAGGGCGCCAGCTCCAGCTACATATACAAACATTAAAGTGGTCTTCTCTATTAAGTCTCAGCAAGTAAAAAATGAACATGTACTCTGAACATGTTCCTTTCCTTGTCTAGTGTTTCATGAATGTGGACATGTGCTCGTTAATAATTCATAGACTAGAATAATTCCAAATATATTGAGTGGTCCCGGTAATCATGCTAAGAATGACCTTTACTTGACTAAATAGACACCTGAAGATTAAAAATGTCTCTCTTTTATTGACAAGGCAAAGACAACATAATGACTGCAGACTATAAAAGTTATTGTTATTTCACCAGCTTGCAAAGAGAAGACTTTTCAAAGCTGTAGTCATAAGTGCCTTTAAAATAAACACCCCTCTGTGCTTGTCATTACCAACAATAACATCAGCACAATGTCATCAGTGTCTGAAAACATCAGAGTGAAATTGCTGTTTCAATTTGCAGTAGCATGCGTTGACAGATGTTTTTGTATATATAAAATAAGAGTGTTGATGTGCTGCAGTGTCCTTGGATTTTGAATCAACTTTTTCTTTAATACCTAGCTCGGGAAGGGCCACTTGGAGCATGGACGCCATTAACATGATGGAAATTACTGGTAGTCATCTGTTCATAATCATCATGACACAATAAAAATAATAATAATTGTGAGAAAGCACAACTGAATGATTAGTTTAGTAAAATGCCATTAAAGGGCCTGTCCTCACACTTCAATGGCAAAAATATACAATTCGCATTATTATTATTAATAAATGTAGACTCCAAGAATATGCAATTTAGTATGAAGTTCCATTGGAGGTTCGTTGCAGAGACATCTATAAGTCACAGAGACACATCATACTTTATGTATAACCAAAAGAAAGAAAGAAAGAAAGAAAGAAAGAAAGAAAGAAAGAAAGAAAGAAAGAAAGAAAGAAAGAAAGAAAGAAAGAAAGAAAGAAAGTCTGTTTTAGAGAACAGAATGCAAAATTCTCAAAATATTTGTTTGCCAAGAAATAAATAAGATTACGCTAAATACGGGACAGAAATGACAGAGGTATACTCTCCCTTACAGTTGGGTGAGGTACTCGCTCCTCTGAGGTCACCCACATCTGTTAGGCAGTTTCGCTATCAGTGATGATGAGACCAGTGTGCAGCTGGTAAGTTGGACTATTGTGCTTAGTCAGTGGTTGTGCACATAACAAAGTCAGTACAAAGTCATCATAAAAGTAAAGCCGCACATACAGTTATACACATAAACCAGCATGTAATAAGGTAGAAATACAACAGTTATTCATATTTAAATTTTTATGTTTTCCATAAAAAAGTGAAAAAACAACCACATATTTTAATTGAAACTACATAGTAACATAATACATAACCCACATCTGTGGACAGACTATGCAATAACACAACTTGTCTATATGTGTATTTTTGGTTGTCATCTTATATAACAAAGTCTTTTTTTAATTAGTTTGTAGTCTTTTTTCTTTATGGTTGACCGGCATCTCTTTGGTTTCATCTTGTATATCTGCACCTCTGCTCTTACCACCCCCATTCACCTTTCTGGCTCTACCCTAGTCTCAGTACCTCTAATACATTTGCAACCAACCCTCACTGCATGGCATCATGCCCTTTAATTCCCACAGAGTTACCCATGCAGACATGCAAATTCAAGTCAACCCTACATTCCTTGGAGTCAGACAAGGACCTTCACATTGTGTGACTCGACAGAAAGAGCACAGGGGAGTTTACACGGCAGTCATCCATTCTCAAGTTCATTTCTGCACCTTGCACCAATACTCTGCACTCCTTTTCCATCACATGTGGCAGATGTGGAAACGTGTTAGCTGTTTTAGCTTATATTAGCAAAAATAATTGTATTCCTGTAAGGGCTGTTCGATATAATGATATATATCGGATGACGATATAAAAACGTCTATCGTTTCATTTTACGCTATCGTTTGTTTCGTGGTGTCGCAAAATAAACTGTTTACGGCAATATTTTTTCATCGTTTTGATGGTCACTGTAGTGACTATATTCATTTCTTAAAGTTCTCTCTTTCTCTTATATTTAATATAACCACACTACAGAGGGACTAGCACCTGTTTTTATGCGTTGTGGTTAGCAACAACAACGGTAACAGCATCGCGTGTCCGCTTGTTTATGTTCCACATAAACCTTTCACAATAAAGCTCAAGATCCTGTTGAGACTTTTCAAAATAAACTGAATCACGTGAAAGAGCAGATTATTTAAGGATGAGAATTAAAAAAGAGCCGCCAGGTGCTAAAAAATAAACCTTAGACTCAAACGTTAGAACAGGCTTTTCCCCGCAGCACGCCGTGTAATAAATACTCACAAAGAAAACGGCGGCCGTTACAACTTATGTCTAAAAATGTATAGTTTCATGCATCGGTTAAAACACTCGACTCCAGCTACATGACGCGCAGCTGGAAACACTTCCCGCAAGATGAGCTGCCCGAGATTCACAGAATTTACAGAAAATGTTACATTTTTGTGATTTATATCGTTATCGGACGATAGAATTCTTATATCGGGATATGAGATTTTGGTCATATTGCACAGCCCTAATTCCTGTTATATGCAGTATCCAGAGTTTGATCAAAGTGGTTAGCTGTTCTTTTTTTCTGCTGTAGGCTTTTTCAACAGCTTGAGGTGAGCTGGAGCGCCCTTGGCAGCATGAGAAACACACATTTTTAATGGGCGTCTTTATGTCACAGCAGAGTTGCCATCACAGTCTATTTTTATTTTGGTTGAGGCCCGGCAGGATCAACGGTGTGGCATTTGAAGCTCTTGCCGCTGACTCACAAACAGTGTTGCTTCAGAGAGCCTACATAACTAGTTCACAAGCTGTTATGTCGCACATGTTGCCTTCCATCACGCTGCTTTGGAGAGACTGAAATAAAGTAACACTTTCCCTACTAAATCTATTTTTCATTAGCTTTTAGCACTGTGTTGTGCAAGCTGTTTGATTTCGGCAGCACTGCCTTTAGAGCTTTGGCTCAACACATCAAAACTCCTACATCTCCTCACAACTCTTAAAACCGTCGGAGGTTCCTTTCTGGTATTTTAGCCCAAAAATGGGAAACACAGCGTATACACAAGCAAGCACATATGCCAAAGAGACAGTTTGATAAGGAATGTGCATATTTTAATTTACAGTTTAAAAAAGAATACACAAAATTTTGCGCTGTGTGTTTTCTGTAAAAGGTAGAGAGACATTAGAAAATGATTAATAGTAATAACATAAAGGAACACAATATTCTTTGAGTATTTTCTGCACCTGTAACTATCCTTGCTCCTTTGCTTGTGCTGAATCCCTTTCAATGCGGTACATATATTGAAGGCACAGTTTTCATTTGAGTGTGTGTCCACACATGTGTGAGTCTCTATATGATTCACACAGCAGCTTGAGTATGTGGCAGAACAGAAGCCCTCCTCTCTTAAGATGTCTGAGGACCTCAGGGGCTCAATATAATATTGTTGTTTTCTACTTATTTTCTAAGAATGTTTCGTTCCCAGTAGTATGTTTCCATCCAATATAATGCTGTTTATTGTGCTGGGAGGACAGGATATGTTTGTTTTGCCATCTAAAGGATGTTTTTTGTGTCTCCAAGCACTCAAGGTTGTACATTGAACAACTCATAAGTGCGCTGGCAAAGAGTACAAATAATGGTCCAACTGCGAGATGTTTCAGCTAGTAAACTTTTTATATATGTTGCTCTTTATGAAACATTTTCATAAATGTTTTCTTTAATATGCTGCAACCCAGATGAAGACTGCCCTGCAGAACTATAGTGGTTTATTATATAACTCTATTTGCTATACCGTGTTTCTGAATTACTTATTGTTTTGTTGTTGTTTTTTTTACTTCTCATCTTGAAGCAATTTGCTTCAGCGGAATATTAGAGACAAATTGCTCCATGGAGTGCTCCGTAAACAAATCAGTTAATGTTAACCTTAGGCTAAAACTACATTACAAATAACATTTATTTACAATTATGTTTCTTGAATGGATACAGTTAACAGCTGATATTCATTAATCTGTAAACAAGTTGATTTGTACTCTGTAGTAGTTTGCAATTGCAATTCATTTTGAATAGATATATTTTTTCCTTAATTTATGTCATCCATTCATACAGGAGTTTTCCCTTTTCTTTGCCTGCATTTCTGAGCCTATGAAACTGCAATAATGTTCAGTAAATATCCAAACCAAAATGGGTGCAGGTAAGGACGGTGGTTGTGGATCATTCGTGGTTTGTGCAATATGTAGAAGATAGAAGTATCAGTGATTTGTAATGCTATGAAAAATGCTATTACAGCATCATAATAATGAAAGCTATGGGATGGAGTTGTATTAGATAACTAAGAAAAAGAAAATGTTTCAGGTAACCCTTTTTATTTTTTATTGCTATTTAGTTAAGTTTTTGCATAATGATTTCAAAGGTATTAGGTAACTCCGTCAGCCAGAGAACAAGATTAAATCCATTGTTCTCCTCTGATGGATCATTTGCAACAATCCAGAGATAAATCTGCTTTCTATTTTTGGGCTCTGACAGCCTCTACCTGTATCCAGCCGCCTGCTAGCCCCCACCCAGACAGTGACTGGCCTAATGTCTGGTCGCAGTGGCTTCCTCGAAGCGCTCCTGCAAGTTAATAAATTCTGGGCCATCTGTTTCCATACAGCCCCTTTCCATTACCAGGTCCCCCCCCCCTCCTTGGACTTCTATCTAATTAACTTTCCTCTCTCTGCTTCTCTTTGTGCCCACATTCGAACTGGGGAAAGAGAAGCAAGGAGAGCGAGGACAGCGAGAGCGAAAGAGGGGAAAGGTAAATTTGTTTAACCTGATGTTTTCAGGCAAAGTAAACAGTGTGGTAACCTAGTTAGCTGCAGTGCTTTTTTGTATGATTTAACAATGATGTTATTAATAACCATGTGAGTCTGAAGGGTACTTAACCATGCAATAAAGAGATGGGGCACTGAGTGCCACTGTTCTGCCTTCGCTTTGGAGAGGAACACTAATTGCTAGTCGGGGAATCTAATGAAAACCCTCCAAACAAATAACAAAGCAGACATTGAAGAGTGTATGAAGTAGAACAAAGGGAGGAGAGCAATGCAAGAGAGAATATATGAAATAATTATAATAATAATAATAAAAAGTATTGCTATAGCTATTAAAAACAGTAAATGCGTGTCTGTGAACAAATAATAATTCAAAGTCACAAGGAGAAACAATAAATATGCCAGTTGCAGATTGAAAAAAGGTATTAGAAATCAGGAAAATACATATTTATAGTAAGAATAAGGCAGGTAAAAACAAATAAAAAGCCGTTTTGAAACATATTTTAGGAAGAGATTTAAAAGCTGACACAAAGGTCATTATCATTTGGATGGGTTTTTCTTTATCAGATAGAAATGAGCAACATGGTTTGTTCACAGATTTTGTGTCCCTTCTTTTGGATCAATGCTGTTCTTGAGAACAGAAATGGCTGCAGAAAGAAAAACAGCTCTCTGACACTGAAAAGACTAGCAATGCCCACAGCATATAACGCTTTTAACTACTTTTTGCTCTCACAATCTAACTGAAAGCATCAACCATCAAAGCCATTAGGGTGCCAGAGTGCCCCTGTGGTTTTGCCATTAGCCCATAATATATTGGCAACAACATGCCACAATGGCACTACAGTATCATCATACATGCACTGAGGAAAAATATGGCACATAAATTGCATTGCCAAAAGAGCACAACGCTCCACACAAGGATAGGAATTCCTATTGTGGAGGAAATGTAAGTTATGTGTCTACATTAGGCTGTAATGTTTTTGGAAAAGATGATGCTACTTTTTTATGGTGAGGCTGTTGACTATTCATGAAAATCATGAAGGTAGCTGTAGGAGATTAGATGCCTGCTGTTGCAAGAAGCCCACCAACCCACCAACTAGTAATTTTCAGATTTCTACCTGAGCTGTCGGTTTATATTGTTCTTTATAGGAGGTGCCAAGACCCCAAGGCTCACACTATCTATTCAGGCTACAATAAGGATGCATGATTGCTAGCATGAAAATAAGGCTGCTTTTTAAAGATACAAGGTTGTTACCCACTGGCAGCGATATTTCTGACATGTGTTTCAGGCATTTCTTCATTTGCATGAATCCTATGCATATTGCATCGCTCGACCTGTTGGCTATGGGAACTGTCATCATTGGTTGCAGGCAATAAGAGTAAGTTACTGCTGCATGTAACCACCATGCCACCCTGCTTTGGCCATAATTCATTGCCCTATGATGACTGTCTTCTCACATGGGAGGCATTATGATCCAAGGATCACATAACCTCTACCAATGCAATGTGAACTAAAACCTGGCATATGCCAATAATTTCCTTTTCAAACGGTAATTTCAGGGGAATTTCTTGTATGCAGAGGGAAGCATGTGGACTTTCCTACTTATAAACTGTGAGTAAGAGGAGGCTCCATAGGAAATTTGCATGAGAGTGACCTGCATGGTTTACACCTCTAAGGAGCTTGTCCAGAGGGCATGTCCCTCATTACAGCTGTTTGAGGAGAGGTCTCGTTTTGCCAGCACGCACTCCTCTGCATGCTCTACCTACAGCAGGTCAGGGAGGGAGGGAGAAGTCTCTGACATGACCTCCAGTGAAGTGAGCATGTCGGGGACCGCTGGAGATTGGGGGGTGGAACCAATGCTATAGAGGGAGAAACACATGCCTCTCAATCAGCCATGAAATGCAACCTGGCACCAACTGGACTGGGCCTGCAGGGAGTCTCAACAGACCCAAGCCTGCTGAACAACAGGGGGAAAGAAACGGGTAGAGCTGAGGATTGCAAGGGAGGGGATGCTGTTGGGTGCGAGGTCATTGTACCACATAGGGTGTTTTATTAATGTAATTAAACACGGCCGAGCTCTCTGGCCCTGCATCATAGCTGACCTCCAGAGAAGAAGAAGAGAGGGAGGATTGACAGGAAAGGGAGGGTGAAGGAGGAAGCAGAATAGAAAGGGAGTTTGCAGGAGAGAGCAGGGGGATAACAAGGACATGAGATTGGCAGGATAAGGCAAGATGAAACAAGAGAGGACAGAGCTAAGCAATAGGGATAAAAAGAGATAGATGCAACATGATGCATGAGTGGGAGGAGAAAATGTGAATTTAGTTGGAGAATTAGTACATAGGACAAGGCAACTGAGCCATGGAAGAGTCACAGCCAGGGCATGTGAGGAAAGGGAGGTCAACATCAGGGCAAACAAAGGCCTCTGGGCCCAGTACGAAATGTGAGGAATGTCATGTAATCATATTAGACACACTTCACCGCTCTGTCTAAACACAGAGCTGTGCTCTCTCATAGGATAATGATAATGTTTTACACAATATTATTTCACCACACACACATTCTCTCACACACATGCACAAACGCACACACACAGACGCTCTCACACACACACACACATACAGTTTCATTTATCAATTTCAGAAAAAAAAATTTTATTTTTCTTCTTCCACAACAATAATAAATATAATCTTTCAGTACTCATTCGATTTGTCTCTAAAACATTCAAAGAGGTCAAAAGCAGGACCGAGCGCAGACAAAGTAATAAATTCATAATGGAGCCTCTGTCACATCTTTCAGTCAAGATGGTTTTCAGAATATCTTGCAGGATATTTGTTAAAAGAAATACCTTACATAAATTCCCTTAATCAGGAGCTGCATCTTGTTGTTTAGTGCGCTGTATAGACAGACTTGTGGATGGGTCTAAAACTTGTGTTATGAGCAACGAAATGTGTGCACAAGCTGTGCTGTGAAGAGGAGCCAAGACACTTATGGGATACAGCCACAGACACCACAATGATCCCTGCACCAAAGTGGAGATAAACAAGAGAAAGAGCTTACAGCACAGTAACATTGTTAAGAAACAACAGACTCCCAGACAAAGGCAAAACAGAGCTAATGAGTATATTCCAGGGCTAGTGTTAGAAAATATCTTCTTCTTTCACTTCTTTAGAGGTCACCACAGCAAATTATCTGTCTCCTTTTCACCCTATTCCTAGTATCCTCTTCTGTCACACCAGAATTCTGAATATCCTCCATGACTACATCCATAAACCTCCTCTGAGTTCTTCCTCTTTTCCTCCTACTTGACAGCTAGATCTTCAACATCCTTTGTCCAGTTTATCCACCATCCCTTCTCTGCACATGTCCAAATCATCTCAGCCTCGCCTCTCTAACTTTGTCACCAAACTGCTTAATCTGAGCTGTCCCTATGATGTGCTAATTTATAATCCATTCCTTCCTGGTGAAAATCTTAACATCTTTAATTCTGCCACCTCCAGTTCCAATTTCTGCCTTTTTGTCAGTGCCACTGTCTCCAAACCATACATCAAAATAGGTCTCACTGCTATCTTGTAAACCTCCTCTTTTACTCCTGCTATCATTCTGTCACAAATCACCCCTGACAGTCATCTCCACCCACTCCTCTGGGTATTTAAATTCATCTACCTTCAATATCACTACTCCTTGTATGTATTTTGCACATGTATTTTGTCTTGGTTCTACTGATTTTCATTTTTCTTCTCTCCAGAGCATACCTCCACCTTGTCAGGCTCTCTTCCGCTTAATATCTACCCTCACTACAGATCACGATGTCATCAGCAAATATTGAAGGCCATAGAGACTTCTGCCTGACCTCATCTGTCTACCCGTCCATCATTATTGCAAGCAAGAAAGGGCTCAGAGCCAATCCCTGATGTAATCCATCCCCACCTTGTCATCTGTCATGTCGCACCTTGCCACTGTCTCACTATCCTCATACATCTCCTCCGCCAGCCTCAGATATTTCTCTGCCACTCCTGACTTCGTCATACAGTATCGAAGTTCTTCTCTTGGCACCCCATATGCTTGTGCTAGATCCACAAAAACACAGTGCAACTCCTTTTGACCTTCATAATACTTCTCCATCAACACTCAAAGCAAATGTCTCTCTTATGTTTAACAATCACCACCTCCTCAAAGTAGGAGGTGGTGATTGTTAGCTCCTTTCTCTCCTTTTACCAATCATAGTCTTTACATTTAAAGTGGCTCGTCTCACCACCGCTCTCCTCTAGGGGTGGGCGATATAAACGATATACGATAGAAACGATATAAATTTGGCCAACGATAGAGATTTTGACTATACCGCTCTATCGCGATACCGCATGTTGATGATGTCATCAAGCTGCGCCTGTTTTGGTTGAAAGCATCGCAGCGGCTACAACCATTATCATCTGCAAATTATGCCGGGCGACAGTCATAGCAAAGAGATGAAGCACTTTTGAAATATGGGGAAAGCCAAAAACTTCCGTAACATTGATTCATTAATGTTGAATTCTCTCGCAGCTGTTCTGTTCCCATGTTGTTGCAGTATATAAATAACTAACCTTGGATTGTGGACGAATAATCTCAGTTGTTCTCCTGACTGAAGTTTGGCCCGTGTATAGCATCCTGCTATGTGATTGCATTTGTCCCTGACCACCAGAATCCCTCACATTAACTTTTATCGAGTGGAAAAAAAGTTGGCGTTCATCCTCCAGCTTCACTGTGCTAATGTTATGCTAACATAGCTGTGTCGCTAGCAACAACATTATATACCAGGTAGTCCAACTTCAGTAACCCTGCAAAGGCCACTGCTGTTTAGTTTTTCTGTCTTCATTTATGTTGGAAGTGGTAGCAGAGCTGTACATTTTAATTAGTTTCAGAAATCTCTCAGTCAGAACACGCTACATCATGTTTAGGTGGAAACTAGTGAGCTAACTTCCTGCTAACTTCTAACTCTGTTAAATTTATTTGTTGGTTTGTTTGAGTTTGGGATCTCAAGCAGAGTTTGGACCCGGATTACTCTGTGAGGCTCCTGACTATGGTAGTCGTAATGCTCCGACAATCAATCAAGCGGTGCGTCTTCGTACTAAAACATTTTGTGACAGATTTTTGAGCGCCATGTACCACACAAAATCGGTTAGAGGTCAGTAAGCACAACCAGAATTCATAAGGCACACTCTCGATTTTTGAGAAAATTAAAGGATTTTAAGTGTGTCTTATAGTGTGGAAAATACGTTATACAGAAGAAAAGAATATACTGCGATATATATTGTTACCACATATGCTTCAAATTATACCGCGATATGGATTTTAGGCCATATCGCCCAGCCCTACTCTCCTCCCTTTCCTCCTCTCGCACCATTTTCCACCAACAGCACCATTGGTGATCATTGTCAACCCTGACTAACCCAGTATCTCATTCACATTTGTTTTGCAATGATTTCATGTCAAATGCCCATCCTGATGCTACATTCCATACATTTATCCAGTCTTGAATTAAGAGTATAGCGGTACACTAGCTTGTGCTCAAACTCCACCCATGATTGGAGGATTGGTTGTTGTTAGGTGATATTATATAAACATTGTCAACAAATGTAGCATCAGTATTTTAGGACCCTATTTAGTGTAATTAGTGTAAAGAACTTTTTTTTTACATGCATTGGAAATAAAAATGTACTTACACCAAAAGAAAAATCTGATGTAAGGCATAGCTCTTGACATTATATCCACTGGCACTATATGAACAATGAAAATAAGACTTGAAAGAAATGCTTTTTGAAATAAGGGTGCAAAGAAAAGTCATGACAATAAGAGTTTGGTGGCTTTTTTTTATCATATGAAATATAAGGGCCTTGAAACAACACAAGTCTTGAAAGTCTTGAAACAGCAAATGCATAAAGTCTCTGTTTGTTTTCTATCCTCCATTTTGCCACTTAAACTTTTCTTATCCGGTCGTAAAGTCTGACGTCACTAGCCGTGTCTGGGCCTAAACTCCGCTGCAGATCCACATATCAAACGATCACTATGGCATTGCTGAGAGTTGAAAAACTGTCTAAAGTCTTTCATCTTTAATAAAATGATCAGCGTTCTGCTCTACCAGGTGTAACAATTGAATTTAACATCCAGGCATCCATGAAAACGGAATTTATGACATTTAACGGAGTTAGAAGTTGGCAGGAAGTTAGCTCACTAGCTTCTATCTAAATACAATATAGCATGTCCTGACTGCGGGGTTTTGGAAACAAATGAAAACGTACAGCTCTGTTATCACTTCCAACATAAATGAAGACAGAAAACTAAACAGCAGTGACGTTTGTAGGGTTACTGAAGTTTGGCTAGCTGGTATATAATGA
>NW_005187426.1:4629278-4644848 GCF_000239375.1 Pundamilia nyererei
TGTTACCATGTTTACACATAAAATGACACACTTTCCTTTTTCGCCACTGAAGATGAACTTGGTGACACAGAGCAGCTGCTATATGAACATATGTTTTGGAATACAAACTACAAAGCCATGCACTGGGTGGGGCTTTAAGGAAAGGCCGGTGAGAATTCACCACTGCATGTGACAGCTTGAAGCACACCCTGTCACAATTCATTTTTCATCCCCATGGCCTGCGTTAGACACCTTGTCACAATAATTAGATTTCTCTTTATTAATTGATGACTTATAATGAAAATAAGAGCTGTCAGCAAATGTATCAAACCACAGCAACAATAACAGCAAAGGCAATAAGCAAACAAATATCAAATGTACAAATGAGAGCAAGTATCAGATGTGATTGATGAGGGGACCAAACCCAACCACATGCATGCACACTCACACACTGCGTATGTGGTAAGAGACTGTGGTGTACATTTGACATGTTTTACGGTGACTGTGTAAGTACAGTATTAAACAGAGAATGTAAGAATTTGGTTGTATTTTATTTTGGTGTGGGTCTTTACGAGCATCTAGTTTTCACTTTTAGTAGGGACTAGAGACTCTGCTTGGAGGAAATTATAACAACTAATAGAGCAGGAATGAGAAATTTGTAATCCGTGTCAGAATTGAATTACTATCCAATAATGCTTATTCCAGTACACAAAAAGACATAATCCCATTCATCTGTAAGCTTTCCTTTTGTCAGCAGTGTTAACACAGCAGAATATCAATGCAGAAACCCACAATCATTACATTATTGATATGAAAACTCATTCGTCCTTTGCCCTCTAAGTTCAGCATAGCTTAATGAGGTATATCTGTCTTTTTCAGGTATAAATATTTACAACTGCTGCATAATGGCTATGCGCATATCATTAGAATGTATGCTGTGCACAGGAGTAATGAACTGAGAAACCATCAAACACAGTTAACAATACAAGCACAAAGTGTGTCCATGTATGCAATTAGTGAAGCTACAGTCCACTGTAACTGTCTGCTTTGACATGTTTTTTTTCCCGCTTTCTTGGAAAAGCTTTCCAGCTGACATGAAAAGTCAGTCTAGAGGTTTGAAGGATAAACAAACACTTGCACGTATCATTCAAGAGGAAGCTTGACCTTTTGCCACCCACTTAAACACACACAAGCTGAAAAAGTCATGCATCAATGACTTTAGAGGACATTACAATGACATTATATAGGCACACATTTATTTCCTAGAGTCTAACTCTAACCTTAACCATCACTTATACGTGACATTATTATGGGGACTGGCTTTAGGTTCCCATATGGAGGACACACCCTCATATTTAGGTCTGCAAAACATGAGTAATAACTGGGCCATAAACACACACATACAAGCCAGCCTCTCATTTTCAACTTCATGTTTCATGTTACATTTAACTTGCTTTAACTAAATGTCTTTGTGACAAGGCTTTGATATATGGGCGGAAATTGCATATCATATTTTCAGTGTTCACTAAAGTCTGCACCAGTGTTTCTGTTTCATGCTAAAAACTTGTTTTTCTCAACTGATATACTAAAAGGAGAACGTATAAGGTGCCATTTACAATCATATAGTTACTCTGTGCTTGTAAGTGCCATAACTAGGACATAATATATTTACAAATTGAGCGTTCCTAAAATTATGTCAATTATTATCCATGAAATTGTACTCTAAATTAAATCAGGACATCTATTGATTATAACCTTGACTCAGGAACAGCTAAATTACTTAAACTTAGAGAGCTAAGTGTCCTCTGAGGACAAAAAGGGTGTATATATGCTCCTATTTTATAACAGGGAAATAACTAAGGTAGAGCCAATATTTTTCATATATAATCATTTCTGTTATCAGAACTTATCATTTTGAGTAATAGCCTTATAGTGTTGGTGAAGAAAACAATGCCAATTTAGCAATATCACAAGCTGCATGATAAATTAAACACTCTTTTGTAACATGCTCAAGAATGTATCCACTATAGTCTTGCTATATTTCCTCATCTGCTTATTCTACCAAATGAAAAATTTCAACTATTTTTAGGACTAGTCTGTCAATAGGCCAACAGTGCCCTTCAGACCAGATCACAGTCTAATGTGGATGCCATATGTAGAAACAGCACAGCTTCACTGCTTGGTCTCGCTGTGTGTTGATGCAGCAAGATACAATATTGTGAAACCACTGTTAGTGATGATGATGATTTCTAGTTTGATGGACCAAAATAGACCAAAAATCTGGCATTTAACATAGTCAGCCGCAAACTATAAATAAATAGTCCCCTGGCAGTGGCTTTCACTTGGAGAAAGAAGTAAATCATCCAGGATTCTAGGATTGTCCAATAGATGTGAAGGTATTATGACTGTGATTATGTTGACTGCAGATTGTTTTAATGACCCATCCCTACTGTCACAGAAGCTAAGTAACTGAAGTAAGCCTTTTTTTGACAGCTGAGCCGTGCACGGGTAAATTGTACCCACCTCCAAGGTCAAGACCAATTTGATGACCTTCCATGAACTGGCAACCATCAACAAATGGTCAAACAAAACAAAAGAACAGCTCGAGTATAAACAAAAATGAGAGACTGAAACGTTTCATAATGCAACAATAATTTAGTTCCATTTGATTTTTAAATTTCTTTTTCACTAATAGAATTATCAAGACTCGACCATTTTTGCATCCTCTGAGCCCAAGCCCTCCCAAAATATCTGGAACACATCTAGATGAAAGAAATATGTTTTGAATAAAAAGCAAATTGGGCCCACACTAGTCATAACTTCGCTGAATAAATTTCTGGGAATATTATCAACGGGACTAGAGGAAAGGCTCACATGTGACACAATCTCTGTGAGAGTATGCAAAGAAATCGGCCCAAAGCGATTCAGCAAATTAGGGAATGGGCAAGGGAGGTGTGCAGCAGAAATGAAGGGAGTTGAAGGAGTGATATTAGCCCTTCTTCAGTCTGAGCAAACCCAGGGAAATATTTCAAGTCTCTTTTCATGTCTATCAGATAATGCAAACATTTTGAAGCAATTTTGGGGTCTCGGTGATATCACAAGTACTCTGCACTCTGCCTTCTTGGAAATTCAACTCCATGTGTCATAGTGTATATTAATGACAGGGAACTAAAGCTTCCTCATGGTAAGTTACTGCCTCGGGTCAAACTTAAAGGGGTAGTTGTTGTTCTGAGAGAAGATAACAAATGCAAGCTGCAAATATGTGATGATTCACAGGCAAATCATAATGGTTTATGCTAAATAATATGTAGGGAAAATGTATTTTTTTCAGTTAAACTTCAAAACAGCACCCAAGAAGTTTAAATATTATCATTAGCGCTGCTGCAATAGGAATGTTTTACATCAGCATCTGAAATGGTTGCAGTGCTTTGTTTGAAATCGAGACCACGTCATCTCTCTGCTGCTATTTATGAAATAGCCTATCCAGATGATTCACTGTATCTTCGTGTTGAGTGAATCTGTATTACATGATTTGCATCTGTTTATAGAATTCAGTTCCAATGTATACAGGTATTTACATCAGTTTTTGCCTGCGGTTGTCTTTGTTCCATCCACTCTCTTCTCACGTCAGACCCTGCGACTCCTACCTGACAGTTTTCTGACTAGTTAATCATGTGAGTTGACTTTTCTCCATTCACCTGCAGCTGCTTCCCAACTCAACCCTTCAGTACTGCTAGAGGACTGTGGCACTGCTTTTCAGCATTCTTTTTACATACTTGTACTCTGCCTGACTCTTGTGCCTGTCTGTAATCGTGGAAGCTCCCTCTGTCTACCTTGGTTTTGCACCCTTTCAAGCAACCTATTCGATCCAAGTAAACTTGTATTACCTCTATCTGCTTATTTATTGTGCTGGGCTTTTTGGTCCTTTAATCTGAGCCCTGACAGGTACTCTACCTCAAAACCACCTACTTCTGTCTCGGGTAAAACACAGTGTAGTTGCACTGATTGCATCTTCGTGAGTCAGCAAAATTTGAGAAACACTCTTATGTTTACCACCGAGAGTAGAGCTAACATTATTGATATTAGGATAAGGTTTGCATAAACACAAACTCAGAATGTATTGAACTGAAAACAATATTTTGCTGAGAATTAGATTTTTCCTCTCATACACTGAAAAATGCAAGTCTTAGAGAGAGGGAAGGTGAAGCTCTTGGGGCAGTACAGGTCACTGACCATGGAGCGATTTAGGTCAAGACGCACAAGGTTTGTTTAAAGCAATATATACGTTCACTGAATACCAAGCACTGTCTTAGGGAGCTCAGACATATCGCTGCACTGTTAACATATTTAAACTTGATAATGGGTCATTTGTCATTGCTAATTTGATATGCATTTTTTTCCATCAAGCTTTGTAACAAGATTAGCTTGCTTGAAGCCAAGCAAAGGCCATAAAGCACTATAATTTATTCTTTGGCTCCTTTTGTTATTGAACATGGTCAATACCAGCTAGTTCGCAAATAGGAAATACTCATGTATCCAATTATTCATTTTCTTAACTTGCAGTAACATTGTAATTAATTGTTAAAGTCACAATTTGTGAAGCACAATTCGAAGATTTTAGGATGTCCATGGCATCCCAGTCTTCATCTAGCAGGTGATGGACCACATTATGACAAAACAAATTTTTGTCATCGGTAGATGAATGATAAACAAATGCTCTTTGCTTTTAGCACTGTTTCAGATACCTGAAACTATCACCTTACCCGAATGAAAATTCAAGTAGCACTATTCCCGAAACCCTGCCATACAATTGGGAGACTGCAGTAATCAATATTTACATGACGAAAATCCATTTAAAAAGAAAGATCTTAGCAGGGAACACACAAAACATGTAGATGGAGTTGGCTTTTATTACAGTACAGGAGGTTCACCACAATAAAAAACAACAACATTTATTTATTATTACACCATTAGCGCTGCATGTTTGCCTCTAGTGTTAGCGCTGGTTATGTTTTGTGTTTACAGTTGCATCTGTGCATTGCTTTCATTTAAATTACTTATTGCTGCAGGGAATAGCAGTTTTATAATATGTTAAGAAAATAACACATTTGCATGGGGTGCATATATTTTCTCTATAGGCCTATACTCCACAAAAGAATGGGAGATGACAAGTTAGTGAGCATCTGGAAGGACGAAGGCAGCAAGGAGACAAGTTAGGAATTATGAGGGCATCTGTTTGGCTCTCCTTGCTTCCCAACTCTCTATTGGAGCACAGTCTCTCCTTCTTCCTTGTTTCTGGCATCTTTATCCAAGAAAGACAGATGGATTCAATTCTCGCAGGATACACAGTAAATCAAACACACACACGGGCACACACACAGTAGGCCCATAGATGCATGTATGCAAACACACTTATAGAGTAACTCAAAACCAAAGGCACAAATAACTTACAGATCGCAGCCATAGTGACTTTGACAAACAAATAGTCTCCAGCGGGCCCACACTCATGCACTCGGCGCTTGGGAAATGGACAGCTGCGCAAATACGCCTGGCCCTCATTCTTGGGATCTGAGTGGCACTCCAACTGCAACAGCAAATATTTCCCCTGCTGTCATCTTCTCTATTTTCTCTCCCTTATTCATCAGAAGCGTGCCCAGGAAGTGGCAGGAGAGGTTCAGCGGCTTCACTGTACAGCCAGGAACGATCACATCTCTCTTTTTCCCCATTTCCATCTTCGTCCTCCAGGAGCCAGATGCTGATTGGGGCGAAAAGTAGTGGTGAGGTGGGACCCAACCTGTCCCCTGGGGAAGACGAAATGTAAATTTTGCGACGTGGGCTCATTTGCTACAGTCTGGAGCTGTCTGATAGGACATGACTGGAGGCTTATTTGATTAGCTTAATTCCATCGTAGTGTGGTCCACCGCAGCAATGTTCCTGGGACATTTGTTAGAGCATTAAGCCCACAGTTAATGAACAATTTGTTCCGTTGAGCAACGAACCACATGAGCAATTGTGAGCTGTCCACATATTCTCTGAAAAGGTTTTCATAGTTGTGACACCTGCCCAAGAAATTACACTGGAGAACCTGCGATTGTAAAAAGTACAGGCCTATGAATTTTTCTGTGCTCAGATGATGGAAAAAACAGCCTTGTTAATTTCTCTGTGCCTGGATGATGCTTTAATTTGATGACTTGCGCAGGTTTTGGCTCTACTGTGGATGTTGTTACTTGTGTATGTATCACATGGTGTCCATTGCTGTGCATGTAAACTTAATTTCCTCCTGGGAGAGTAAACAGTACTTTATCTTACTATATATATCTCCCATAAAAAAGGTTTGTTGGAGGGTTGAGGCCGCAAAACCTTCTCAGCATGAGCTTAGCCATTACTTCTCACGAACTCAATACACATTCACCTTACATGGGGCATCTTTCATATCCTCTCCTCAAGCTACATTTCAGATTACATCTTTATGTGAGGAATAGTATGAGTCATAACATTATATGAGCAAGAATGTTCATACATGACTGAGGGAACAAAACACAATGACAGTCCCACAAATAGTCTCAATAAAAACCAATCATATTGACAAATATTCATAAGATTGCTGTAACTACATATGTATGTGTATCAGTATTTGTAAAAAATACTGTATTTGTATGGTGACATTGTATGGACTGTGCAGTCTCCCACTGACAATGCCAATACTGTTAAAATTCCTGTCAGCAAATAACATTTATTAACCCTTTAAGACCTACCATAGAACCAAGTCCACCAGAGCTTATGGCGTAGAGCCATTTTTGGGAGAAATTTCAAGTTGCTATACATCAATACAACCATTACAGCTTAGATTGTAATAATATGTCTGCATTAAGTCCATAGTAATTACATAAATTGCAAAAAAGTGCAATAAACTACAAAAAAATTGAAAATCATTTTTGTTTTTTTAACATACATTTCTAGTTAGAGAAATTTAAGAGGCTTATCCCTCAAAACTGTAAATACAAAAAAGTTGCACAAAATAGTTTCCCACCACAGGAAATTTATTTTGAGTGTCTTCATAGTTTTATTTTTGAAATACACCAATTTTTATACACTGCAGGTAAAACGAAAATAAATATTATACTGCAAATTTGCAAAAAAGCAGCATGTGCATCAAAATAAACAATTTCCAGCAGTGCAATATGAGTCCTAAGCATCCCAGAAATGACACAGAAAGTCATAAAGTCAAACATAACTTTTAAAAACACCAGTATAGGCTCATGAGGCCCTGATGGTAAAAAACTACATTTCCGCAAAAATGACGTCACTTTTGGTTTTGGGCAGGTCATGGCGGGCATGCGATAGTTCGCGCTGACGTCTATTCCAACATAGGAAGTGTTATGAACAGCTGATCGGATCAGCAAAGCGTGTTTCTAGAATATCATGTTTTTGTTGCTGCAAGTGCTTTTTATGCAGTTTTTGCAAAGCTATATGTGGAAGGAAACTGTGACCTAGGACAAGCTGATGGCATAAGATGTCAGTACAACTTCTCCGGTTTCATTTGCAAAAAAAATGATTGCGCTAGCTTACATGGTTGCAGTGCTACCGGGATTTAAAAGTAGTTGTGCAAAACAGAGCGTGCCCACTCTGACTGGTTTTAAAGGGTTAATAAGTCATTATGCAATGCCAATTGTTTTTGTTATCTAATTATACTTTCTACTTTCACCAGCCTCTTTTTCTAAAATTATTAGAAAAGCCACCCATTTAAATTTAGAAGTTGCTGATGATTTGGATTGACAAGTCCAAATCTTTAATTGGATTTCTTCAAGTCCAGTTACTTTTCTTTCCAAACTCCATGGCCTTTTATTTTATTTTTCCCTGTTCCGCTTGGTTTTTTAGCTGTCAGAATTGACGTCTGAAAGCTAACAAAGATACCCAATGGATTTACTTTGCCAAGGGGATCATCACGGCCTTGCCATTTTGGTCACATGCCATTATAAAAGGTGTTCTTTTTTTCTACTACAACAGCAAAACTGTAAGTGAGTCGTCAATATTACAGAGAGCGCAAAAGAAACGACGCAAACTACCTGTGTCTATGAAGTGCTGCATTACTTTTAAGAAAAGTGGTCCGTGTAATATGTCTAGTACGTTACTTTTTTTCAGTAATGACCCAAACACTGCTTACAACAAAGAGGTGAAACATGCACAAACATTTGACCTCACAACATGTACTTAATTTGCATGTATGTAATGTCTTTGATGTGCTGCTTAGAGATGGTGGTGACTCTCAAAGCGGAGCAAGTGAGATATTGATAATGGAACCTGAATTGGCAAAGTCTTATCAATTCCCATCACTAACACAGAACCAGCTAATGTATTTCTGGGGTAACAGCTCAATCCAGATGGCTAACATGATCAATGTGCCTTTTTTTTAGTGGAATAATTGAAAAGAATGCACAATAGTTTATATTATGGATACACAAACCAAGAAAAATGTTAAGTGCAGACATTATTTCTAAATTTGAGACTAATGGACTAAAGCTTCACTGTATTTTAACAATATTTAGCTGAAACATCTTCTACTAATGAATTATTTAATTCTGAAATTCTATTAATGGTTAAATTTGCACCCAACTGTTCAGATCATTAATGAAATGCGATTCAGAAAGTCACATATCACACATCATAATGAGCATGATATAAAGAGAAGAATTACTTGTCTGACATTTACCTCTTTTCAACTGACATGCTCTCAATCTTGCCTTGCTTTAACATAAAATAAAGACCCTATTTTTATGTCACAGCCATTTCCCTGAGTCAACATCCATAATAGCAGATCCTCGGTCACAGGGGCATAATTAACATTCTAAATTACAGCTGAGTTTATCCTGTAGTGATTGCTGCTGTTGTCTCTTTGTCCTCAAACACCACTCTGCAATTAATCATTAGTTATTATTTATCTCTGACACTCTTACACATCGAGCTTTGTCTTGTCTCTGTCCCATCACCCCCAACCAGTTGTGGCAGATGGCTGACTGGCCCTGAGCTAAGTTCTGCCAGAGTTTTTCTTCCTGTTAAAAAGGAGTTTTTCTTTCCCCCTGTTGCCAAATGCTTGATCAAAAGGGGTTGTTGGGGTTTATTTTTTGTATTATTGTAGGGTCTTTACCTTACAATATATACTGCCTTGCGGCAAATGTTGTTGTGATTTAGTGCTATATTAGTCAAAATGTAACTTAATTGAAATAAACTGAATTGAACTGAATTATAAGAGTGCATTTTCATGAGTTGAAAACCATGACTGACAGAATCTGTGTGCTGCATCTTCAGATCATCCATGGATTTCTTGCAGTGGGCTTTCAAACAAACAGTAATGTCACCTGTTCCAAACTGCAAATTTGTGCTAATGCCAGCTTTTTGGCACAGGCTGTGATCTGTTTTCAGGGAAAATTAATGGACCTGGTGCTAGATTAGGCACGGACTCACACCACAGCAGTGGAAAAGAGACAATTATGCATGATAACTAAACGTACATTTCATAATCTGTGTAGAAATTTCACTGGCAAAATTATTATTTACATTGTGTGGAGGAGCTGCGCTTTCTGATACTTTTCACTATCATAGACAACAGGATGATCCTGCATATAGAAACTAATTGAAATTGTCACAGGCCACAAAACGTACAACAAAAATACAGGTTAGTGTGCAGTTTTATTGTGCACACTTGTGGAACAAAACAATTTGAGTCAATTCTAGATTGTAAGCCACTAAAAGTAAGCACAGTATGTCAGCTGCCACCCAGATGCTGCTTGATTAAACAAGCATTCAATCATATTTATCTGCCTATAACACAGTGGGAAACAGCTGTAGCAATAACTAAAAATAAACCTCTCTTTCTTATTCCTAACTCTATTCTGCTTTTTCCTCATGTAACTCTTCATCTTTTTCTTATGCTTTTGTGTCTATCTCTCTCTCTCTCTTTTTGTCTGTCTCATTCTCTTACTCTCTCTGCCTTTTCTCCTCTGGCCTACCACGTTTTCATTTGTCACATTTACAATGGAAACATCCAAATTTACAGATGCTATCAATTAATCACCTCTGCTCTAATTACAATCCAATTAACCTCTGCTTCCACACGCCATGCTGCAGGACGGCCAGCGCTCTCCCTACTCAATCACACAGCTCAGATAGAGATAGGCAGCGAGACAGAGAAGAGGCTGACCAAAAAGTAAAGTGAGATTTAATAGAAGAAAAAATATGCATGAAGGGCAAAGATCTTGTAGATAGACAGATAGATATGCTGTCGGCCTAAAGGTGTGCAGAAACATCAAAAATGATGGAAAACCACTTTCTATTCAGCAACAATAGTTTGGGGAAGCAGGTTTCCTGATTCCTGCTATATAAAGTAAGATCTGTGAAGCTATACTGTTTGGTGTCAGAGCTGTCAGACTGACCTAAACAGGGAAATGGTCTCAGCTCCATCACACAAATTTGGGATGTACTGGAACACCAACTGTGAACTTGCCACACACACACACACACACACACACACACACACACACACACACACACGCACGCACACGTGCGCGAACAGGTATAAACACACACATAAAGACAGGCAGTTATGGAAAAAAATGAGAAAGACAGAAATGCTTAGAAAAAATGACGCTCAGCTCAAGAGCCGATGTCTCAGTGAAGGATCACAGGTGTGACTTGTGCAGAGACAAAGACAGAAGAGAAACCTAGACGATGGGAGAGGAAGAGAGACCGAGGAAGAGGAAGAGAGGGAGAGATGCTTCTGTTTGCTTCTGTTGTCAGGAGAATTGAAGAAAGAGGAAGGATGTGTCCATTACAGGCAAGACTGTCCTCCTGGTGCTATGGGAAACCAGGCTGTTACCATATTATGCCTGTGCATAATATGCCAATGTTACCACTCAAACATGCACACACATTTTAATGTATGTGCTAACACAAACATGTGTACAGTAGTATATACTTGCACATGCACTTACAAATAGGCACTAGTTAAGATGTTCACGCACATACCACAGATCCATTAACATTATGTATATGTGTCTACTTAGTTTAGAAGAGCACAAAGACAGGCACACACACACACACACACACACACACACACTCACCCATACAGCTCTAACACAGATGGATATACGCCATGACTATTAGCAGCTCTGGATTTACAGTGGCCTGTCAGCCTTCAGTTTTTAATGCCACGTGGGGCCTGTTTTACAGCTCTGCCCCAGGGCCCCAATCGGCTTTCAATTAGCAGGTGAGCTGCAGCCCTATTCCCAATCAATAGTCCAGCACAGGAAGGCTGGAGGCACCCTGGGGCCCGCAGCTTGCAGAGAAGAGAGGGAGGGTTGGAAGGGTGGGGAGCTGGCAAGAAAGACTTAGATGGAATCATGCCATGCTACTGGGCAGGAGGGCTTTTTGAGAGGTGCCTGTCACTTCCTGTCTTCCACTCTCATACAAATACACATAGCCAGACATGCATCAAGACACAATTTCTCTGCAAATTCAGTGGTCAAATTGTACTTTTTTGCACATCGTTGGCAACTGTGAAAGAGGAAGCTTTGTATCAGTCCAAACTAAGAAATTAAAAGTGTGTTTAGATGTGTCTAAAGAAGGAAATCTGAATAAAGAAATACTCTGAATCTACAGTTAAATTCTAAATTGGATTTAAATGGATTCATTTGTATAACAATTGCACTTCTACCCGACACATACATGCAATTTATTGAAAATTATTTGCAATGAATCACAACAGGGAACAGAGGGACAGACCACAGGAAAGTGACAGGTCTATAAGGGCTGGCAAACTTTAAACTACAGCAGTGGCAATGTGCAAAGTTTGCAGAAGGAGAGACCCGACCTTACTAAGAGGGCCTGACGTGACTTCACTCACTCCTCTGGAAAGTGGGATGCATGATTTCATTTCAATAAACCAACAGACAACAACAGAGCCAGTCAACAAAAATAAAGAGGAATTGGGGAAGAGGGGAAAAAATTAGATGATGGTGAGTAACTAGTATAACCCCAATTCCCCAAAAAGTTGGTACATTCTGTAAAATGCAAATGGAAACAGAATGCAGTGATTTGCAAATCTCATAAACAGATGTTATTCACAATAGGAAAAAAAAAACATAGAAAAGAAAACGAATCAAATATTTAGACTGAGATATTTCACTGTTTCACAACAAATATTAGCTCATTTTGAATTTGATGGCAGCAACGGGTCTCAAAAAAGTTAGGACAGGGGCAACAGAAGGCCGGAAAAGTAAGTGGTAACTAATTAGGTTAATCTGCAACTGGTCAGTAATATGACTGGGTATAAAAAAAGAGCATCTAAGAGAGGCAGAGTTTCTCAAAAATAAAGATGCATAGAGGGCAGAGGGCATGCTGGGAAAAATATTACTTGTACTTCCTGACCTTGTTCTCTGTCATTTGTGGGAAATGCACATGAACCTGTTAGCATCAGAGATGTAACAATTTATTTTTCGGCAAGTGTTTGCAGATTAGTCATCAGCGTTGTAAATTACATTTAGTGAGCCAAAGCAAAAAAGTGGTCCTCAAAAGACGAAGGGCATGACTTTCTACTTGAACAGTGTTTTCAGTAACATTGCTGAGCTCAAGTCCTGGAAGATTAAGTTCTGATGAGTGAGTAGTTTGTGTTTTTGTGAAGTATTTAGTGTGTTTAACCCTGGATGTCAAAGGATTGGAGACTGCAGACAACTGAATTGTTTCTTTATCCTTCCTGCAAGCATGTTTCTAAAACTGCTTGTGTAAAGAAACATTTTTATATACAATATATTTTAACATATTAGAATAATATCAACACTTAGCAATAAATTCTGGGATAAAAACAGATATGTGTATGTAAATATTTTGGAGTATTCTACCCCAGAGTTTCCTCAAAAACTCTGGCCACCATTCATCTGTAGTGAGAGTACCCAGAGAGCAAAGTGACTCTGGACCAGAGTCTGGGTAGGCTGTCAGTTCACTTTTACTTCACATTCCAATGTTGTGTGAGAAGCGTCCACCACTATTTAGTCTGGAGGAAGTTGTAAGACTGTGTGAAAGCAGTCTGATACAAGTCGATGAGTCAGTGACCTCAGTATTGTCATCAAATAGGAGTTAGTTCTGTTAGCTGCTGTTAGCTAGTGTTAGTGAAAGTTTTTTTTGAAGTGGACACTTAGCAAATAAACTGTCAAACGAAGTGAGACTGTAATCAAACCATTTATCAGAGCAAAATGGGACTTTTAGGACACTCAAGCCTGACATTAGCTGGCATATTAGCTTATAACCAGCTGTTGTTGTCGATTAGCTGGGTCATTGTCAGCTGTCCAGATACAGAAGGGTTGCACGTTTAATCTGCTGACAATAAGTAATATCAGGAATAAATAAGCATGCTTCTACACGTTTGCGTACGTTAGTGCTATGATTTCAGTTTAGGAGATGATATTTAACCTGAGGAGGACGTTTACGTTGTTTTATAAGACTGTTGCTGGTGGTGTCACATCATTTAACATAATGGTGATTAATACTGGAGGGGTCCTAGTATTCCAGTGCCCTAACAGATACTAGAATAGCCACAGCCTTAGAACAATCTGTCTTTAATGTGTTCCTCAAAACAAGAGACAGTCTTCAAAGAAAGCAATTACTCTGCCTATTTCAAAGAAAACATCAGTTAATACAAGAAAGCACTTGAAAGTGAGTCTGTTGCATTAGACACAAGTGAATTAGTGTCACATGCTGTTTTAGTGTGTAAGATGACTGCTTTAAGCAAAGATAATAGAATGAAATAATACAAGATGGACATTTTGGCAGCATATCTCTTATCACAGGATCTAAAAAAATCGTACTTCTTTCCAGGAACGTCAATAAGACCAAAATGACTTTAAGTCAAACTTAGCTGATAAACTGCCTGACAAGAGCACTGCAATCTGCACACTTTGTGGTCTGGTCATTTAATGCTCCTGCACTGCAAGTTAAATTATTTATGACTATAGGACTGAATACAAATTAAGTGACTTATTAAAATGGGCATTTTTACAGTGTGCACGCACACATAAACACACCCTCTAATATGCATCAGCATGCATCCACAGCTGTCAAATCCACACTCTCATCAAGACTTGGTTCAGTCCAACTCCACAGAGAAGTGGAACCAAGTGAAACAAAATTGAGGGTTTTCAATTCTCACCCACCTCTCTTTGAAAGACCCAATGCATGGCAAAATAGCCAAGTCATTTTAATTAGATTCAAAGTGCACCCCATGCTTTGGTCCCTAACTCCAACACATTAAAAAGAAAAATCCCACTCCCTGTAGTGACAGTGGAGAGATGGGAGTATCTGCCAAAGCAACAAACATGGCAAAACATTGGCATTCACTGTATCACTACAGAATTACATTTTTTACATCATGCTGCACTGATTGTCAGAAGAGGAACACCCATCAACTGATTTTCTGTCTGTATTCTCCTATTTATTTATTCATTCAGTCATTTATTTATTTCTCCTGTGTTTTTGGTAACCTTGTGGAAAAACTGGTAATAAAGGGAACGTGATGCAGGGCGGAGCAGCTAGAAGACTGGAAGGCACAACAGATGCAGAAGAAGAGGAGAACAAGCGGAGATGCTACAGCGTTACTAGAGTGACATGGGTGTCTTTGAAGGGGGCAGGGTGCTCAGCAGAAAGAGGAGAGGTGGGAGCGATAACCAGGTCCCATCCAACAACCTGCTCTTCTGTCTCTCTACCCGTGCCAATTTTATCCCAGGGGCGCGATGAAGGTCTTTGAAGGCATCCCAGCAGGAGCTATGTGATTGTGTGAGCATGTGTGGTTGTACATTTCATATGCGAATAACATCATCAGTACAGATATATATGAATGTTAGAGTACAGGTGTGTGTATGTATGTATGCACAGTTCTGTTCCTGTATATGTTTGTGCTTGTGTCCCGGCATGTGCAATGGTAGAGCAATCTGCTACAGTACATCTCACTCTGAGTAGTGGAGAGCCAGAGCTAGAGCTGCTGGAAGGCGGAGAGACAGGCAACTCTTCCCTCCACACATCTCTGTTCAAAGGCGCCATCAAAGTCTGGCAGAAATGTCAGTGCTGCAGGCAGGGGACCGGCCTCTGAATGTCAGTCCTTCTCAGGTCAACACCGAGAGCCAGCCTGCCTCACACAGACGTGGTGGGGTGGGAGGGGGTAAGAGCAGATGAAGATGAAAAGGAAAAAGCACGAGGACATTGATTACGGGAACATGATAAAATGAAGAAGAAAAACAGAGGGAAGAAAGTGATAAGAGACGAGACAGAGATTGGAGGACAAAGACAATAATGGAGAGGATAAGAGAACAAAATGTTGGGTTTGGTCATTTGTGGCAAGACTGAGTCTCTTCTGATCTATCAGTGTGTGTTTTTCTGGGTGCAGCAGGATGTCAAGAGACTTTAGGCCTGAGATTTAAGGGAGGCATTGAATGGGAGAAGTAATAGGGAAAGAAACAGAAAAGCAGTGCATACAACACAAAAACCATCCTTGCTTCTGCATGCATCCAAAATGCAGGAATGCCCTCAAAGAGACAGACATAATAGCAG
>NW_005187426.1:4644975-4688922 GCF_000239375.1 Pundamilia nyererei
CACACGCACACCAAATACAATTGAGGGAGAGAGAAAGAAAGAGAGAGAAGTGCACTTATATAAAAGACATGCACAGTCATACACGCACACACTAGTGATTGTCCCAGTGCAGGCCATGAGGAGCCTGTCAGATTACAGGAGGGTAATTGAATGGTAACGGAGCAGACAACACATCTAGCACAGCCGGACTCCAGAGGCAGCCGCCACCATACCAGAGCTCAGGGGAAATTCAGGGCCCACTTAATAGTGAATTGGAGATGGGGCATTGTGTGTGTGTGTGTGTGTGTGAGAGAGAGAGAGAGAGAGAGAGAGAGAGAGCGAGAGTGAATGAGAGGGTGTTCTTAGTAGATGTGGCATAAAGGGAAAACACCCATGGCAGTGGTGGAAATGGTCAAAGAAAATTTGTAGAAGGCAGATTGAAGAAATTATACATGACATGCAAAAAGAAATCAAGCAAGAGAAAGAAAGAAAGAAAGAAAGAAAGAACAAAAACCTGAGTGCCCTCTTGCCATTGACCATTTCAAAAAGAAAAGAAATCGACAAGTGAGCGTTGCGAGCGAATCAAAGAGGAGCGTGTGCAGCATGAAGGTGTATGCGTGTATGTGTGTGTGTGAAAGAGCGAGACAAGCAGGTGACTTCTGTTGGTTGCCTCTCTCTATAGAGCCAGCCGCTGAGTAGAAACTAACAAGTAACTTCACTCTAGTGAGAAACACCATACAGGGAAGGACACGGAGAAGCAGATAGAAAGAATCAAAATGAAGAGCGAGATGCGTATGAACAAAAGGTAGAGAGAGAGAAAATTAAAGCATGGTGGAAGTGAGAAAGTAGACAGGAAAAGAGGAGAGAAAACAAGAAGGTCTGCTGGGTGTAAAGTTTCCCCTGGATATGATATGTGGATATGGGGATGTCATCAAGCCTGTGAAGTGGAAATAATAAAGAATTAGGATTGTCTCTGAAGACAGGGGAATTAATCCAAAATGAATTATGAAGGGGTGTTGGGGGGCAGGGGGAAAAAAATCAACATCAGCTATTTCCTTTTCCTCTGCTTCGAGGCAGATAGGGGGCGGTTTGCGCAAGTACTGTGAATCCCATAAAAATTAAATTAATAACAAAGGGAAAAAACACACACACACACACACACACAAATAGAGGCGGAAAAATTAGTAGTACGGGGGTGGAGAGAGATAGTCGTACAGAGAGCAAGGGTACAGATGGGGGGAAAAAAGACGAGAGAGATTTGAGGGAACTGAGGGTGGGCACTGTTGCTGCCAGATTGCACTGCTCTTTTGTTTCCCCCCATCTTTCTGGAAAGGGCTGCCAGTGTTAAAGAGGAGATGCTGCAGAGGCCATTGTAATAAATGCCACTTGTAAATTGCGGAGTGGAATTATACAGCGTGCAGATGGATCCATACGCCTGAACAAAACGTGGCCAAAAAACCGGGAGCGATAATTAAGACTTAGGGGGTGAATGACAGAGCCATTTGTGACGACGGAATATGGCGTCTCCTAGCTCTCTGGGAAACAGAAGGGCTCGGAGAGGCTTGGTGTCACAAAACATTACCCACACAGCTGTTGGCTTTATGAGCAGCAATGGTGTGCTCCTTTCCTCCCCTCTCCCTCTCCCTCTCCCACTCATCCTCATCTACACTCTATCTCTTTCTAATGCCACCCTCCCACCCACCCAACATGCTCGCACACCCTTCTCCCATTGGTGACCACACAGTGGTGCTAGTGTTTTACGTTTTGTGATATAAAACTCCCCCCCCAAAAGGGAAAAAGACAGGGACAATCACCATGCCATCAGCTTTTCATCCATTGTCACTCTGTTCTTCTTCTTCACCTCACACCACCATCCTTGTATCTATGTGAGACCAGACTTGTACCCCATCATTCATTCCCAGGCAAGAAGTAGAGAAGGCACTCCACAATGCACACAAATATAGAGTAACACCCAGGCTGAAAATTCGATAAAAAGCACTGACACTGACAGTGCTTGGTACTCTTTTGAATGGGAGTTTGGGTTTACTGGGGCTCTGGGCTGACTGTAAAGTAGGAAAATCGAATTCTGTTGTTTTTCTTCTTTCTCTTTGTGTTTAAAAAAAAAGTGTTTGTATGCAATCCCTGCATTCACAGCATCCACACAAGTCCGTGCATGCTGCGCTGCTTGTAATGTACAAGAATCATATCCAGGCTTTGTTCATACTGTGGCTGATGCAATTCTCTTCAAAATCATTAAATACTGACTCTCTTGCAGTTCTGGGAACTCTCCACACCTGCTCAACAAGTGCAACCACACTGTCATGTGCTCAAATACCTCTTTTGCTTTGTGTCACTGCAAAAAAATGTTGCCATGTCTCTGCAAGAACACGACCAAGAGAAATTCCTGCACATTTATCCTACTTGGCCAATAAAGCGATTCTGATTCTGATGTGTCCCCCAAACTCTGCCCTCTAGTCTCTCTCTCCCTCGATCTTAAGTCTATCTATCTCTCTGCCTGGCTGGCCATCCTGTCTTCTGGTCTAGTCTACCTCTTTGTCTCTGTCCCAGGGGCCTCCACAGCGTGCAAAGTAGCCTGCGAAGTCTTAACTCAAACGAGACCCCTTCGCGCCCCGTTAAACCACCGACCTTCTCTGTCACTCCTGTCGCCCGCTGCTGCCGACGACGGGAGCCTGAGCTGCAAGCTAAGAGACCCCGAGCTCAATAAAAGTGTGGGTGATTAAACAACTCCCTTTAATTGCTCCTTTTGTGCAGGAATCAAACGGTCACACTTATTACTGAGGCAAGAGAAAGGGAGGCTGGGAGCAGTCGTTTCCACTGAGGGCCAGACACCCTCAGTGACCCGCTGCCCTCCCGTCACTACTCCTTTATCTGACCAAACAACGACTGCGTAGTGTGTGTTTACCTATGTGTACGTGTGTGTGTGTGTGTGTGTATGTGTGCGCGTGTGCTAATGCCCTATGTGTATTTACCCGTGTGTAAATTAAGTATGCAAAGAAACCTGCTGAAACAAAGGGAGAGCAGAATAGCACCAGAGCTCCCCTCAGTGGTCAAAGCTTAAACTACACACCAAATCCCCTCGGTTGGATCGAAGGGATTTGGAGTTGTGTGCCATCAGCCAGCTGGCTTTGGTAATGGGGGAGAAAGCCAAACCAGAGGACCATGTCCAACATGAGGGCCGGGTTTCAGAGATCATAGTAACACATGAACCATACACATCATCTGCAAGTCACACACATATATACAAATATCAGTACAAGGGCCCAACCACAGGCCCTGTCAAATGGGTCAGCTTACCAAGGGGAGGGGCCCAATTACCTTAGCCACAAATACACACATAAAGTGCCTTTCAAGGGTCCATGAGTGCTTCAGCTTCCCTATGATTATACCCACTTTCTACACACCCAGCACTTGTCGTACACATACAGCACATCCAGAGCCAAAACAGCCATCAGACTGGACTTTTGCAGCAAAGTAGCAATGTGCTGTTTTCAACTGGTTTGAAAGTAAAGAGCTTTCTGTGGTCAGACAGAGGAAGCGAGACAGAGAGAGGGAGAACAGAGTGAGCATTTGGCTGATCAACAAATATTAGTGATCCTCTCTGAGAGGGAGGCATACCCTGCAATATTTCGAGGAGGACAGATTAAATTTAAAAGAAATCAATAGCAACTTGAATGAATTTATGATGCCCTGAATTGTAAACATTTAGATGTTGTAAGTACTTTTGCACCGGCATGTCTGTATACTGGTATATTGCACTACTATTTAAAAAAAACTAAATCCATTGTTTTTAAGAAGCAAAGTTAGTTTCAATGGTGGTGTTTAAGGTCAAAGACTTTGTTTCTAACGAAAAAGAAACATAACACGAAATTTAAGGAACGGGATCGCACCGGTAGGCCTATGGCGCGAGATTCTGCAAAATATATGCCACTCAAGTGCCTATTCACTTCTGTTGTTTTTATATCAGCATAGCGATGTGTGATGTAGTTTGCAACTGTATGCTAATTCATCACCTATATTTTTATTTATTTGCAGTTGTCGAGTTTGGTCTTCCTGTAACTGCATAAAAACGGCAAAAGTAAATGTCATACAAACATCTCTTTTGTGTTTCTTTAGGTACAGTTTAGTATATGTTGATTCGATGGCTTCAAGCTTCTCTTTTTTGCAGCATTCTTGCTTTTTACACGATAATCATCAAAGACTGACACATTAATGACTCGGTTTTCTCAAATACGAAACCTCATTTCTCTTTGACATGTCAGTTTTTTTATATTTAGCATACTGCCTTACCTTTATATACACGTGAGCGCGAATACACAGGAAAACATGTTGATCACCAACACAGGATTCAAACAGAACGGAGGACTCGAGCAGTCTAAGCGGTGGTGGAGTAATAGTGCCCCCCTCTGCTTAAAATGCCGCACAAAAGCTCAGCAACAATAGACATTTCAACACATATAATAAACAAAACGACGCCGAGAATAAGACTGTGCAAAACCAGGCTTTATTTTTTATTTTTTTGTCTGCATCGCCCCCTTTCATCTCGATCATAATCACCATCACTGTCATAACATCATCGTCAAAAACATTACTCACCAGTTACAGTCAGCGAGAGAAACGACTCTCAGAGACACTCAGTGTCTTGGCAAAAACAGGCATCAGCTGTTAGAAGAGTCCCAAGTCCCACAGTGGGTCAGCTGTATGTGTCCATCTTTTTCTGGGCAATACATTTCAACAAGCTCTCCAGTGTCCTTATGTACAATCTGTTTTGTTTTTGTGCCCCACAAGTCCATTCAGTGGTCAGTTTCAGAAGACAAAATCCATCTTAGTACAAACACAGTTAAGATGTTGGATATTTTAGTCTTGCTGATTCCATTAACATTTATTTCATCATATCTTTTTCACCACTTCCCGTCTACTGCAGGCCCAAGGACAGTCAAATTGTCCAGTTTAGGCGAACGCTGAGTAAGTGCAATGTCTATTATAATGTCAAGAAAATACAAAGCCACACATACATACATACAGTACATGACTAACTGATAAACTTGTTTAGCTATACAACATTGCCATTCTCCAACGTGAAACCAAAGAGTTGCACATTCATGCACCTCTATATAATATCCAGTCTCAATTGCGTTAGGGGTGAGAAGGACTTGAGCTCACCTGGACTAGATAATGTTTGTAGTTACAAAAATTGTCCATGATTTTTTGTACAGGTGATTTTGTTTGTGGATCCACTGGTCAGTGTAGTTCATACACAAAAATATTCATTTTAAATTGAGATATTCATTGATGTTTAAGTAGTAAAGACTACTTAAAAAGGGGTATATGACAGACTGTGGTAGTTTTTAAACAGAAAACAAACTTCAAGTAGTTGATGTAACATGTTATATGACATCTGATCAACATTCTTTTCCATCAAGTGAGACAAGAGTAATGTGTATAATTTCACCTATATATTTTGCTGCATATTGCTGTTTTTGAAGGTCAAACCTGACAACCAAAGTCACCCCACTGGGTTTTTAAATGCTTGAAATAACTGTTGGTGTTGAAGAACTACAAATCCCATTATTCTTCAAAACAGGAACAAAGACAAAACCTTGATGGAGCGGTAAGTCATCACAACAAAACACTGTCCACTTTATCATAATTGTGAAATGAAAGGAAGAGAAACAGATCTTTACCAAAACAATAAACTGAATTCATTTAAAATGAGCAAAAACAGTGCCAATGTCTTAATTTCATAAAAATATCAACAGCAAATTTTTCAATATATGAATCCTTGAGGAAATTTTATTACATTTGTCCTTTTTGTCACTAATTTTTCCAGAGAGAACAAAGCTTTTTTTTTTTTTAGAGCTCTGACATTTGGGGGTTCTAAAGATTTAAAGTGCATCCTTAATCAAAACTGTCTTAATTGTTCTGTGAAAAATTCTAATCATGGTAAACCCCCACATCAAAAGCAAAGTGCTTAATGTGTATGTGATCTGAGTATAAACCACACCAACACCTCGTGTTTTGGATTCTGGGAAATTCATTGAGTATGCGGGGATGAAACGACAGAGCAATACTTGCTGCTCAGGGGCTAAACATATCACACACAATAATTCATACCATTACTGAAAGAACACTGTATAATAAGAAAAGGGATAAAGACTTTGCAAACACAAAAATAAAAAAATAAAAAATTCCATGTGTATGTAAATCCATCACTTACTCGTTTGCCACAAAGGGAACAATTATCATTTGGAATGGTTATTTGTTTCACTATATATTCACAGAGAGAAATAAATAAATAAATGGAGATGAAGAGTTCAAAGGATCAGTAAAAATGCAGCAAAAAAGAAACCAAGGTCAGAGGAGTGTGTGTTGATAATATATCCAATGACTACTGCCATTTTTCTTCACTTGTTTTAATGATATGAACTGAGAAAAGAAGACATTACCCCAATTAAGCCTAACTGTAGATTAAATGACCATGTAAGGTGTAACAATTTGGAAAAAGGGGGAAAAAGAAAACAAGGAGACCAGAACAAAGCAACTTCTGAAATAATGTGCTTAAGAGCTCCCTCATCCTTCATTATCAAGCCTGAGGACAGCCCAGCTGAAAACATTCGCTAAAACTGTCTGCCTGCCTGTGTGCCTTCCACAGAGAAACGTATGGATCCAAACACTGCTGGTGAACCTCCATTAGCTCGAGTAGATCTGGGTCCCAATCACACGCATGATCTCCTTCTGCACCTTAGGCTCTTGGGTGTTGATGTTAGCATCTCCTACTTGGCCATCCTCATATCTGCGCATAGAGAGAATACTTTAGATTTCTGCTTAACACCTGGTCTTGATAACGTCCCTGCCCTTTCTACTGCACTTTATTTTGGATATAACTGCCCAACTTAATGGTGCTTAAGCGCAGCTTTAATAAGGAAGACCTGTATTCATTCTTCTGCCTGCAGGGCTGCTCGTCTATTTACATCACTTCCGCATTCCCACGCTGTCAAATTAAATTCCGTTGTCATCAATCAGGCCTAATATTTTTCTTTCCCTCCTTCTGCAAGCCACTTTTACATACACTTCAAATCTTAGTGAGTTTCTGTCATTCTGCCTTTCAGACTTAGATTCATGCAATCCACTTCCTCTTCATCTTCACCTGGCCAGAGCTGCTTATCCAAGTCTCCACCTGCTTTATCTCTACCATCACTAGTGTCTAGACTCCAGGGTGTCCTGCCCTACCAGACTCTCATCCCCAAATAATTAAAAACTAAAACTCTGTATTTCATTAAATCATGTTCAGTTTTTCCAAATATAGTTTACCTTATTTCATTTTAAGATTAAGATTTAATCGAGGTGTTAAGAAAATAGGCCTTTAAAGGGAACAACTGAGGTTTGGCTTGATGCTCCTGTCTGGGGAGCAAGGAAAAATGATTTTAGGAGTTCTGACATCTTTCTGTTTTTATTCTAACCACACTCTCCATTCTGGAAATAAGAATAAGCACACACATAGCACAAGAGTTCATTTATGTTTAGCTGTCATTTGAGTTAGACTGTAAGAAATCTAAAAATTATTTTCTAACTCAGAAAACAGAGAACATATTGATAAAATCTGATATTTGATCCGATCTTTAAATCACCTGCATCTTTACGCAGTGTAGCAGATTAAAAAACGAGAAAAAAACAAAACAACATAAAAACACCAACTATGCATTCAAGAGTGACAATGACAAAATTAGATGGGTATGCCAACTCGATTTTGTAATAATTCCAAGAATTCAGTTGAAATTATAAAGGCGCTGAAAGTTACTGAAATACTTACACAAAAAAGAAGCGAGTACAGACATGGTCAGAAACCGGACACACCCAGATGTTTCCATGCTTCTGCAGATCCTTTGATGTGATAACTGTTAAAATCAGAGAACTGTGTTTTATCAAAGGAACGTTATTAGAAATTGTAAACAACAACAGTGCTTCTTGTTCTGCTTTGATTGTAGTGTTGCTGTTGTTTTGGAATTATCTGATACAGCATAAAATGTATTATAGCCTAAGTGCTAAATGGCCTTATTATTCTAAGTGATGCAATCTAAATCTTTATTTTTATTGTCTCCTTCAATAATAGCAGTGATCATATTGCCATGACTTCATAGCAAGAGCAATTGCATTATGATATCTTTTAGTCTGTAATAGGACTCTATTTGTATTTTACTTTATCAAGGTTTGTCAAGTTTGAAAAGGGTTGAGTAGAAAATATCAAAAATGTGTGTATTAGTTGTTACATCATGTCACATTTAGTCTGTAGTTAATTTATTTCTTAAAAGCTATAATGATGTGACTCGGTTTAACCCATCTACCAATAATATTACGCCTCCTACATAATATTACCTTCACAAAGAGCAATACAGTTCAAGTTTCGACTCTGAAGAAACCTTGACTGGATAGGACGGCTCTGTTGAAAAGCAAACATCACTCAATTAGTTGTTACAGAAAAGGCGATGATGTAACTGAAGCATCCAAAAGACAAATAATTAATGTTTAGAAATACTGAAATTATATGGTTCGCCACAGTCAGGTTCAAGGTGAAGATACAAGTGTTTAAAGCATGAAAAACGTCAAAAAATGCAAACTGCCTTTTGGAAACCAACTCTCATCTAACCATCAATGTTATTTTAAAAAGAAATCGGATCTTTTAAGAGATCAGTACAATAAAACTGACTCTTCACTGTCCCTCACCTGTGGTATAGTGTTCATGCGGTTGTAACGCTGCACTAGTTCATCTTTGGTGGGCATGCGGTGCTGTCCTTTCCCCATTCCTGCAAGAAGCAGCACACAACAAATAAAAACAGTCAGAACAACTTTACCTCAACTCAACCGATATGTGGGAAAAAAAGAAACAAAAAACTTTCTCTGGTGAACTTTTGATGTCCTTGTCAACAGGTCCGACTTTAATATAAAATTCACTGCCCTAAATGGTACCAAATACATGCTACATGGAAAACAAGTAAAAAAACAAATATTCATTTTCAGTATTGATAAACAGTTCAAACAGTACTTGTATTAGACTGTGCCTATAATTTAAAAAAAAAGATTTGTACTTAGAAAATTAGCTGGGAAAATAAAACCAAGTAGATGTAATGTCAAAAACTGTAACATCTGTTAAGCGTTTTGCTTTCTTTTAAGAATTCCACATCCATTCTCCAAGTTAGCATATGTTAATAGCTGGCCCCCACTAGGAACACACTGTGCTGAAGTCCTTATTATTGCCAGCAAACTCTATAAGCCTTGAAACATCTTTGCAACCCTCAACTGACAAAGGCAAAGCCAGATGAAAACCAAAAAATGTGAAAACACACAAATCCAATGACAAACCTATTTTTATACAGCCACAACATGAAGCATGGCATGGCAGGTGGCACAGAAACTCAGAGGCCCGAGACCCAGCACCCAAAAATGGAAACACAGTACAGCACAACAGGATAACATGGCAGGCACCCACAAGTGAAAATGGAGTGTTCCACGATGTCAATTAGGCCATGTGGCAAACACAAAGGCTACTCGGTGAACATGGTGGAAAAAGCGAGAGGGGTGGGGGTGGGGGCACAGGGGTCTGAATGGTGATGAACCGTTCCTACCTGAGTATCCAAAAGATATGCTGGAGATGGGGCTCAGATAGATGCCCTTTCCGTACGCTGCCC
Organism: Pundamilia nyererei; assembly: GCF_000239375.1. NCBI lineage: Eukaryota > Metazoa > Chordata > Actinopteri > Cichliformes > Cichlidae > Pundamilia > Pundamilia nyererei. The sequence goes on from NW_005187426.1 coordinate 4,654,656, forward strand.
CATGCAGCTTGGGTTTGAAAAGAGCAGGAAGGAAGGGTCACTGAGCATGTGCACAGGACAGCCTTACACACATATGTACACTTGGAAATGCTAACACATACAGTGAAATTCATCTCAGATCAACTGTACTCAAATTAGCCTGTGAATGTCAACGATTTTAAAATGGATGTGACAGTTCCCCTCAACAACCAAGCATACTAAATACACCCACACATGCAAAGTGCAAATCCAAATTCTGCAAAGAAGAAAGCGTCAAAGAGAGAGATTGTTCCAGGAATCTGAAGCAATTCATATACAGTTACACCTGCTAACTTCTTTCAACATTATGCATTAGAGATCAAGTGATACTCTTGATTTTTGCGCTTTGAATTTTTGCATAAGCGTCCAGGTATTCAAATAATACTTGCATGAAACTTGAAATGTAGACATAAATGGAAAGATGGCAAAGTACAAAGATAACTGATTATAAGGCGAGCCTTCTCTCTGCAATGTCTGCAGGGAGGAAAACAGAAGGGCCACATGTGTAACGACTGAGAGTCAAATTAAGAGGAAGAACAAAGAGCCACTTGACTGGGAATGCATGAGGGAGACAGCAGTCAGGACATTGCACATCTGGAAGAAATGAAAAGGAACAAGAGACAAGAGATTTTGTGTGATGGCTGGAGCTAAAGGCAGATTCAGTCATCCTCCTCCTCCTCCTGCTGTGAAACACAATGACAGAGGAAGAGTGTCAATGCTCAAGGTGAAATAGAGAGAAGGGGGAGGCAGACGAGCACCAAAGCAAGATCAAAGATGAAGACTTCAAAAAGTTGGAGAATAAAGAAGGCATAAATGAAACACATCAGCACGATAGAGCAATCATGGCTGAAAGATCCTTGAGATTTCAGATTTAATTGTGTTTAATCTATTTTCAGGACAAGCCTGAGTCTCTCCCGAGCAGCAGTCTTTATCAGCTGTATTGTGCAAATGAGACAGTCTGTTCTCTCTGAAGATCAAATCTTTTCCCTTGTATTATTTAAGAATTGTCTATGAAAGACCAGATTGATTACAACTACAACAAAATAAAAGTGAGAACAAATGTGGAAATTAATAAGAATAAAAAAAAAAATCACAAATATAATTGGGATAGGTGGTATGCCCTTCTTTCCTGGGAAACTCTATAGTTCTTATATGGTCATTTGTTCCACTTTGGTATTAACAAGTTTTCTATAAACATTTGAATGATTTATATAAAATATTTTTGAGTATATAAAAAGTAGTGACAGTTACTAACCTTTCAAAAGAGATCCCTATTCACTCTGTTGAAGGCTGTACTCACTGCCACAGAACTTGTCCTCTGCGTCCTTTAAATACAGATCTAACCTACTCAGTGCTCTAGATGGTTGACCCCAACAGGGCACACAGGCTCTCAGCTGACACCACAGCCCATTTCCTTTGTCCCACAACAGGAAGGGACATGCTGTCTGCTGTTGCCAGCAGAGAAGGCAGAAAGAGGCTGACGCTGGCAAGGAAAATCTCCTAGTGTGCCCTGCTTGCTAAAATGCCAATTGCAAAGCTGATGAAAAGGAAGCTGGCATCCATTAACTGTGAAAATGAATCAGCCGGACAGCGAGCCTGCTTTGTGCAAGGGCAGGCTTGCTGTCCGATAGGAGATGCTTCCAGCTAACTGCCAGGGTTACATACCTGCAGTTTGGTATAAGAGGCATTGACTAGTCCATTTCTCAGAACAGAGTGCCAGTTCTCTATATGGGAACCACTAGAGCAAGTGTAGAGAGGGAGAGATAAGAAGATAAAACAAATACCATGTGAATATAACAGTGTAATAGCGTGGAATCGCTTTTTCGTATTGGCTCGATCTTTGCTGTTCAACACTGGAAAAAAAATTCATAAAATTTTCATAAAGATCTTTGTAAAATATGTTATCACAAAATATTTAATCTTATAGTTTTTCTATTTTAAAATTCATCATTTTTCATGAACTGGGTAATTGAAGGTTATTACTGGCAAGAGAGAGCAGCAACAGGGATGAGCAACTGGATGCTGAATATACTTGCATTTATCACCATGTAAATTACTGCATAAGAGGATTTTTTTTTTTAATTTTAAAAAGAAAGGGTTAAACAAGCTATAAATCTTTTGGTTTTTAATAATTTAACATTCTACAAAATCTACAACTTAATTCATTAAAAGAAAGGATAACATCACAATCTTCCAGATTTATATTGGTTAATTAAGCCTTAAAACACGGGCAAGTAGTTTTTTTTAATATTTTTAACTAATCAGCCTTTGAGCATAATTAAAGGAACAGTTCACCCCCAAATCAAATTTCTGTGTTTTTGAGCTGACTAGTGGTGCTGTTTATCCATCTGGATTGTTTTGGTGTTAGTTGATAAGTTTTGCAAATATCAGCTGTACAGATTTCACTTGAATATGATGAAGCCAGATTCTGCTGCTCAAAACACCAAAATACACGAATCTCAGCAACAACATCTATTTTCAGTAATCATGACCCAGTATAAGGTTACTTTTCTACTGATTTTTTTCAAATATATTATTTGGTGATTTGAGAACCATTAGGCAAGTACCATTTAATTCCTTTATATGTGAGATGGTCTCTCTTTTTTCTTTTCAAAAAGTCATGTTTCTATTTATATCAATCTAAAAAAAATTTGCAGTCAGGCTAAATTAAGTATTTGGCATTTATTGTTATCTGATTATTAAATTTCTAGTAGGAACCATCATGCAGAGAGACTGTAAGCCCTGTTGGTGAATCAGTTGTACCCTGCACGTGCCCAGATGGGTTGTGAGTATCTAAAATATTCAGCAGAGCCCCATCTGCTACAGTACAAATCTGTATCTCATAGATATTGCTGGCTCCATGTGCTGGCTAAGAAAGGTGGTTTCTCAGTCCAGGAGAATGACCATTGCTCTGTGCTGCTATTTGTTATGGTTCCATAAAAATCTGCTAAAGTGGCCCCTTTCAGCAAATGCATAATGACCAGGTGTTACACTGAGACATGTTCATGTTTGCAAAGTATAGCGCTCCAAAGCTAAAGTATGCATTCATTTTAACAGCTATGCTTGATTTGACATCAATTATTAAAAGAATTTGATTCCTCAGAAAATATTTCCCACCAGCCACACGCTTATAAATATAATAACCACTAAGTGTTTTCTGATACTTCAGCACAGCCTAAATGGTTTTACTTCTTAAGCATTAAAGGCTTTAAAATTTTAAATTCATTTACTGACAACTTGTTAAATAATGGAAATTTAACTCACTGGAAGGCAAAAGTGCTGCCGTATAACTTCTTGGCAGTGCGAAAACGAGCTTCCTTGGCTGGGGGGCTGCTGAGCAGGAGGAACTGGTGGGAGGTGTGCATGAATTTCAGTTGCTGTTACGGTGAGATCATTGAGACGAGAGAATGTCAGAGACAAGTGGACAGGGAATGAGTACCTATCAAATTACACAATATAGCATTCAAAAATGTTTATAGAAGGGACATAAGGCAATATTGCTCTGGTTTCCTACCCTACTGAGAGGCAGCTTGACGATATGAGATCTGTTACTGGAAATAATCCTGTAGAAACATAGAGAAGAGATTCAAATATGTATATAAACTATATCGTATCATAATAGCATCGTGTTAATACTACTCACAGAAGACATCTTGACTTGTCAAAGTAAAAACAACACACCACTGAAGATGCTTCCTTTTTTTTTCAAGTGTCCAAGTATCCCATGGCAATATGAAAGTGAGGTGATGTAGATAATACCACAAGGTGAAAACACACAGCACAACGGATTGTCTTTACTCACCACTGTAGCAGGGGATGGGCCAAAGGGTCTAGTTTGTCCATCTGTTTCTTAATCTCCAGATATGAACCCTGGAAAAAATGCAAAAACAAATGAGTAAGCTTTTACTTGTGATATGAATATTAGATAAGGATATCATCTTATAGATGCAGTCCAACCACAGTAGGTAACAAGTGGGTAAACAAATGTAGCATGGAGAAGACCATGCTACCACTTTGATTAACAAAACTGCATCCATGAAGATTAAACAGCACAGTTCCTTAAATTAAAATAAAATGTGAACGGACATTGTCAGTAATCTCGATACAAAAGCCTACTTCCAAAGACATTGGGACGCTATTTTTATCTGCATTTTACATGCCTTTCAACCCATTAAAAAAAAAAAAGCTACTCTACTATTATGGCCTTTCTTTCCCGCCCACCTCCTTCTTGTACCTGGGTCATTTCCCGAATGGACATTACACTATCCAGTGCTTTTTGTAGTCTTTCATAATTCTTCTTCTGTGTTCACCGGTTGAGCCAAACATCCATTGTATGCAGTAAGAGAGAGAACAACATACAGAAATCTAAAATCACTGGAGACATACAGGTCTTAGGTTTAATCATTAGTTTGAAATATATGATATAGAAAAATGAATTGTAACAATAATTTTAGTTTGTTCTGATGGCAGAAGTTTTTTTTTAAGCATGCAGTATGTCTTTTTCAAATTAAATGTCATGATGGAATTAAATATGATCTTTAGAAATGCAGTGAGGATGCTGACCTTTGGATTAAAGGCAAGAGTCTTGGGGTCGTTGGGATCAACAACTGAAGGGTAAGGTTCAAATATGATGCTCTTACGAGGAGACTCCAGGGCAGCTCGACACATAGCTACAAGAAGGTCCACGACCTGGGAAGAGAGGGATTATATATTTATATTTTGTGCCTTCAGTTTATGCTGATGAGTGAAATTGTGTTTTTTCCAATAACACATATTAGCTACAGGTAATCAGAATTGGATCAAAATGTTGACATTGGTATTTTTGTTCTTATCTATATTTCAGCACTTTTATCTAATATCTAAAGGAATGGACTATAAAATCCAAATAATGTGCATTATTTGATATACTGTCAAAGTGTTGCGGTCACCTCTGCCCCGGTGGCCACTTCCTCTGCGGCTCCAGACATTACACCCAGAGTGTAGAAAGAGAACACACACAGCTCCCTTGTGCACACAGCAGGCTGCATGAATAAACAAAGTTTAAACTACACCTATTTCGAAATCTACTACCCATACACAAAAAGGTACATTGACTCACACAATCTTCCCATTTGCTTACTCTAGTATTAAGTAAGCAAGAAAATCTTCAACCAGAAATATGCATATGTATATTACTGACAGAAAAAAAATAATCATAGATCATGTTTCAAGTTACTGATATTTTTTCCACTTATATGAGGGTTCATATTTCTGCATCTCTTACTTATACATCTATGTGTTTCTCTTATTTGCCTCTGGTACCTTCAGCATGGATCCATTCTGAAAGACATGCTGTTCGTCACAAACCACGCAGTACTCATTAAGTGTGGGGATCCTCTGTTCTGAGTACTTCATTATCTGTTTGGGGGGAAAAGCAGTTTAATTCTGAATTAATTGTCACCTTCAGCACTGCCATTCAAAGGAATGCTATTTTGGCAAAGTTGTTACAATGCCATGGTTTTGGGTCCTAGAATAACATTACATTTTAGAGCTCAACAATCATTTGCACAATAGGAGCTAATAGAATCTACAGACTGTATGGTGTGGGTTCACACCTAACAATGATGAAATCCCCAGGAGCCATTTATAGATTACTCACCAGGTATTATTTTTTATTTTTAAGTCATTCAAACAACATGTGGTATTTTAATGCTCAGGTAATTAGTTTACTTTCTTCTTAGCTATGACTGAGACAAAATGTAGAAGTGGCTTTGTAAGTGGACTGACATCTTTTTGAGCTCTAACCTGCACTAAGAAGCCATACTCCAAGGTAGGAATGTTCTTGCAGTGGCCGCCCGCCTGGGATGAGAAAAACAATTCAATCAGCTGCCTCGTGGTAATCTGCGCTGGGGCCCTGGCCGCTGGGACAGCCACAGTCTGATGAGTCAAGTGAAGACAAAGCATTATGGGAAAGGGCGCACCAGCCATGTTACGGTAAGGGTAGGGAAAGACTCAGGTGGGTACAGTGCAGGTGGCGGGTGACTGAGAAGGGGGTCAGAGTGAATCACAGCGGATTAAGACATAAAAACAAAAACAAAAAAAACTTAAATTTCTTAATAACAGCATTTCACCACATACAATTTCCAGAATTACAGTACTTAAAATATTAACTTCAAACATTACTGGTTTCTACAACAGAACTTTTCTGAGTGGAAAGAAAGTAAAGTTAAGAGCCTCAGAGTTGTGGTGTAAACACTGCAACCAAAACTTGACATGTGACAGTTAAAATATATATTTACTGAGAAAGAGGGAAAGGAGTCAAATTTACACAAGCCAGCATTTTAACTGAAAGGTATTTCACATTTGGGTGTTGATTTATCGAGACTTGCTCTGACCTGGCTATTTGGTGGATAGCTGAATAGCTCTCCTTTAGGGTTCTTCATGGTACAGGAGATCGAGCGGTTCATTAAGCGCGTCACCCTCAGCTCAGGGACACTCAGCTTCCCTTTTAAAACTGTGTCTTGAATCAGAGGAAAACTTGGAGACCTGACAGAGACCAAAATACAAAGAAAGCTGACATTCAGAGTTTCAAAGGGGATATGATTCAGAGCACAAAGGATTTAGATTTTAAGGTTAAAGAACACATTTTGGTATTACTATGATGCTGCTAACAACAAAATCGTAATTTTGAGTAATCTCATTTTAAATATCATATTATCTATAATAATATATGATCTAGACTGTAATATACTTGTCGACTATAGGCTTGGACAATTTTATAGTGACATCTTCTAAAGAAGTACACACTCTGCTCTAGTGATTCACATGTACTAACAGGTAATACTAGCTCTGACAACTGAAATCTGGCAGCAGCTCAAGTCACTAACTGTTACCTGCAAGAGCCAGTGTTGACTTCTACCATTGCTCTCAGTATATAATCAATGAACCACCTTGACGTGAGACTTGTCAAGTTTTGAGGATGTCAAGACAGGCTAGTAGTTAGAGGAGCTGACCTCCACTGAGTGGGCTGGGATTTAATCCCTATGCACCAATAACTGTCAAAGAATGTCTGAGGAAGTCAGAAGCCAAAAATTGTAGTTACCCAAAGGGGAATTTGGTTGTGCTTGTCAAAGCTTGAATTTCAGTCAGTCTTCACAATGCTGAGTCAGAGCTACCATTCCTGTTTGTCTTTTTTGCTATAGTTCACCTAATAGTTTGTAGTATTTATATGGTGTATTTATCCTGTTTATGAACGTAGGTAGAGAATGAATCATTAAACTTTAGGTGCGCACAGTATTTTATATCATGAAACCTTAAGTTGCATATGATTTATGATTTGTGCTTTCAGCTTTGTTTTTATTTTGGCAGATATGCTTATTTCCTACTGCCTAAGACTGATAACTAACTTTGATAATTAACTGGAGAAACATAGCATATTAGCACTTGCCACTACAGTCTGAATCAGCTTTGACAGGTTCTCAAAAAAGTCAATGTCTTCCATCACTATGCCTATATTATGTCAGTAAATAACAAAAGTACAAACAGACTACACAGAAAGCAAACATGCATTTGTGTTGAATGAAAAAAAAAAAGAAAGACAGAAATCAGAAATTAAATCTTACTCGGGATTCCAGTGTCATTTACCAATGGTGAAGCTAAAGTGTGAGAGAGATACCTACTTTGGGATGGGGGAGAAGATGCTGAGCCCGGCACGGAACTTCTTGATGGTCCCTCCGGCTTTGAACCAGCTGTGCCTCTTCTCCTGCTGGGCCTTGAGAAACTCATTACTAAGGTGCTTCCACTGCTGTGAGGTGAACGTGCTCAGGATCCTGTGATAACATGACAGTGAGGAAGGAAGACGCTAATTTTCTCTTTCAATCAGCGCCAAATATACCTTCTCATAAACTAAATATTACTATTACGTTAAACTAAGCTACTGAAACTAACTGAAATGTTTCTGCAGCTCTTGCTCACAATGGTACAGGTATAGATGTTTTTTAGGTCCCAAATTTAAGAGATGACATCACTTACTTTTTAAGTTGCAGGCCCAAGCTGAAACCTTCTTTATTTGACGGCTGGAACACTTCTACTGACGGCTCTAAATAAAGATGACTAATATTATTACACATAGTGTACAGATAGACACAAACTGTGTTTGTTTTTTCCCCCCATTCTCCCTCTTGTACGGCGCACAATGTACTCATCTCTCACACTCATTGAGTAGCACAAATACAAAGTCCCTTCCAGAAAACCAACATCCACAGTGACATCTTTACTCACCGGGTCCATCGAGATACTGAGAAAGAGAAAAGCGAAGTCTCAGAATAATTGGTTCTGTTCTGATAACTTTCCATGCCGTCGCAACTTCCTCCTGAGTCGGGCACAGACACACAAATATGCAGAGTTAGCATCCTAATTAAAGACATTTCTTGTAATATAAATAGATTATGATTTTATGATGCATTTTACTTTGCAAACTGTCAATATTAGAATAGTAATAGGCAAAATCGGAGGAGGTGTTTCCAGTGAAGACTCACATCTAAGAAACTGATATTAATATGAAGATCGATGTCTACATCATCAATGGTTCCATACTCCCTGTTCATAAACACAACAACATGTAGAGTTAATTTATCATGAGTAATCAAAGTTATACTCAAACCAATTCACGTGGTTATACCCTGAGGGTGGTTGTTTTTTTTCTCTTTTGGCCCAGCTAGTTATAACAGAGTGCAAGCATGTTTAATCTTATCTCTACTTAGTTATTTCTTTCAAAACTAGTCAAAATTTAAGCAGCTTGATTGCATATGTGTGTGTGTGTGTCTTACTATCTATGCTGTACCTGACAGAGATAGCACTGTCAGTGTAGATGTCTTTTACAGCCTCAATGTCTGCATCCAGTTGAGGGTGTCGATACAGGTCAGCAGCACAACTCCCCTGCAATAAGCAGCACTGGTCACAGTTATAGCAGGGAATGAATTCTCAGTGGTTCCTAATCTTATTTTCTTTTTTAATCAAACATATCCCCACACACCCCACAGTCCCGTCAGATAAAATCCAAGTACACGTTACTGTTGTGTTTCAAAACAGTTTAAGTTTTCAAGTTAAGCCTTAAATTAGAGATTGCTTATCAAAATGAATGATCTAACATTTGATATTGCTACAGTTTGCACACAATTGTTCATTCACTGTTTGTGTTAGTTTGCATTTGTACCAGCTTAAGGTTTCAACTAGCTGCTCATTACTTTCATACACTTATTTTAACTAATCATCCACAGTATGATTTACTATGACCTTGCAAAGCTCTGACTCAAAAATAAAATCTTTATAACACAGCAATTTTTTATATGAAACTATAGTTAATAACTTATATGGGATATCTGAACAATATGATATGGAGTGGTATTTAATCTTTATATTACAAAAATTAAAAAGCCTAAATAAAATGTACTATGTCTGTCATATATGTTCCTGATATCTAGAGTTGATATCTCTTCCCTTCAGCTGAGTGTGTAGAACAGATCACACAGTTTTGTTCTTATCTTCACTACACTGCTTTCATGTTCTCTGACTGCACTGAAACGAGCGTTAAGTCCCAGACTGGATTTACATTTCAATCAAAAGACTTGCAAGATAACCACAAAAAGGATAACTAACAGATTAAGGTCTTATATGAGAGTGAAGCAATGAACTTTGTGAGATGAGATGACACATTAAATATTTGCATCAGAAATGAATTTGACTGAGGTACTTGGGATTACTTGGGCTGTTTGGGGTTATGTAAGGTGTAAATAGTAAATGAAAATACTATGATCCTAATTTGAATAAAAACACAACATTCCCAGATCGTCACATATGGTAATATAAACACTTACACAACTTCACAAAACACAGCATCACATTCTGTAATTAATTAAAAATACATTTGGATTTTTTCCAGCACAGCATTAGAATGCAAATGTCAGTCATTTGGCCCATCGGAGAGAAACATGTCAAAAATGATTTACCACAATGCCGTGACATTTGGTCTGAATATTTACAGTTCCCAAGAGAATCACCCCAAATGATTCTGCTGACCTCTGACTTATTGTCTGCAGTTACTATTGGGTCAAAAATTCCTCCTGACATAAACTTAGCATACTGAAAAGTAGAGCTCTCTGCTCATGCATGTTAAATTGTTAAAAGATTACCTTTGTATCAACTGGGCTATAATATTACACAAAAGCACTGTACCAAAGATATGAGGCTTACTTTTTCCTTCATAACACTCTCTGTTATTACTGCTGAGGATTTAATAATGACAGAAGGCTTAAAATAAACACCATACATGTTTTTGACTTACCAACATTATCCTAACGTGAGGTGAAATTAACAAGTAATATATATTTCAAAACCTGTAAATTAACTGTGGTTTTGTTTGTGTCAATGTATTATAACATTGGGAAAAACTTTTGTTTTTTTTTAGAAAAACACATACTTTTAAATAACTAGAAATAACCACAAATAAGCACAAGTAGTAAAAACACAATGCCAATCTCCTGACAACAGATTCAACAGAGATTTTGCGATGGTAATAGTGTTTGCTGTACCTGAATGCCATATAGGAATTGTTCTGATTCGTTCTCCCCATCTGACTCCTCGTCTGTCCAACACTGTCCTTTGATGTCCTGTGGGCCCACACATTGTGAAAAAGCTATTATAGTGCAGTAGGACGAAAAAGCAACCTCTTTCTATCATCCTTTCATCTCCCACTTCCCTATTTAGACTTCCTTCGTGTGCTTCAAAATACTGCTTAAATAGCATTGCAAAGAGAGAGATGAAGGGACACGATTTATTCCCAACAGGATATTCTCTCAGTTCAACCCTTTTTAAACGAATCCTCAAATGACAATGAAAAAGGATGACTTTACAAAAATAGGATTTTATAAATAAAATGAACTCTGTTTCTTATCGTTTCCAGCAAAGCCTGAAACCCAGAGGTCCAACAGAATAAACCAGAAGAATATGTTATATTTAATACTTAGATCTAGGTTATTTAATGTTTAAATGCCTATGGAAATTATTTATTTTGTCACGTCAATATAATTTAATTTAAAGCTTTTTATATCATTAACAAAGCCAAACATTTTTTTACACCATTTTAATGATAAGTAATGATTACGCCAATAGGTTCCCAGTTGTCTTACCATTGGGTCTGCTGTTATGGCTCTCTCAGACAGGTTTGGGCCTTTGATTAGTGCCAACCATGTCAGCCTGTTTCTAGGTGGAAGGAGTGAGAACACAAAAGCTTTGATTGACAGTCTCACATTACTCCTCAGTATCACAACCTCGAAAAATACAAATATAAAATTAAAAACAAACAAAACAAAACAAAAAAAATAATAAAACAAGAAACAAAGAGGCCACTGCAAGTGACGCCATGCTTTGTAAACGGTGCCCTCCTCCTCTTTTCTTTAAATCTTCTGCACTTCACCTTGCCATGTATCCTAGCAACAGCCATCTCTGCCTTCTTTCAGAGTGGCATTAATCACTGCAGAGAGAATGTGTGGGAGATATGTGCAGTACGTTCAGTTCCAAGGATGTTTCCATTTTGTTGTTTGTTTGTTTGTTTTTTCCAGGAATTTAACCTAAAAATCTGAAAGCAGCAGAGGTTTTTATAGGCCTTACCTGTTGTAGACACAAGGCTAAAGCAGCACATTTACTTATCTCACTGCACCGTTAGACTGCGATTTATTGTTATGAGTGTGAGGAACAAATGTGAAAAAATATTTTTTTTTCTGAGCTAATTTCCCCCGAGCACTAGAGTTTTAAGTAATTTTTAACGCAAGAAAACAATAGCTGCCTCAAAAGAAACAACAGTCACAATGATTGCCAAAAATATCGAAATGATCCAGTCGATCCCTTCTGTTAGATATGTAAATAATGCACTGCTGAAAATTACAATTTACATAGTCCAGCCCACATCAAACAATAAAATGAATGAAAAAATTAACAAAATAGAAAATGATCTAGGAGGGGTGTAAAATACGGCAAGGTGACAACATAGCTTAGCAGTACGAGACTGAATGCCTTGAAAAAGACAAAGACAAAAAAAGAACAGACATACACAAAGCCATTCATGGGATATATAGGTCAGTATAGTAAAAAGGATACCAATTTTTCATGTCTTCTTTGACAAGGCCTATTTCAGTACGTCTACATGAAAATTATGGGTATCTGTTTTTGTGAGTCTGTCATGATCATGCTCTTCTCATTGTTGTAAAACACCCTTTCTTACAACAATAGCACACAAGTAAATTCTCATTAAACATTGCTACTCTCAAAACCATATCTTCTTCTTTAGCTTCGTCTCTTTTCTCTATATGCCTGCTGCCTTGCTGTTCTCAACCGTGCTAGCATCTACATCCTCCCAGCTCCCTAACCGCCATTCCTGGAGCCTCTGTCGTCTCACATGCCAATAGTTACTGACACAGCGCCCACCCCCACACAAACACACATTTAGCCGTCCCCATTCCTCCTTTTGATAACTATTTAGCTTAAACACAGAGGCAGTCAGGCGTATTTTCCCCTCCCCCCATGCTCTGGAACCCCCCCACCTACCCCATCCATCCACACTTACCTCCACAGAGGATGGAGACTGGGATGCTGTCCTTGCCTCAGCTTTTCTCCCTCTTAAAGGGCACACCTGCCTCTCTCTCGGCGGCTGCTTTCCACTGAAATGATAGATGACAATAAGTCCTTTCAAATAAAACCAAACCAGAGCCACAATCCTAAATTCTGAAGTGTCTATTTCTCAATGCTTGTGGTGTGAGTCCGTAGGCAAGCCAGCTAGTGTGTGTGTGTGTAAGAGCCTATGTGTTTATCTATTACAGATCTCTGCTCTTACTGCTCTCTTATATTTTGCCTGACAACACTGAAGTGTCTGAGCATGCTCAGTGAGACTAGGCAAGCCAGTCATGTGACCTGCAGCTGACTGCACTGCTGCTGAGAAATAAGGGGGAAAAATGGCTCTGCATGTGTATGCATCTGCATGTGTGTTTGCATGTGGTGTGCGGTTGCATAAGTCAGTGTCCATTAGTGTGCTCTTTTACTTTGGAGGCAGCTTTTGGTTGATATTTTAATGCTTCACGACTTGTTTAAATCTATTTAACATAAAAATAGTATAATTATACCACAAGCTACATTTGCAATGTATACATAGCATGCAGTTACATGCAATAAATATTTCACGCAACATAATATACTAACACTCCAATTATGTTTTAAAAAGTGACTTATATTATATTAACATTATAAGAAAATAATTGTTCCCGTCTCCAAAATAGACTCACTTGCATGTGTGAGACAATGGCCTTTCAGCTAATCAGTCTTTAACCTCTTTATCTCCAGGTATCTATTTAAGAACTGACCTGAAGAATGGGAAGATTAATGGACAGGTGTCCATCCACTTGCCTGTTGTGAGGCTGTAGTCTGGACAGACATGCTTGGGATAGCCCCTTACCCACCCAATTGCTAGGTATTGGATAAGATAAAGGCAGATGCACAGATGATCTGCTGAAAGAGTGTGATTGTTTACACCTGAGTTTGCTGAGTGTCTTGGAAAGCTGCTTTTTGATTGGTATTTATCCTCATTTTAGTTTTTTTATTAGTGTATTCTTGTTTTTTCCCGATTACTGCACTATAGAGGCTGGTGAAAAACAATATTTTCTTTCAACCTGTGCATTTCTGTAAATACCATGTGAAATGACAATAAACTTGAATCTTGATCTGCTGTGGTGACCTCTAAAGGAACCAGCTGCCAGAAGAAGAAAATAAGACATTTATTTGTCCCACAATAATGCAAACTAAAGGGCACTGACTCCAATGAAACACTATAAATATGGGTTTTGATGTATTCACAGTGATTTCATCAGCTTACAGAGTTTAGAGTTTTTGGTACTTTGTTTGTGAAGCTAAGAAGTCAATCTAAATATTCTAAATTACATATGCAGACTTATTTAGACAAGAGGTTGCCAAATTAAGGGAATCGCTTTTGATTAAAGTCTACAAAAGAAAACTGCACACATGAACCCTTTGTCTGTTTGTACATTTTTCTAATATTTCAGTTTAGGGTGGAAGTTTCTGTTGGTTTTTTAAAAACAAGCTTTCTAACCCTTACTGAGCAGCCATTTTCCAGACAGCAGCTATATTTTTCTTCATTAGCGTTTAGTCTGCTATGATGACTAGTACAGAGGAGTCCAAATTCATCCGTCTGATCTTATTCTAAACAGCTATATCACAGTGCAATATAAAGTGGACGAAGGAAATGAACAGAAGTTTGTCAAGCTTGTCAACCTAGTTGCCTACACAAAAGGTTACCAGGTTACCAACAGCTAACACTGGGCAATAGGCCACACTTTGAAAACTCCGCCTTTAGTCTAGGTCATTATCTTTACTCCCTTTTCAGCATAATCAGATTGCTAAAACTGCGACCACACCATCACTATTCTATTTGGGGTTAGGAGAAAAAAGACACAATACCATGTTTTGGTGATGGATATATGTATGTATTCACTTCCATACATATATACGTATATATAGATATGTGTTTGGAATAACATAATGTAAAACATGTTGTTGTTTTTTTCATTTTGTAAATGAGCTCAATATTTTAAAGCAAATAATATTAAACAGTATCAACTGATTTTTATCTGTGGTTCCAAGTACTTCACATTCTGTTTTATTTTGGTAGCACTGGTGGAGGCAGTTTTACTAGAGCAGTATTAGCAGCATTAAGGTGTTCTATCTGCTCATCTCTGAGACTTATCTGAGCATATTCTCATACTGTCTTACTGTACAACATGGCACAGGCTTTAGCAGCAATTAATGCTGACTGACAGCCAAGAGCTTGGGCAGTGAACAAAGAGATTGAACAGCAGGTCTGTTCCTCACCTGGAAAGGTGTGTCAACTGGCCTTGGACGCTGGAGTAGATGGGGTCCAAGTAAAGGAAGTCAGCAATCAGAGGGACAGCAACATGGGCAGTGGGAGTAGCAGTGCTACCACAACTGTTAACAGGTGAGTTAATGTAACATGGTAAAAGGGGGTACACCTGCAGTGGGAAGTGCAGGCTTTTGTAGCAGTGCAAAAAAATAGCATCTGTGTTTTATTGTTGTTGTAAACTACATGTTTAGGATTATCTGCAGGTTTTGTTGCAGAGCTTAAACATTTTGTTCACTGCAGTTAAAATGTATTCGAGCCTGTGTCAAGGATTTACTTTCGGCAACCAGATAATTAATCACTGTGGCAAGCATTTTTTTTTCATAGTTATGTACTGTATGCAAGGCACAAATCCGTGTTATGTGTATTTATTGCCAAGTGGTAAAACGTAAATGTATACCCCCCCCCCCCACCCCCAAAAAGTTTACATTCTCTCTTTCTCTCCAACACAGGAAGGTTTTTAATGTAGTCCAGTGGCTTTTAAAAGTTTTATGACATTCACAACTTCAGAAGCAGTTTACGCCTAACACATTCTATCAACTTTTACCAATTAAAAATCAATCCAATTTGAATGTTATTATTTTCTTTCCTTATTTCTCCAAAAAATGTTTTTTATCTTAATTTTATGTCGTATATTTACCTTGGTCATCGTTACCCCACCTGCTTCAACCGTGGGGGACAAGCCACTGTTTGGGGATGCCTGCTACGGATATGATTTAAAGTTAAAAATAATAATTTAAATAAGGCGCAAATAATATTTACATAACATAACAAATAACCGAAATTAATGTTTATATTTTAAGAGAACGTATTTTGACAATATTCAATATTAAGTAACAAAATGCACATACTTATATAACTGACCATAACCAGACTGCTGTATCGTTTTTTATCGCTAGATGGAGTTAGAGTCTATAAAGAATTTCCGAGGCCCACGTTAGATTTTTCTGTCTACTGCTGAATGATTGGGAACTTACAAAATACAGCAGGGGCACTAAAAAGCATTTGGGTCTCTTTTTTCTTTCTTTCTATTAACAGTCTTTCATCAACTAAGTTTAACATAAAAAATATATGATGACAGCACACAAGTCGGTTACCGTATACAGCACGTCTAATGATGCTTCCCATGTTACACCAAGCAGCAGATGGTTAGCATGTCCAGGCACTAATGGAGCCAAAAGACAACAAGGAATATTTAATTCATTGAAATACTACGGGCCTGTAAACGGAGACTGAATGCCGATGTTAAGCAAACTACTGCATTTTTCATCTTCCTCACTTTTATTCGGGAAAGCCACACATAGTCACATGTCCAGGTCCTCACGCGTCCCAACCACTACCATACGCATCGCTGTATCCTTCCGCGCTTTTTTTAATTTACCACTTCCTGGCTTTCAAAAGGCGTAAACCCGATATAAAAGTGAAATAAATCTTCCTTTTTCGTGTTCTTGATGCTACAATGGCCGCAGCGATTGATATAAGACTCTAAAGACCCCCTTTCCCTTTTTACACGTTCTCTCGGATGGATATCGTAGCATCCCTAGAAAGTAGTGCCACAGCTTGAGGTTCTAAAGAGATCACCTTGAGCTGAGCTCAGTGATACGCCAGTCACATCGGTTCAACAGCTACTAAAGGTGGGTATCCTCAACAGGGGGTTCAGCTGCATTGTCTGTCGATCCATCGGACCTGTTACAGCTTTTAAAACCTGTAAGACTTTTATTTTCAGTAGCTATTTTTTTTACACTCTGGTAAGATTACCGAGTAACTCTGCGTGTTGCTCACCGACATGTGGTTTCCTGTCTTTCTCATTTACCGGAATTTTAATTGATTACTATTTTAAAGCCTCAAAATGTAACAGTGTTAATACAGCTAGATGAATACAGTCAACTTAGATCAGCCATTTTAAACCCCTCATATGCGGACTTAGAAAGCTTTTAACAGCCTTGGGGCAGTGCATTTAATAAACGGATAAACCGAGGGAATGTATGTGTAAATTGAGCAGCTGCTTATATTACAAACTCTCAAAAAGTAGCAGTATTGTTTTTGTAGCCAACCCAGAAAATGTATGCATACCAGTAACATTTTATTTCATTCGCGTGAAACGTTGTAAAATCGCTTCCTGTTGCCTCTTGACGTGGGTGTGGCCCCTCCGTCTTTTCGGCTTCCCATTGGTCAATCTCCGTGATGCGTCTAGCTCAGGAAAATGTGACGCAGGATGAGAACGTGACCTTTAGCGCATCGTCTTTACTATAACTTGATGCATTTTTATAAAACACTGATGCTTTATAGCTGATGTAGCTTTTAAATAATGAGAAAAATCTAGTTAATTTCATTGTTGGTAATGTAATGATACTTAAAGAATTGCGTGGTATGTGTTCTCCTTTTCCTCCGTGTGCCCGTTACTGCTAAGCTAAACTCATCACGATGCGCATCTTCATCCTTTAATTCATCAGTCTTTCCCCTCTTAAGTAAATGCCGGGCACGTTAGATGTTGTGTATGGCATGACCGTCCTGTAGATCTACTTTGAAATATGGGTTTTGTTTGACTACAGTAATTTTCCGCAGTGGTGGAAGGCCTTATTGACACTAGATACATAGGAATCCTGCCGGGTATGTGAACACTTCTTTTTTTTTTCCACAAAAAGAAGTCTTTTAGCTGAATTTTTAAACTGCAGTTTGATATCCTTAATAATTGTGAAATACACCTCGTGCATATGCTTTATTTTCTGAAATGCAGTTATTTGTATAACACTAATTGTCATTGATATGACCTTCCTGGTCAAATGAGCTGTTTACAAAATGAAGTCTCATTTAGTCTGTGAAGGTTCTCAGTCATCCAGGTCATCGTAGTCAAAGGAGCTTGCAAAGAAAAGCGTCTGGACTTCTTTAGTCTCAAGTCTCATTTACAAGAGCCCAACCAAATCAGATTGTCAGGCAACTGACTGAGTTCTGTTGAAGTGATTAACTCCACAAGAGAACCTTGAGTGTCTTTGCCACTTAAAGCTAGACTGAAAGCACAGAACTCTAGAGGCAATGTTGTAATTATTTTCTCACATAAAGGCAGAGTAACCCAAGTTAAATTGAGCCTGTGAACTTAAACTTCAGACTCTAGAACTTTTTTTTTTTTTTTTAAATCAACAAATACCTCAACAGAAGGTTCTGTGTGACAAACATCTGGGTCATCACTTAGTAATTTTCTGCTTTTGAAAGCATTGTAAAGGGCACCTATCTGTTTACCAAGACCAGTGTGAGTCGTGGATGCCACCTGCTGCTACAGTTAATGAATAAAACTACAATTTCCTCTTCTAGTAGGAACTCCTGTCCTTGACCTGCTGTTTTGATAAGAAAGTTTAGCTTTAGCAAAGCTGGTGGTCAGTGTATTAATCTGGACCAAAGAGCTGTTGGTCTCTCTACTGTAGATGTATGTTTGCTAATGCCGCATGGAGCCAACTCCACCATTATGAGTATTCCTCTGCCACCACCTGACAAAATGGTCACTCTAAAGGTACACACTACCCTAAATAAAGTTTGTAATAATCTGTAGATTCTAACAACCATCATGTATTCTGAGGATTAGCTTTCTGCCACTTGACTTGCCATGTTGTGTTATTATTAGCCAAAAATCCATTTTTAGACTCGGGGCTACCCTAGACTGGTAGCAACACTGGTGTCAGAATACTCCTGTACCATCACAGAAGTCTCATGTATGTCGGTTGTATTAGATCGTGGTGACTGTCTAGTCACTGTGGGTGCTCTTCATATCCTTTATCCTCATTGAATGGATTTACTCTTGAGCTCCTGGGAATGTTGCACACATGCACGCACGTTGCTGCCGCACTCAGTTCTGCTGTAGCAAGGAGAAGTTTGTTCGCTGGCATTGGAAGCTCAAGCACACTGGGGTGGCTATGGAGGTCATTTGTGTTAACATGCTTTGTCCCCAAGAAGAACAGGAAGATCTACTGGGGGTATGTAGTGTAACCTGCAAATGGTCCCTTGGTTGAGAGAGTGTGGAGGATTGAAACCATTCAAGAGCCACCTTGGATTAGCCCAGTGTTACATCACATGCTTAGCAGGTCATACAAAGTGTTATGTCGCCCTGGCAGGAATGCTACTGTAACTGCTTATGATTGCACAGCTGTTTTCATAGATAAGTTGGATAAGAAATGGTTTAGAAAGACGTGATAAGATGGTGAGAGAATATGTTACAGAAGTATGTCTTACAAAATGATTATCAGCACTCTGCTCTTAGCTGGTCCTGTATCTGTGTCAGGGTTGCTGTAGCTGCTGCTGGTCTGTGACTACTGTCCACTAGGTATCCGGGGTTCAGAGATGCCTCTTTATGTAGTCATTGTGTTTCTCTATAACAACAAGGAGCATGCAAGCTGGAACAATGCATGTTCTTTGGCCAGTCTCATTCCTTCTGGTTCAAAAATAACACTTCACTTGAGGATACAGGCAGTATGTGAGTGTGAGAGGACATTTCTCCTGAACTGCAAAAGACACATGCAGAGAATTCTGTGTATTTGCAGAAGAAAATCTTATCAGATCCCTATTTTATGACAGTAATGATGAGACATTCAGCACATTTTTGGTTGATGCACATTTGAAATCCCCAACCTCAACAAGCAAGGGTAAGCTAGCAATTCTGTCACTAGAAGCAAGCCTGTAGTTTTATTACTATTCCTACTCCTAGATACAGCTATGTGTTTTTGTTTTTTTGTTTTTTTTTGCCAACTATGACTGTTTGTGTGTCCTGGAGACACATTATGTAGTGGGAACTACAGCAACAGGGCTTTTGAGCACTTTGGCAAGGGTCAGTATATCGGTCTGTGGAAAGCTTTTTATCACAGTAGCTTTCCAGAGATGCAAGGAACAGCCTAGTAAATATAGAAGGCTTTACATGTGTGCCCACGTGTAGCACCAAGACTGGCTGTATGGTGCAGAGAGGCCTATGGGCCTGCCCAGCTTGACGTTTCTGTCACAGTTCTAAATTTTTTATTTTATTTTTTAATGCATCTCTTTTCAAGTGAATTCTCTCTATCTGTTGTATAAATACAGAATTTTCCTTTTTTGGGGGGGGAAGTTGGTTTTGGACATATTTGTAGTCGTCTAACAAACATCTTCTGTAGGAAGTTGCATAAAACTTCATTTCCACATTTCCTTCTAAATGTCTTTAAAGTTCAATACAGTCCAACATTGCAAAACTGAAGAGGTTTAACGTTAAAGATGTAACATTCAAATTAGACTGTAGAAAAGAGTGACAATGATGGCATTGCATCTAGATGTTGCATTTTTCTCAGATGTTTTGATTGTCTGATTGTCATCGGCTGTGTTTGTTCGACATCATGCTATTGTACTATTTAATCCATTTTGTTAAAGTCGTTTTATTGCTTTTTGGGTCACACCAGGAAATCATTTAAAAACGGCATGCTGCAGTAGCTAGCATGATTACAGGCTCCTTTTGCCCCCTCTGAGATTTTTCCTTGTGGTTCAGCCCACTGAGGGGTTGAGTGTGCTGCAGTAGTGTGACTGAGCTCACGTACAACATTAGTCTGCCTCATTGATGGAAATGTTACATCACCAGTTAGCAGGCTGCTGGCAGTGAGGTTCTGTCTGGAATCCCCCACCATGATGCATTTGCATTTAGGATGTTATGAGTAAGAGAAAGTCAGACCACTACCACGTGTCTGCAGTAAATCTTCCACTGAGAAATTACCACAAAGATGGCTTTAGCTTCAGTTGTAGCTGCAGCATCTAAAAATTGTCTGTGTTTTCCAGATTTTAGCCTTTGTATCCTGTTCTGTGTATATTGGTAGGGAATTAAGACTGGTACTAAAGGTGGCTTTTAGTGACTTGTCAGCCTGTTGCTTTGATTTAAAAATAAATAAATAAATAAAATAAACCCTTCAAATCTACTTAGAAGTGAAGTTAATCAAATCTGATTAATTTTGCTGTCTGTAAAACCAGCCTATTAAATGAAATATTTGTTTTAGTTGTGTAACCACAGCAACCAGAGCCCTAAAAGAAGCTGCACTCATAATCACTATAGATAAGTAATGTTACACCCTGCTGAGACATGCCTACCTTGTTGGATTAAGCATGCTACAATGCTCATTGATACAGTACCTCATAACTCTGATTCGTAGGCTGAAAGGAAGGGAGTGTCCCAGCCACACATAAAAGTTCCCTGTGTGCAACTGACTATATTGAGTCACTTCCCACTGCACAGGATTTTAGGTAATCTCTGTTCTATACAGCCTTGTGTTTTACAACTAGAAAAGAGTGATGGTTTCATGTTGAAAGTACAGAAATTCCAACCTTCTAGTTGAGATGTGACTGGAATCGGTGACTCAGCAAGAAGGGTGGGTGGTCTAGCAGCTCAATGGGCTGTACTACTCTGTATAAGCCTTAGCATGTCCTCTAGCACCACAGATCAACGTTAATATATTTCCTGTTCGTTTTTAAGCTATTCCAAAGAGGTTGGAGTTATTTTCCTTAATTATTGAAGCGTGAAACATTCATATCCTCAAATTCAAGATAGTCTTGTGCAAATTCTGTGCTCACAATAACCCAGTGCAATATTTAGATTTCATAAGGTGTGAGTATTTGGAGTTCGTGACTCAGTTTTCCCCTTATGGCAAACTGAGCCATGACTTATGTATATCATGACACATTTTGTTGGACTTGTGCAGTCTAATACAAAGGTATACAAAAAGGGCTTAGACTGTTAACAGTCTTACTGTTACTCTATGATATAAACTAGCCTAACTAATAGCTATCCTGTTTTACAACACAAATGCAGGTATGTGGATGATGCTTTCAGTGGAATCCAACAACCTCAGTAATAGATGAATTTTTTATTTTTATGTATTTTTTTTCTCTTTCCTGTTTAGGACTTCTCCAGTTGCACCAGGAATCATCATGCCTCAGTTAAAAGGAGATATGGGCTCGGCCTTCATCCAGACACAGCAGCTCTATGCTGCTACGGCCGACACTTTCCTGGAACACATGTGCCTGCTGGATATCGACTCAGAGCCCATCACTGCACGCAACACCGGAATTATCTGCACCATTGGTTGGTCCAACCTACCTTTTTTTTTACTTGTACTCACACAATAATAGATGTGGAACGAAGCTCTTTGTACACTTAAAAGAGAACTTCTGTTTTTAAAGCCGCTGTTGTAGGGGCAGCTTAAAAGCTAAGACACTGCATTTCTGGAGCTTTAGTTTTTGGTTTTGTGGTGCAAACGTTGCAACGTTTGGTTAAGTTTTCCGTTCACACCATTGAGTCTTCATACAGTACCGTATCTTTTAACAAAATAAGATCTGTTTGGAATTTTACATTTTGGACTTTAGTTTGTACACAATGACTTGTTCCTCCCTGCTAGTAAACGGTATCAAAATCCTAAATGTTAGAATTTTCAATAACTCTGTGCAGGGCCAGCCTCTCGATCTGTGGACATGCTGAAGGAGATGATCAAGTCTGGAATGAACATTGCTCGCTTAAACTTCTCCCATGGCACACATGAGGTGGGTCTTCCTACAACTCGGTCTTGGGCAATGGCAGTTTACATTTCAGACAGTTAAATCAAATTTTATCTGAGCTGATGGTTTCTTCAAATATAGTTCTTTGTTTGTTTTTAAAGGTGTTGCAGATTCTGAAAATTCAGTGTAGAAATCATTAATAATTTTCTTTGAATTTTTTTTTTTTAACATACTTGACTTTAATATATTCTTGGACTGAGTAGATCTAGCTGTTTCACAAAGAATCAATGTAACTGTAGATTTGAAAATGGAAAACTAAATCAAAGCTTTGCTGTTTTGCAGTGCTAGAAAAGCAAGCAGCAACACCTGGCTTTGTTTTGGGGGTTTTTTTCCAGCTGGAAAAACCATAATGGTTTTCTCATAGTGGTTGTGGTGTAACGCTGAAAGTCAGCCAATGTGATTACCTGCCACTTAAGTTATTATTGAAAGCTCCGGTTACCCAGGTAGGCAGCATAAGCCATGGGCAGGCAGTAGCTGTTTATAAAACCACAAACGATACACTGCTAGTTAATTAGCATGCACTAAGGTGCAAAGCTAGCTGTGTTTAATTTTCTTATAGCATTTCCCTCAGCTCTGTAGCAAATGTTGGCCAGCATTGAGAAGTAGCAAGATTTTTTGGGGGAAAAGTGCACCTACATTCTTTATCTTCCTTTAAGATATAACAATGTATTTTAGTTCGTTTGCACTCCTGCTTGTGCTAGGATTTAGTTTCATTATTGGTGTACTACTTTTCATCATCTACTTGACTGAGGAATTTCCTTTTGAGAAACGCTACACTCAAACTTATATCATACATGGCACAGGTTCAGAAGGTCTGTCATAATCAAGTGTAACCTGTGTTCAAGGACGCACAGAGTGGCATGTCACCCGTCCAGTTATTAACCGTGACAGCTTTATAGCCAAATACACACTTAAAAATGCAAGCTCATGTCAGTCCATGCTTCATGAACTCCTGTCTCAGGAAAACGAGACAGGAGGACGGTGCACCCCGCCCACCATCTGTTTGACCCACTGCCCTCTGACGGCGCGTCAGGTCAATCAGTTCCCACACTTCCATATTCACAAAGGGCTTCTTCCTCTGAGCCATTTGGACTGTAAACAAGCATCCCCCCTTCCCCAACCAACACACACCCCACTCCTGCCCACCCACCTTACTAATCTGAGCCATGGATTGAGTAACCCCCATCCCTCAGGCCACTCATTTAAAAATAAATAAGGTTTTTTTTTTTGTTTTTTTTTTCTCCACTACTTCCAAGCACTTTGCAACTTGGTAGTATACATTTCTCCTGTTTGCTATTTATTCATTCTGCCAACTATTTATATTTTATTCCACCACAGTGGAGCTCCCAAAATTTCGTTGTACGTGTACAATGACAATAAAGGGCTATTC
This sequence comes from Pundamilia nyererei, assembly GCF_000239375.1. Classification (NCBI taxonomy): domain Eukaryota; kingdom Metazoa; phylum Chordata; class Actinopteri; order Cichliformes; family Cichlidae; genus Pundamilia; species Pundamilia nyererei. Next base: position 4,678,565 of record NW_005187426.1, read on the forward strand.
TATTCTCTATTCTAACCCCATGATGATAACGTATAATTATGACCCAGTTTATAGTCATGTGAGTTGTATTTTTATCTGTTAATTGTCTGGCGTTACTTTTATGTCTGCTTTGTAAAACCTTTATCTGAGAATAAATGCATAAAGTAGTATTGCTCTTTAACATGTTTGCAGTCCAAGATGGAATAGAAAGAGGTTGTTAGGGACAGTTTTGACTGAAAGAAATAGTTGGGGTTGACATCTGGGGAAGAGTATTTACTGGAAATATATTAACATATTGACTTCTTCCTTGCTTTACAGTATCATGCACAAACAATCAAGAACGTTCGTGAGGCATGTGAGAGCTTTGAGCCTGGCAGCATCCAGTACAGGCCTATTGGCATTGCTCTGGACACCAAGGGCCCAGAGATCAGGACTGGCCTCATTAAGGGAGTGAGTTTAGCTCCACTTGTTCTTTACAAAGCTTCAGTAGAATAAAACCCAACCAGAAAGAACAATAACTTATGTGATGATTGTGTTAATGATTTGACAGAGTGGTACTGCTGAGGTGGAGCTGGTGAAAGGCAACATGATCAAGCTTACCTTAGATGATGCTTACCAGGAGAACTGCAGTGAGGACATTCTCTGGCTTGATTACAAGAACATTACCAAAGTTGTTGAAGTTGGCAGCAAGGTCTACATTGACGATGGACTCATATCCCTGCAAGTCAAGGAGATTGGTGAGTAAAAGCCAGGCCATGATAAATGAGGCCAGCCTCAAAGTCTCTTCTTCTGATCTATTATAATATTTAAAAAATACTTATGTTTATTTTTCACCTCCAAAGGCACTGATTTCCTCAGTTGTGAGATCGAGAATGGTGGCACCTTGGGAAGTAAGAAGGGAGTGAACCTCCCCGGTGCTGCTGTAGACCTGCCAGCTGTTTCTGATAAGGACATCCAAGACCTGCAGTTTGGTGTGCAGCAGGGAGTCGACATGGTCTTTGCCTCTTTCATTCGCAAAGCGGATGATGTGCATGCTGTCCGCGCAGTGCTAGGAGAGAAGGGCAAAAACATTAAGATCATCAGCAAGCTTGAGAACCATGAAGGTGTACGCAGGTGTGTGGAAATGGCTTGCTATATCCACATCTTTTATTTAAATGGTGTATTGTAGAGAAGAAATAAAAGATTAAGCTGAAACCTTTTTTTAAAGGGCTTTAAAGTGGTCTTTATGAGTGTATGTTTATGCCATAGTCCTGACAATATATCATAACAAATGGTTGCACTTGATGAATTTGATAAGCTGGAATTTTTGTACCCGTTTTGCAGATTTGATGAGATCATGGAGGCCAGCGACGGTATCATGGTTGCCCGAGGTGACCTGGGTATTGAGATCCCCACAGAAAAGGTCTTCCTTGCCCAGAAAATGATGATCGGTCGCTGCAACAAAGCTGGCAAGCCAATCACCTGTGCCACTCAGGTCAGACAACAGTAAAGAAAATGTTGCATTTCCTCCTAGCACATCTAGTTTGCTGAGTACTCGGTGTACTAATCATCCTGTCGGCCTAAATGTGTTCAGCTACGTAAATTTTAACCAGACTGGTTTTATTTTCCTAAATTATTCAGATGTTGGAGAGCATGATCAAGAAGCCTAGACCCACTCGTGCTGAGGGCAGTGATGTAGCCAACGCAGTGCTGGATGGAGCCGACTGCATTATGCTCAGTGGAGAGACTGCCAAGGGAGACTATCCTCTGGAGGCAGTGCGCACACAGCACATGGTGAGTTAATGTATAATAACAATATCAAAAGATGGGGAAAATATCTCAAATTAGGCCATAAAGAACTGTAATTTAAAGTAATGATTTTGTGATTTGATTGCATGAATTACAATTATAAATTGGAAAAGATTATAGCTACTGGGTGGTTATGCTTTCATTCTTTCCCTTTTTTCCCCTTTCAATTTTTTTTTTTTTTTGTGTTCACTTTCATGCCCATTGGCATAAACTTTTTACTTTGTCACTTGGTGAAACTTTAAGATGTCAGCCGACATCATCAATATACAAATGAACCATGTTAAAATTCTCAGTTGGGATAATTGACAAAATCCCAGTGATAATTCCGTCTGTGTTTGGCATTTAAATAACTCTGACATTGCATGATTTCCAAATCATAATGCATGTTGCCTGAACCCCTTCATCTAACACATTGGCTGTTACTGCTATTGTTTACTAGTTACTAAAGTTGCTATGATTTCAGGGAAATCTGTGGAACTTTGGTAGCTGTTAAATAATTCATAGTGCAAATCACTTGTATTCCAGAAAGAGGGAAAAAAATGTGGCTGCTGGAAAAGGGAACAGAAAAAGCATTTTTAAATGATGCTACACTCAATGACCTGATTAACAAAGGACTGTGGAGATTCCTTAAAATTTGCACACTGTATACCCACATTTGTGTTGTTTAGTTAGGGACAGTCTGAATGAAGTACAATAAAAGTAAAGCACCTTTGATGAAGTCTTAGACCCCATAGAAATTTGCTCTAAAGTATGCCCTTAATGCTGTGTTCATTGTTCATGCCTTTTTTTGGCTTACTGCAACTGTTCACAGCTACTCTGCAATAGAGATGCAGTGACTCAGCAGTCCTGCAGATCTTAGTTTTGAACTTGCTGCCCCCACAGTGAAGTTGGAAGGAATGCTTTAGAATCTTATGTACAGTACAGCCTCTTAATAGCCTCTGTTTATTTAAATAAAACACTTATTTAGTAAGGAAAAGGAAAATAAAACTAACTTCTTCTAAGCCTCTGTTAAAAGTTATTTCTGTATGGTTCCTCTTTATTCCTCCTGGCTGCCCTCAAGTTTCTTCAGCTTTTTGTGCAGTTTGTTTTGACTCAGTGTTTGTCATTTGTTTTTAACCCAGTAGCTTCTTTAGGACATATTTGTGATTTAATGTTTTAGATAATTTAATTTAAAATTAATATGCAGTTCACTGTATGTCATATTCGATATCATGTAAAAGTTTTTGTATTTTAATCTTGACATTCCCCTTTTTCCCCACTTACTGCACACCTAAATTCTTATATTGCCTTTCATTTCTTTTTTTTTTTTCTTTTTTTACCTCCTTCACTAACTTTTTTTTTTCTCCTGTTTTTCCATCTTCCTTAATTTGTTTTCCTTTTTCTTGTCACTTATTCTTGCTTTACAACTGTTTGCCTGGTTTGAAAACTTTCTTCGATGCATCTTGCCCTCACTTGTGCCAGATTGCTCGTGAAGCCGAGGCAGCCATGTTCCATCGGCAGGTGTTTGAGGACCTGCGTCGTTCCACGCCGCACTGCAAAGACCCTGCTGAGGCCATTGCAATCGGTGCTGTGGAGGCCTCCTTTAAGAGCTTGGCCTCTGCGATCATTGTGCTCACAGGCTCTGGAAGGTAGGCAGGTTATCTGGTCTGCCAGTTGGTGGAGGTCACTAATAACTGTATTTAAGGAGTCTGAGAGGCAGCGTAGGGCCAGGCAGGGACTTTCCAAGGGAACAACTGGGAGAGCTGGCAAACATAACTAGACTCATGGTTGGATGTTAAGAAGTTCTATAGAAGCAGTTAAATGCTTGTGTGGGGACCCTAAAGAAAAAAGACAACATATCCCCAACCCTATTACTCAATGTTCTTCTTCACTGATTTGTGTGTGTGTGTGTGTGTGTGTGAACATCTTCATTGGCTACATTAGCCATCCTTGTTTAACCAGGAGTCTAGCTACACATTTGCCAGTTAATCCCATTGGTGTGAGTAGCTCATTATAGTGTGTGTGATTGAGAGTAACCCCTCCCCAACCCTTCCCTTCGGGGTTCAGATAGCACGAGAGGCCGAGGCAGCCACCTTCCACAGAAAGCTGTTTGTGGAGCTGAGGAGACACTCGCAGCTGACCAGAGATCCTACAGAAGCAGTAGCTGTTGGAGCTGTTGAGTCATCCTTCAAATGCTGTGCTAGTGCCATTATTGTTCTCACTAAGACTGGAAGGTAAGGAAAAGTGGAATAGAGGTGACATGATTCGGGTCCGCAGGTAAGGTGTCGCCAAACGTGTGCCTGCCCATTTAACCCAGCTCCTCCGTCTTCCTCAAACACCTAATGTACTTGTGAAAATCCCCATCCTTCTAGTGTGAGTGTGTGTGTGTGTGAGTGTGTGATAACAGTAACTAATTTTATAAAAGATGAGACGGTTATGTCATTAGCCCAGGTGCCCATCTTTTAGACTCTTGTCATTTATAGTTTTGTGAAATTTTAGTTTGGATTGTTGTATTGGCTCAAAATGTTTGAGAACTTGTGACAAAAATATTATTTTAAAACCATAACTTATTTACACACTATGGTGTAAATATGCAGATTTTAAAAAATTGCCAGCATTTTTCTCTTATCATTATTAGCTGTACAGCAGCTGGTTTATTCAGAGAACGCCAAGTTCACGTTTAACAAAGTGATCCTTTAACAGTCTTTGCTATTAGAGGATCACTTGGTCTTTAACCGTGGACATCTTGGGCTACTGACAGTGACTTTAAACCTCTGCATATCGATGCTAAAACATAAGTGTTGTCACTTATTTTGGGCTACTCTGACCACTCACTATGGAAATGTTAGACTCTGGTTGCTTCCCTTGCCTCTCATACCTGTTGGGAGCAGAACACTGAGAAACAGAAATGAGCCAGACTATCTGAGAACACTTGTGTGTGGGTGGTGGATTATTAATTGCACTGAATTGCTTCTTTCAGGAAACCATCAGTATGGAGATGATTTGCATATATTAAGTTGTTAGTTTCTTACTTATTGCTGAAAATCACTAAGTATTATGAGTTAAATGCTTGGATATGTCTGCTTGGTTAAATGTTTTGCACTTTTTGGTGAAAAAAAATCTAATTAAAACCTCATTGTTCTGCACAACCTTTTTTTAACTACTAATTTACAAAACATTGGGATTCTCACCCATGTTAAATGGATCACTGAAACATTGAGTGTATTTTGGAAGTAGTATGTTAACCCCTAATGATATCAAGTATAACAACTGGAATCAGAAATGAAGGAAGAGTTCCATTAATGAAACGTGACTGGAGGGCTTTATAATAGGAAAACTTTCAGCCATTTTACAAGAGGAATTTGCTAATGTGAAATCGTGTTCCAAAAAGAAGTCTGCCTTGCAATCAAAAAGCACTGAATACCATAAAGCTGTAAAGAAGTTCAAAGTCCTTTACAAAAGTTAGATAAGAAAAAATGATTTAATACTGTGGCTGTGTCCTTGATGAGCGAAGCTTCTAGCTGTCTGTTAAAAGATGAGTTGGGTAAAGTCGCTGTTCACAGGTGTACCATATGCTAATCATGGGACACATCAATTGGTACAGTAGCACAGAGCAGGGATAACAATACACTCCACAAATAAACATTGTAAAACACTGTTTAATTCCCTTTTTTTTTGCTGATGAAACTTTAAATTAAGGTTACTCTATAATGAAGCAAAAAGATGGTAGCTACAACAGGACAGATGGATATAAAATTAAACATGCTCATTAAAGACCCCATATTGCAATTATTTGCCTAAGAACCTGTGGTTATCTTTACTTGATCATTTTAACTTTGAGACTTGGGCTATGATTGGACCAATCAATACAAATTTTTGGGCAGTTGTAATGGGTTCACCTGCTCAGTATGCATTAAAATCAATCTATTTCCTTTTTGGAATCTCTTCAGTAAACTTGTACTACTGCAGTCTTTACATCAATGAAATATGGATGAAGTGTTTAGTTTCCTCTGTGTCCGTGCAGGTCTGCCCACCTGATCTCCAGGTACAGGCCCCGTGCCCCCATCCTCGCTGTGACCCGTAATGCTCAAACGGCTCGTCAGGCCCACCTGTACCGCGGCATCTTCCCTGTCCTCTACACCAAGCCCTCAAACGAAGTGTGGGCAGAGGATGTAGACCTGCGTGTCAACTTTGCTATGGAAATGGGTAAGCAGCTGTTACCTTTAATACCCTGTATACTGTAAACCTAATTTAATACATCAAATAACCACTGCTTCATTTATTGTTTCATAATGATTTTTTTCTTTTCTTTCTTTTTTTTTTGTTTAGGCAAGGCCAGAGGCTTCTTCAAAGAGGGTGACGTTGTCATCGTGTTGACTGGCTGGCGTCCGGGCTCTGGTTACACCAACACCATGCGTGTGGTTCTGGTGGCCTGAACAGCCAGGAGGGCAGCTCTGCTTTCTCCTTTTTCTTTTTTTCTTTTTTCCCCTTTCATCTATCTTTCATAGCGTTCCAACACCACACCTCACTCCTGCTCACAGCCTTTGGAATCCAGACACTGGGGCTCACATGCTCTACCATTCAACAACTTAGCATTTAGGAAATGATGCAAAGGATTTTTGAAAAGGTACAACCCTCATGGTCGAGGTTTCGAGTGTGAGTGGAGTGTGTTTTTCGCACGGTTCTACCTATGTTCCATTCCTTTCAATTACCTAAATCAAACCAGTCTTCAGGGCCTCAGTAACACACCCTGACCAGAAACTGCTGTATTTATTCACTCAGAACACTTGTATAACTTTAAAAGTTGAATTTTATGAGTGACTGCTTCCTGGTCTGTGTGCATGTGCGTACTGACTCATGTTTAGGTGGGGTTGGTGGTGGAGCCAGCTGACCTTACCAGAGCCCCTTGAGTCTGTAAGGGCATACTAAAAACACTCCTCAGCTGGTTAATTGAACAAAGTAGTGGCATTCTCTGGGCTCCCCGCACAGTGGCTCCACCACTCCACCCAAACAAATCCTGCTCTAGTGCTGTCTATATGAAGTGTCCTCATTTGCCAGCTTTCACTGTACAACAGTGTATATGTAAGTGTTGCACTCCTAATTTACTCCAATGTTACATTCAATATTATACTTGACTCTTGTGAGTGGTGAACTTTTGTTTTGGGACATCCAATACTACTTATATTTTGACTGTCTATAGAAAGCTAGTTTTGGATGTCTAATTCAGAGGTAGTTACTGTGTTTGTGTGTTTAGTTGTGTCAAAGCCTTTACATTTCTTTGCGTTTAGATGATATCAAAGCTGGCACCTATGGAAAAATGTGTGGTTCACTAAAGATGACTTGTGTGATTGAGTATAGGACTGATGTAAAGATATGAAGCCCTGACCCTCTAAGTCAATGGTGGTGATGGGTAGGATCCCAGATTTTCTATCTCTGTTGGTGACCCGCTGTAACTGTCTCCACGTGTGTAACATGCTTTTGATTGTAATGCAAGAGTGTAAGAACTAACAAAATGTAAAGGAGTATTATAATGCTTAGCTGGTGTACTGAGCTGTCCAACAAGACTTGAGTTCCATCAATAAAAGAGATGAGCACCTATCTGAATGTTGTGATGTGTTTGAATCATTGTTTGTGGGTATATTCAATTTCCGTGCACAAAGTAAAGGAGTGAGACTAGTGAGACTTGACTCCTTTATTAAAATTTATTTAAATGTGTTCTAATCACCAAAAGGTTTCACAGTGGTACAGGGTATTGCTAGACGCAACAGTATCCAGGAATGTAAGAACTTACAAGTACAGTTGGCAAAGTGTTTTTCCATATTTGACCATTAATGACAATATTTTTAACATCTTCTGTAGTGGCTGGGTTTGGCTGAAGGATAGTCTTTATCCTTACAACTTGATGTGTTCCTTGCAGTGGTGTAGGAATAAAGGTTAATTTTGAACCAATAAAAGAAAATTATCTGGCTCCCGTTAATCACAGCATGGGTACGTGTTTAACATTTACTGGCAGTCCTGGCTGTACACCACCCCCACCTGCCTGCGGATCTCATCCTCCAATTCAGCCAGCAGGAGAGAGTCTGCATGGGACATGACAGTACTTTCCTTCAGCCCTGGGGGGGGGGGGAAGAAATAATGTTAGGCTTGCTTATGTTTTTAAGTAGTGTTTCTGATGCCACCTTGTGTTAAAGGTGTGCATTACAAGTCAGTCAATAGCCAAAATATTTGGACCATTAATGATTTTGGTTTTTTTTCCCTTAGTGTGGATGCAGACTAATAATCTAAAAGTCTTAGTACCTTTGAGCAAACACTGTCGAACCTCTTCTGCTTCATAACGCATTCCTGTACTATTGATGAAGTTGAGAGGCAAATAGGGTTCTGGAACTGGGTACTCAGTCTCCTTCTCATTCACCACTAATGATGTGGGGCACCACATAGCAGGGACCTAAGAAATAGATTTAGATAAATAATATTAAAAAAATATAGAGATATATAGATATTTGATTCAGAAATTACCTTGGTTGACTTTGAAATGATTTGTATGATGTATATCCTTAATGATTAACAAAAAAAGGTTTGCTCAAACTAATAAAATTTAATTTAACCTTTGATGACCTACCCGAACTGTGCCCTTTGTTCCCATAATAATGGCATCATTGGGCAGTTTTACACCCGAGGAGCAGGTAATCACTGCCATTCTGTTCTTGGAGTACTTCAGAATGGCGACCACGGTCTCATCCACTCCTATAATGACAATATAATTTATATTATATATATATATATTGTTATATATTTGTTATTATATACTATAATAGCAAAGAAAGTACATTTGGTAAAGACACATTAGGATGAAGGAATATGGAGACATGGTTGGCTGAAAATATTGGACCATAAATAACTGCTGCAGTTCAATCTTTATTGTGCCTCATAAAGGCAACAATAGATAAAGACTTAAAAGAGGAATGCTGTAAAAGAAAAAAAATTGAGTTCACACTCAGCAGATGTCATGGTGTCACTAAAGCTGGAACATTAACTTTACAACTTGAGCTTTTTTCAGATTTCAGTTCCCTATAATGTTATCACATGACAAGCTGCAACTGAAAACAGCTTTGTCACTGTCAGCTCTATTGTGGACCACAAAAATAATACATTTTAGTGACTAAAATGTCAACAAAGATTGTTTTTTCATTGTTTTTAAGCGAGCAACAGAAAAAAAGAACGAGTCAGCTATTCCACCATTGCCATTTGACTCAGGACAGTAGTATAAAGAGCATTATCGTGTAAGTTCAAAACTACATGTTAATAAGTGACACGGCTTTAAAAGTCATTACCAGTCTCCACGTGCACTACTCCACTAGCTTGGATGCTCTCTGGCTTCTCTCCATTATACACCATGGATACAAACTGCAAGCAGTAGATCCCAATGTCTAGTAATGCTCCTCCACCTAGCTCCTTCTGCATTGCTCTCGGTACATGCATCAATGGCACACCAAACTCTGATCTGACCATCTTCACTTCGCCCAGCTCCCCCTGAGCCAGCAATCGTCTGATCTCAACTGAGACTGGGAAAAAGCGGGTCCAAACAGCCTGGAACAAAAACACAGTAGATATTTCATACACTCACATATACGTACTTGGTTCTGAGTAAATTACATAGAATCAGCTAAAAATTAACTAAATGTTTTTACATTCTCTTATTTACATGAGGGTTTGACACTTTGACGTGCACCAAAATTGAAATAAAGAAACACTTATGACTAATAGTGAAGGTGAAAAATAACACCAAGAGGAGAATTTCCTTTTTCTTTATGGTTTTCTGTACTTGTACCTCCATGAGAAAGACACCATTCTTTTTGGCTGAGGCCAGAATCTGCTGCACCTCCTTGGTGTTCATAGCCAGTGGCTTCTCACACAGCACATTCTTCTTGGCATTTGTAAAGAGCAAACAAGTGTTCAGATGGTACGGGTGGATTACTCCGATGTACACCACATCTGCAAATACATAAAGATGCCAACCAGAGAGAGCACCATAACAAGAATGATTATGGAGTCTAACAAACATCTAAGTCCTAACCGGAGCAGGAGCTTTAAATCATCAGCGAAGCAAACCGAATCAGCAAACTTTTGGCAGAAACTGACCAATGTCACGATCTCTGGCCAGCTCCTCATAACTGCCATACGCTTTGGAGATGCTGTGTTTTTTGGCAAATTCCTGTGCATCCTCCAGCTTGCGTGCTGCCACAGCCACAACCTGTAATACAGTCACAGATGAGTTCCTCCTGTCAATAACTAAGTAAGCAGGCAGTTTCTTGTTGAGTCTTGTCTTGTTTCCCGTTCCAGTTTATATAAATCTTCTGGATATATAACAATTAGGTAAGATTTTTATCTTTTGTTAGTATACAGGCTCCCTCAGTGCCACCACAAGGTCATCAGTTAAGTGTGATATGTGTTGGGAAAGTTACTTTTAAAATGTATTCCATTACAGAATACATGCCCCAAAATGTATTCTGTAACGTATTCCGTTACGTTACTCAATGACAGTAACGTATTCTGAATACTTTGGATTACTTAATATATTATCATGCTTTTTACAACAACGTGAATGTACTATT